>NC_080165.1:153328142-153666535 GCF_950295315.1 Erinaceus europaeus
TTCAGACATTGCAACACTCTAAGCAGCCTATAGGAATTGTCTAATTTCAAACCTCTATGCAAAATAGGGTTGCCACACTTTCCCGTTATCAGCTAGGACCACCTGGCTATCAGCTCCCTCGACCTTCAGCAAGCAGTTGGGTTTCAAGGACTTGGGTTTGCAGTTAAGCTAGCTACTTTCTTTTAAGACAAACAACAAGTGGCTTATATCTTAGTGTGGTTTTTGTCTAGTCCCGTTTTCACAAATGGGAGGTACAGGAATTTTCCACTTCACATTGTTGTTGTCACTAACCACTTTTGTCTTTACTCAAATTTCATGCTTCAGTCATTCAAAACTGATTTACTTGTGCTGTCCTACCTTTCTGGAATGCAAACTACAGTGTTCACATCTTAGCTTCTGTTGTAAATACTGAATTTCCAAGACACACTTCTTACTTCTCATCATCTCTAGTGATCTCATGGTGATCCACTCCGACTGTTAAAACCAACTCTCCCTGTGGATTTCCAGCATTTGTCTACGTTTCCACCCTCACTGGATTGAATGCAGGCAGAATGAGTATCTGAGATAGTGAGAAGGTTCTCTGCACCGTCTGGTCTGTTAAACTGAATGTGACTGTTGGGCTGGACTGGGCGCCCTGCACCAAAGTAAAAGACTGGGCGGGGGGGGTGGGCTTAGGTCCTGGAGCATGATGGAGAGGGTGTGACAGGACGTGAAGTGGGCTTTCTTTTCTTTTTAAAATTTCTTTATTGGGGGATTAATGGTTTACAGTTGACAGTAAAAAAAAATGAAAGTGACTAACGACATTAGCTTTATATTTTAGGAGGAACCACCTCTCTAAGCTTTTGTTTGTTTATCATCCTTAGTATGTCTGTCCGTTGCACTGAGTCAGCTCTCTATTCTCAAAAAATGACAAACCCAGAAGCTTGGCAGAAAGGAGTCACCAGCAAATGGATGGTGATGTGTATAATTGTGCTTTTAATGGTGAGCTTAATGTTGTATGTACACATGCTGCCTTTCAGTGATGTGGGGCTGGAGCTTATATAATGTTATAATATAGTTTTACTTCAATTAACAAAATGCAGTAAGAAAAAAAATTCATGTGATTGTGGTAACTCTACCAACAAGTTCAATGCTAGGAGACAGCGACTAGTTTAGCCTTAGGTCAAACAGATGGGAAAGGAGCTTGGCCAAGCATTCCACAGGCCTGGAGAGAACGTCTGGAGGTTTGATCCTTCGCCGAATGTTCCAGTGCCAAGCAGGACCCTCTCACACACAAAAGGAAATGCATGTGCACTGAAAAGTCCTGGGAGAGCCAGCAAGGCTGCTCACCTGCGCAGTGTGACTGTCTGTTCCATGTGGCCCAGAGACGGCTGTGCTCTGGCTTTGTGGTGGCTTTTCTCTGCCCTCTTCACAACTGAGAAGCCATCCCAGGATGGCTGCTGAAGGCTGGAGATGACAATGAATAGATAAATAAATAAGATAAATAAATACTATATATAAAACACAACAAATATGAAATAATAAAAAAGCTATACTGTAAACTATTACCCAATAAAGCTCTGAAGTTCAAAAAGAGAAGGAATAATAAAAGAAGAAAAGGAAATAGTAAAAGTTAAAAGCAAACAAAGAAAGAAAGACAGAAAGCTCTCCTGAGCTGCAAAGACACGCAGCTGAAGACACGCAGCCTCGGCAACCTCTGGGTGCGCGTGGTGAGGGCTCAGGAGTCTGCCTTCCCGTGTCTGGGTCACCTGCTCCAAGGAAGAAGCCAGCTGCGCACAGATGCTGCACATCACTAGTTCTAGTCGTGATTCCAACTGTCCCCAAAATGTGAACTGCCATTTACTTATTTCCCGTTTCTTCTATATAAATACCGACTCGATAGTTACCAAAGTACTGTGTCTTGTGATGAAACGTAACGTAGCTGTACTAAGAACTCTCCAGTGTCTTCCTGAAAAGCAAAGCAGACAGGGTACAGTTCACCGTGGTTTCTTTGATGATAGACAATTGTCTGCTTCCCTTCATAGCGGAGAAGTGTGAGTCTCACTCAGGAAACTTAGGTCTTACTAAATAAGTAGAAGGTCTTAAGCAACCCTACACGTGCCACCTGGAAGGTTTATTTCTAGGATAGCTCATTACTTTTTACTTGTTTTATGAAACCTAACAATCTTTTCTAGATAAACACTGAGATTTTATAAATGATAAGAAAAAACAAAGGAATTTTTTAAACATTTAATAACAATGAAAATTATTTTCCAGTGAACACAGGACTAAACATGGTGCATAGTTAAAGAGAAATTCTGAACAAGCGTAATGTTAAATAGAAACAGAAAGGGAAATCTAAGTTGGAGTAGGATTTCTGAAGCATCAGACAGGTGACAGTTTTTCTTATTACGAAATGAAAATGACGCAGCGGGAGCTGTGACTTTTCAGTTTCCTTGGGGTTTTTTTCTCTTTTTTTGCCACTTAGAAGCAGAAAACGCAACAGGATTTATTCTATTTAAAACAAAATTGAATTTAAAATACAGCATCATGAAGCTACATTTGAAATATTAGTAACCTGATTTACATTCTACCTCTCTGGAAAAAATATCAGCTACAGAATTTCCAAGAAGCAGCAGGGGCTTGAAATGAGCTTAGAAAGCTACCAGGGCGCAGCACACTACTGCCGAGTCTTTGCAGACCTGTAAGCCCCAGGATGGAAAGGAAGGAGCAGGCTGTTGGACCTGCAAGGGAATAATGAAAAGAAACAGGGTGAAATTCAGCAAAGGAAACCTTCCTCTGCCATCTACAAAATTGCTCAACAGTGACAGAGAAACAGCCCTAAGGACATGCTAAAAGCTTGATGGTGTGAGTAATTTCAGCCAGGCTGTATCTCCTGGAACCATCTCTGCAAAACTAGAACTCAGGAAAGAAAATCACTGTCTAGACTTGGAAAGGCGCACCAAGCAGCGGCGTTCTTTTCTCTGACTTGTTCAACCATCCCAGAGATCAGGTCTCACGTGCGTCCTGCACCCCCCACTGCCCTATGGGGAGAGTGCAACGCACAGCACACAGGGGAGAGCAGGAGACGACCAGCGTGAACACTGCCAGGCTATCTGGAGGCGTGCCTGCTCAGGGCACATGCTGCCAAGGCCCCGGGTTCAAGCTTCCTGTCCCCACCTGCTGGGGGGAAGCTTCACAGGCAGTGCAGCATGGCCGCAGGGTCCCTTTGCCCCTCTCTATCTTCCTTTCCCCTTCAGTATCTCTCTATATGATGAAATAGACAAATAGATGTTTAAAAATTGTAGAGCTGGATGAATCTACAGATATGACTTTATGATTCAGTTTATTTCTTATTAGACAACAAACAAAAAAATCCCCAGATCTTATCCATGACTCCTTACCCACACAGAATCACATTATGACAAAGCCAAAACCAAGACACATGTTTCCTGATGACAAGGAAAAGATAAGTTCTTTTTGTAACTGTACTCTCTTTTTTTAAATCTTTAGTTATTATTATATAGATACAAAGAGAAATTGAGAGGGAAGGGGGAGGGAGAGAGGGAGAGAGAGACAAAGAGACCTGCAGCCCTGCACATGGCCCTGTGTGCACTTAACCAGGCGCAGCACCGCTGGGCCCCTTGTCACTGTATTTTCTTAATCAACTCAAGCTTCCACCAACTGTTTAGTAACTCTGGAAGTCAGGCTCCACTGAAGTGTGTGTGTGTGTGTGTGTGTGTGTGTGTGTGTGTTTAAGAAAGAGAAGGGCAAAACACTGCCCATCATTCATACTCCCACCCATCTCTGTCCGGCTCATGGAAGAAAGAAAAATGTCTATTCTGAATGTGTCATTTCCCTGGACCCCAGTTCAGGTCTTTAACTTCCTGGACTTACTCTGTCCAATACAATCACATTCCATGGACTGAGATTCTGAGCACGGATCTGCACAGGAACTGAATGATAAGTGACATTCACAAAGTGTACTGCCACTCTCATGTTGGATGAGAACAAATGTTTCTTGCTTTTCCATGAGGAAACATATCCCCATTGTTTTCTTAGAGTCCGTCACCTTACTATTTTTATTAATTTCATTCACTTGCTCAGCAAACAATCAAGGCAGAAACAGCCTAGTAAGTTTGAGTGCTGGCAGGCCATTGGTGTGGGTAGAGCAGAGAGAGGGAGACAGAGTGACAGGAGCCCATGCCCAGGAGATGGGGGTGCAAGGCCACGCAGCTGGCCAGTGAATGGAAAACTCACTCATATTTTTACTTCATTTGTGATATGAGGGGTAGAGGGGCTGGGTGGTGGTTCACTCAGTAGAGTGTGCCAAGGCTAAGTGGCCCAGGCCCCAGTGGCAGGAGGGAAGCCACATTAGCAGTGGAGTGGCTCTGCAGCTCCCTGTACCTCTCTGTCTTCCTCTCCTCTGTTCCTTGTTGGGAAATTGTGCAGATGATTCACATCTGCCATGTTTTCCCCTTAGGCTACTAGTTCTTGTGAGAGTTGGGACATTCTGGGAGTGCCTGTTCCACCATGTTATGACCTCAGGACATTGTCTATATCCCCGCTACTTGGAGTGCTTTGGTTACTCCTCCCCCCTCCCATTCTCACGAGAGTTATTATCCTATCTTGGAGTGCTATGGTTACTTCTCCCCCTTCTCATTCTCGTGGAAGCTACTCCTATAAAAGCCCTTTTTTTTCCGCACCCCACTCTCTTGTCAGCGCTTCACTCCAGTGTTCAGACGCAGGAAAGGTTACTGCGTGAGGCAGCCATTTTCGCTACCTCCATGTGGCCCAACCTGCTTCTCTAGCACCCAACTCTGAGGTGCCAGTGCAAATAAAGATTTGTGTTTCCTCTTCACTCCGGACCCCTCTTCTCTCTCTTCTCTGCAGCCCACGTACAACAACATCTGGCTCAACAACATCCCCAATATCCAGCTAGCAAAAGCCTTAACTACGTTAAATCTCTTTAATATTTACAATAAATCGGACTTACCTCCTATTATTCTTCACTGGCAAACACCATCTACTCTCCCATCTATTAAGGTCAAATGGAAACACCCACTTGATAAAATTTGGAAAGGGCCTGACCCTCTACTGACCATGGGAAGAGGTTTTGCATGCATTTTCCCACATAATTACTCTAAACCTGTCTGGGTTCCTGCCCGCCATGTCCGACAATACCCTCATGATGGCATTGTTATCCCTGAAGAACAAGAAATACAAGAGGACTAGATGCAGGATACATCCCAGGATCCATAATATGACATGGCAGAACCTATAAAAGTTGGCTCACAGAGCCCTCTCTCCTACCCTTCCCTGAATATCTTATGTCTTATGTTATGAATGGCCAGTTGTGTTTTGTGAGTGAGTGTGTTGAATGACCAAAAATTTTTGTATGACCCAATCTGCTCAGAGTACTCTAAATGTTAAAACCATTGTCACTAACATGCGTTAACTCTCTAAGTAACCTGAGTCTGCTTATAGTCCAAAGTCAATTATAGTAAACCTCTAACTTGTTACAAGTTTTATTATTTTTTTTCACAAGTAAGTGATTACAGCTATCAAGCCTTCATATGAGGAATCATCTGTTCGTATGGTAAGGTATTAAACTGTAAGAAGTTCCTCTGTATCCAGCCTATGTGAATTAACAACATTCACATATGCTTGTACACTTAACTGGTGTGTCTTGTCTTGCCACCATAGGCATGCCTTTGTCAGCCAACAATTTAAAGATGTTTCCCTTTATAACATCACCCATGCCACGGACATCCTTTACTACCCCCAAAGACAAATGCCTGTTCCCCTAGACATCACATCCACTGACTGCTTCCCTTAGACTTGAGATATGATCCTACCTCTTCATACCAATAGATACATTCCCCCTTCCTTACCTGTCTACCCTTAGTTGTGGGACCCTAGCTTGTTTTACTTCTTCTGCTCACAATAGGTCCTATAATTTTTTTTAAACATTCTAATTAATTTATTAATGAGAAAGAGAGAAAGAAAAAGAAAAAAACAGATATCTTTCTGGTACACATGCAGCCAGGGATCGAATTTGAGATCTCACACTTGAGAGTCTAATGCCTTATCAACTGCGACACCTCCCAGACCACGGTCCTATAATTCTTAACAAGCTCATGGCCTTTTGCGGCAACAGATTGATGCCATAAAGATGCAACCTATACAAACTCACTATCATTGGCTTGACATGGCAAAATATTGAATTGCTGTAGAAGATTTTCCCCCCTCCATCAGAACATCCACCATGTAGAGGGCTGGCTATCCAATGACGGGTAAAAGGGAAACTAGCGCTATCCAGTCAACCTAAGACAGGGCACCTGGTACTACTGGGCAAAAATGACCAGGTGTTCCAATGACGGGTAAGATGGAAGGCTGATCCCCAACCTAAGACAGGCACAGTCCACCCTGCCATAAAACAAAGTCCACCAAACATCAAAACATGACATAAGACAGGGGGACATGTGGGGAGCCACATGTGCCCTCAAGGTTGCTATTGGCATGGCCATAGAGTTTATGTTAAAAGATAGTTCCTGGGAATCGGGCGGTGGCTCAGCGGGTTTAGCGCAGGTGGCGCTAAGTGCAAGAACTGGCTTGAGGATCCCAGTTTGAGCCCCCGGCTCCTCACCTGCAGGGAATCACTTCACGGGTGGTGAAGCAGGTCTACAGGTGTCTTTCTCTCCCTGTCTTCCCCTCCTCTCTCCATTTCTCTCTATTCTATCCAACAACCACAATATCAGTAATAACAACAATATAATTACAACAATAAAACAACTAGGGCAACAAAAGGCAAGATACAAAAAAAAAAAGGGGGGGGATAAGATAGTTCCCGCTTCCCTACACCTTAGAGTCTTTGTTAAAAGATAAGTTCTTTTTCCCTATGAATCACCCAGGACCTTCCAGATAACAGCTGAATACCATGACAAATAATATAAAATAATAATAATAAATGAATAGGAAAGATACATCCCCCAATACTCAGTTGGTCAAGGCACCAAACCTCTTTTGCTATAAAGCATTCAAATCAGATGCCCTGCTAACCGTGAGAAGGAGATTGTTTGTGTTTCTTCCACAGGAATCCCAGAAAAAACCATCTGGACTCCTGCACACCCTGACATCACCCTCTAGATGGCACGACTACAGTGGCACACCCCCCCGAAACCCTAGATGTCACCTGACACGATCTGAAGAACCTGATTCACAGACTCCAAGGACAGAACCTTTTTACTGCCTGTCTGCCTTTCCTGCTTCTGCTTTGCCTGTCACGTTTTGGTGGTTCCAGCTCACTTTCTACAGAAAAGCAGAATTCCAGAGGCTGACCTTCCTCATGCAGCATTTCATCCCCTGCCATTTCTCCCCCTAGTTGCCTACTTTGGACTGAGACTTTTATCGGACTAGCTGGCATACCCTTTGGACACTTTAGACGATTTTACAGCAGCTTCCTTCCCTTCACGTTGCTGGTTTTTCATAAACTGACCCTGAGTAGTTCACAGACTTTACACACTGTTGCCCTGGGCATTAGATAAAAGGAAAGGGGGAGATGCTGGGAAATTGTGCAGATGCATTCACATCTGCCATGTTTTCCTCTCAGGCTACTAGTTCCCGTGAGAGTTGGGACATTCTTGGAGTGCCTGTTCCACCATGTTGTGCCCTCAGGGGATATCTGGAGTGCTTTGGTTACTCCTCCCCCCTCCCGTTCTCACGAGAGTTATTATCCTATCCTGGAGTGCTATGGTTACTCCTCCCCCTTCCCATTCTCGCGAAAGCTACTCCTATAAAAGCCCTTCTTCTTCCGCACCTCTCTCTCTTGCCAGCACTTCACTCTGGTGTTCAGACGCAGGAAAGGTTACTGCGTGAGGCGGCCATTTTCACTACCTCCACGTGGCCCAACCTGCTTCTCTAGCACCCAACTCTGAGGTGCCAGCGCAAATAAAGATTTGTGTTTCCTCTTTGCTGCAGACCCCTCTTCTCTCTCTTCTCTGCAGCCCGCGCACAACAACATCTGGCTCCACAACAGTTCCTCTCTGTATCTTACTCTCTATCAAAGAAAAAAAATCACAAGAAGGGAAAAAAGGAAAAAAAATAAAAGAATGAGACAGGCAGTTTGAGTAACTATTTGTCCAAGACTGAGAGAGCTCTATGGATTGGGGCTTTCCGTTTTTGGCCCAGGGAACTCTTGGTCAATCTGAGATGAGCTGCTGAAATGAGTGATGTGAAGCCATTTGATTGCTTCTTTATAAGAAATAGATTTGATTTATTTATTGTAATGGGAGAGACCAGCACACTGATCATCTCTGGCTTATTGTGCTGCTGGGAATTGAACTTGGGGCCTCAGAGCCTCAGGCACAAAAGCCTTTTTCAGAACCATTATGCTGTCTCCACAGCCCCCGTTTGATAGTTTCAAAGAGGCATGAATTTAAACAGGTGTTCTTTAATAAAGGATATTAGCACTTTGGTGGTGGTTATGGTGACACACATCAGAAAAATGTGTGAAATCATATTCATGAAGCATTAGCCTTTTAAATCAATGTCACTAACATTTGTTTGCCTTTTAATTTGTTTAGATTATATTATGTAATTTATTTATTTATTGGATAGAGTGAGAGAAATTGAGAGGGGATGAGGAGGGAGAGAGAGAGACAGAGACCCTGCAGCCCTGCTTCTCCACTCGTGAAGCTTTCCCCCTGCAGGTGGGGACCAGAGGCTGGAACCTGGGTCCTTGTGCACTGCAATGTGAGTGCTTACCCAGGCCAGGCCCCAGTGTTACTGGCATTTCAGTAATGATTCCTGGGGGAGTTTACTCTAGATGGAGGGAACAGTCAATGTTAGAACTTAAGGTAGGAGTCTACCTGGCGTGGCTGAGAAATAGCGTAACGGCCGCTATTTCTAGGGACACCTAGAAGCTAAAGCAAAGGTTGGAGAAGTTGGTTGCCACTGAGGAGGGAGAGTGTGTGCACAAGTGTTGGGCTTTGTAAGGACTTTGCCTTTTAGCTTACATAAAATGGGGTGTCACATTTCTCTGGAACTTCTTCCCTGATCCTGCTTCTCCTAGTCAGGAAGGAAGCTTTGCACGTCCATGTCCTTCAAGACACCAGTGTGGGGCCATGCTTAGCTTTGACCTGTGCTCAAGGCACTGGAGGCTGCCTTCCATCTCCTCTTAGATTCCAGCTTTCTTAATGCCTACGTCTATAGCGTCCCCTCCACACACAAAACACTGATTCTGCCTTTCCATAGAAATGACAAGGAGTTATTTGAAAGCTAGATATTAATGTACAGTAGCCATCTCAGCCTATACTGTTGTTATTTCCCTTCTGAGAACAAATTCAGCCCTAGAAGAAGTTATAAGTGTCACTTAGATCTATGTGAGTGATTTAAAAATTATTATTAAAGAAGAGTTCAGGCATTGCAAATCTTATGCAGTATCTTTATTGATGGATTCTAATGACTTTAAAACTTTGTCAAGTACATAGTGAATATATGTTCTCCAGTGCACAGTGCTAATGATTTAGAATGGATTCTCTTTTCTTAGAAATTTCCCAGTGAAACATAAAGATGAAACTTTATAGAGATATAATACATAAGTAGAAAATACTATAAGTAAGTCATCTGAGGCATAACATACCATTAGTTTTCTATTAGCAAGGGCATAAGATAGTTGCATTTGCTTTAAAAAGATGTATTATGTGAGGGAATAGAATCCCAAACACAGAAGCAAAGGAACATTGATTGTTTTGAAGATGATTTAGGATTTAGGCTCTGGTGGGAAATCATTCTTATTTCATTTTATATTTCACATGAAATCATTCCTCTTCTATGGTAACAGATGTTCTCTTTCTTCCTAAATAATCTGGAATTAAATTAAAAAATTCTATAAAAATGTATATTCTTTTTTAGAGTATGGTTTAAATAATAATATGAATCTTGTGCCCTTTTACAATTATATTAAGAGAATAGTCCAATAAAATCTTAGTGACTTACTTGATAATAGTCTGGGATGGAAAGATGAATTTATCAATAGTTCACGTTAAATTGGCTTCTGGGCAGGAATCTGCTTTCAAGTAATTCATAAAAAAAATGTCTGGTTGACCCAAATGGTGCACAAAGGGAGGGGCTTTACTCTATACATTTTAGTATCTGACTAATCATTTTGTTAAGAATGATGTAAATTTCTTTGCCAGTGGAAATGCATTCATTATTTCATCCTGATTATTAAGAAAGTTCTGAAATCACTGATATTTTCTACATCTAGTAGTAGAAAGAAGACACTTGAAATGTTCAAATGTTATTGAAAGTTTTAGAATACATATATAATTTCATGCATGTAAACAGTACATGCAATCTATGTAATAAAGTGAAATATTTTTGTAAGTGGCAAATTAAAGCAAAAATATTTACACTTGTGATTTTCCTCAGCAGGGCAACATCAGGGTTGTTGGCACTTGATAGCAGACTGAGAATCGACCTGTGAAATATTCACAAACATAGCATGAGTTTTGATAGTTTAACTTGTAGCAGAAACCAGAGTAACCATTTATCTTTATTTATTTAGATAGATGAGAGAGAGAGGGAGAGAATGTGTGTGTAAAAGAGGCCAAGGCATCTCTCAGTGAGTGAGTGAGTGGAGGCTGGGCTTGGACCTGGGGCACACAGGCGGCCAAGCAGCACACTACCCCAGTGAGCTGTTTCATGGCTCAAACATAGAATGACTTTGTAGAAGACTTTAATGTACAGATTTCCCCCATTCAGACACATTTTTGTGGCAAAAGTTAAGAAAGTAGATTCAACCACACATTTTGGGTTTTCTTGATTCAAGTAAAATGGGTAGAGAGTCTTAACAATTTCTTTTGAAGAATGAGACTAAACCATCACATACTGCCATGCGCAAGTCAACTCCAAGTGGATCAAAGACATGGACATTAGACCAGAAACTACCAAATACACAAAGGAAAACATTGGCAGAACACTTTATGGTCCAAGATTCATAAAGGGCTTCACAGATCCGAATTCAGCAACAAAGAAAACAAAAATATGGGAGTCGGGCGGTAGCGCAGCGGGTTAAGCGCAGGTGGCGCAAAGCACAAGGACCGGCATAAGGATCCCAGTTCGAGACCCCAGCTCCCCACCTGCAGGGGAGTCGCTTCACAGGCGGTGAAGCAGGTCTGCAGGTGTCTGTCTTTCTCTCCCCCTCTCTGTCTTCCCTCCTCTCTCCATTTCTTTCAGTCCTATCCAACAACAACGACATCAATAACAACAATAATAACTACAACAATAAAACAACAAGGGCAACAAAAGGGAAAATAAATAAATAAATGTAAAATAAAAAAAGAAAACAAAAACAAATCAATGTGACTACATCAAACTGAAAAGCTTCTGCACAGAAAAGGGTACCACAACCCCAACAGAAAGACAGTGTGGGGGAAGATCTTTATCTAACACGCATGAGAAAAGAGACTAACATCCAAAAATACATTAAAAGCTCAGCAAGCTTAACACCAAAACCCAACAACCCCATCAGAAAGTAGGGTGAGGACATGGGCAGAAACTTCTCCAAAGGAGAGATCCAGAGAGCCGGCAAGCACATGAAGAGGTGCTCAGAGTCACACAGCTGCTAAGACAACAAGGTTGCTGAGAAGTCTGAAGTCACACACGCTCCCTCCTGTCAGCATCCCAAGCTGACTACCAGCCAAAACTCAGGATGAAAACTGCAAAATAAATCATCACAATTTTGCTCTGTCTTTAGATTATAAATTAGATATGAAATCACTTTTTCACTTTAAGAAACTTGAATTAAAGTATATTCATTGGCTACATTTATTGGATATAGCAAGCCATTTTAAAAGACAGCAAAATACGTTCATAGAAGAGACCAAAAATTAAAAGAAAAACATATTTCAAATAATGCAATTAATCATAAAATTCAAATTTTGCAAGCTTTTGGTTTCATTTAGCAAACAGACAAATCAGCAAGAAATGAGTAGTTATGAACTTCATTTCTGTACATTGCTACTAGGAAAACTGTTGTTGTCCTGAGACTGATTCTCAAGAGTAGTAAGAAGGGAAGAGTCCATGCGTTTGCCACAGAGACTGCTTAAGCTACAAATACTCAGATGTATTTGTAGGCGTGATAAGGAAGACACTCTCACACTGCTGTGGTTGGAAATGTCATTCGAGTGGGATGACAGCTCTAGACTGTTTACGTCACTGGCTCTGCTGGCTGATACTTCAGTGTGGATACCTGTTTCTCCATGCTTAAGGGAAAACCTTGTGAATGCACAGGTCAAGGGAGAAAATGCAGCTTTGGTTTGGTTGCTTTGCTGTGATAGTGGGAAGGGAAGGATGGATTTTAACCTCCTTCACTAACAGTGGTAGCCCCAGTGGCAATTAAAACAAAATAAAAAATAGACATTTATCAATAACCAACCCTACATAGCAGGGTATCCTTCTTTTTTCTTTTTCTCATTTGTCTGTGGATGATGTAAGGAACTTAATGGTCTGAGATAAACTGGAACTCCGAAATGATCAGTTTATTCCCCTCCTAGAATGAACACCTGCTACGGCGAGGAAACAAAGAGGCCAGTGTGAAGCAGCTTTACGAAAAAAAGAAAAAAGAAAAAGAAAAAAGCCGCAAGTAATGTAGTATTGTTTACACCTTTGCAGTAAGGCAAAAAACGTCAAGTGAGAGTGGGGAGAGAGGACCCTAGCTGTTTCTGGTCACACCACTCTGCGACTTGGGCAAAATCACTCTGGGAACTTATTCGTGATACACATCAGATGGGTTGACTTGATTTAAAAGATGCTGTTTGAAAAGAAAACAAAAGATGCTATTTGTTAGCTGAAGAGAGTTCCCCAGGCAGGCTGGCTGCTTGGCTCAAGCTCCAGCACCATCTGGGAAGCACTGTGGCGACAGAATAAGTGCTGTCTCTGCTCCCTGCGTTGCTCTCCCCCTAGATGAACTGTCTCTGCTCCCTGCGTCGCTCTCCCCCTAGATGAACTGTCTCTGCTCCCTGCGTTGCTCTCCCCCTAGATGAACTGTCTCTGCTCCCTGCGTCGCTCTCCCCCTAGATGAACGGGAAAAGTGTTCCAAATTGGTGAAATTCTGCATCCAGGAAGTCCTGCTTCTTCTAAGAAAGAAAGAAATAAGTCCTGCTATTTTTAAAACATTGCAACTCTTGCCTCAAAACTTGTGACCTTTTTGGCTTGTCTGAGATGAGTATATTTGCATGCACATTTTAAAACCGCCATTTTGTTTTTCAAAAAGTTAGAATAGTTCGCCCCTGTAGAAGAACATCCCTCTGAAACATACAGACATTCAAAATCTACCACAAAGAATCTAGTTGTAGAGCAAGCAACTTGTCTTTGTTGATTTAGCTCACACAACTAGAAAGAAACAGGAAAACAAGAAAAACTTACAAAGTGAACATCACAGCTAATCCACCACACAGGGAGAACTTGGAGGAATGGTTCTCAATGTTCACATTTCCTTTGATCTGGGATATTTTGGAAGCCTCGTTTGCAGAACACTCCTTTGCTTGTAAGTAGAACGAATGTGAAATTTGATCTCTAGGCCAAAGTTAATGGTCTGTTAGTATCCACCAATATCGCCAATATTGATGATAGTGATCAAAGTTCTTATTTTCAGGTCTCTTCCCTCTCAGTTTATTTCTGTCTCTATCCAGTGAAAAATAAACAAACCAAAAAGAAGTGAGGCAACCCCAAGTCCCTGTGTTTGCCAACTGTGCCTGACTCAGGCAGCTGACCCGAGTCTCACCACCTGTTTATTCAAGGTGCTGCTCATTGTGGAAATCAGAAGAAGGTGCCTATTGTTTGCATTTATGATGATGCAGAGGGTGAAAGACAGAGAGACACCTGCAGCCCTGCTTCACCACTCCTGAAGCTCTCCCCCTGCAGGTGGGGACCAGGGGCTTGAACCTGGGTCTTTGGTCACTGTAACGTGTGCACTCATCCAGGTGCGCCAACACCTGGCCCTGCTTACCTCATTTCAGAAGCTGGAAATCTGAACAGCTTTCAAGTCACTGCTGGGCTTGGTCATGGGGTGCAGGACAGGAATTTTTGAAGGGACTGGGTCTGGCTCTTGCTACTGGAAACACTTCTTTGCCTTTGTTCTGGGGCTACTCCCAACGTGGAAACAGATCCCACTGTGGAATACCAACAGCCCAGAGACTGGACCTACGGCAGGCACGGTGAGCCAAGCCACTCAGGTACGACTGCAGGGACATCTTGCTTACTCAACAATGACTTAAAATCACTTACTTATTTTCCCAGTCAGGAAAACATAGCTAGTCCGACCTTGGAAGCCTGCTGGCCTATTGGCCTTCTGACCTTTGTCTTCCCTCCATCACCCTCTCTATCAGGCAGGGCGATCTCTACTTCCCAGCCCAGATCTGCAAAACCTTATTCATGAAATTGCTTGGAGTGCAAATCAATGACACCCCGTGAGGAAGGCCCCTGCACGTGTCTGTGATAGTGGCTTCTCTGCTACGCCTGTGTCCTGTGTAAGAGTGTGTGTTGTCTTATAGAAAGCTGAGCTATAAACCACTGGGATCACCTTGTAAACCCGAACGCAGCAGGCTTTCTGAGGATGAACTTCTCGAGCTGGGCCTTGAAGGGCGGCTTGGAGACTGCTGTTGGAGCTCTCTCCATAGTCGGCCGGGGTTTCCTGGCCAAAATGCACCTGAATGTGTGCTGTGCTCACATTCTGGATTTTTTCTCCTCATGAATTCATATAGTGACACTTGTTATAAATGCCAAGCTACAGCTTTTCTTTCTTATGAAACTGTTAGTATAGGTCTAATGAAATTCATCCCATGCGTTGTTGACCTTTATTTTAAAGTAGTACATTGTAGCACTGGAACAGCTAAGCATTAACATTTTCAAAAACACCTGTTGCTACATTTGTAATTAGATTTTTGAATGGTGTTTTCATTATCCTCTGTAGAGATGTCGTAGTTGTTGTCAGCCTCTACGTGGAAACACATGGACTCAGCTATTCCCGTATCTGTGACACCACTGTGAATTGTGTTGCTCTTTGAGCTGAGTAAAGAGACTCGAATCTTAGCAATATCCTTCCATTTAGTTAAAGGATATTCCCAAATGTCAGCCGAGAGTGCACAGTTGCAGAGTTAGAAAGCACACCTTCTCCCTACTTACAGTAAGAGGCCAGGCTAACTGCAAATGAAAAGATTTCCTGAGCAAATAAGTAACCTCCAACATGGGGCAAGATAGCCAGGCCCCATCCCCACCTGCAGGGGGAAAGCTTCACGAGTGGTGACGCAGGGCTGCAGGTGTCTTTTGTCTCTTTGCATCTCTATCTCCTGTCCTCTCTCAATTTCTCTCTGTCTTTATCCAGTAATAAAAATATTGTTAGAAAGACAATTACAGAAAAACCAGAGTGTATATTAAACTAAATGTGGGTAGAATGATTTTCTCTAACACTATAAACCATCTAAAATAGTCTTTCTTCAATCCTGTTTAGCTATGAATTGTAAGTCTCAGTTCTTAAAGTTACATAAGATTATGAGGTAAAGAGCAGATAAACTAGAGGGTGAGAAGAGAGTTCTCTATTTAGAGCTCAGCTCTGGCTGTTAGTGGTGTTGAGGATCGAACCCAAGACCTCCCAGGTTCTGGTCCTGTGTGTTACATCTGCGCCATCTTGCTGGACAGAGCTGAGTCAAGAGTAAAGCCTGAGACCCGTCACTCACAGCCTCTTGCTCTTCAGCAGTCCGTGTGCCCTGAGTGCGTGTACAGGGCCCTTCATATAAGGCTCAGTGTGGTTTTACTCAGCGTCCTGATGATTTGCTCTACCAGCCGCTCTGTGAAGGAGGTCAGGTGCCCAGTACAAGCCCTTGACACCCACAGATCGACAATCCCATCACCCACAGCCCTCCTGAACTTGTCTCCCTCCCTCAGAGTTCTGACCAGATTTACAACGATGTCTGTATGACTCCCCTATGCTCCTTCTCCTACTTGGCTAGTCACACTGCCCCCAGTTAAATGTACAGCAAGAGTGAATCCACTTCCCCTTCCCGCCACATGCCACCTTCTTGTCTATCTTGTGGTGACATCTGAGACCTCTTCTCCTCTTGTGCCCTCAGCAGGACTTGTCCTTGCCTCGTTACTCATTTGCTAATCAACAGATATAGCCTATTATCATATTTATTTAAAATGCATTTACTGTTCCATTTTCTTGAAGATTCCTGAAATGACAAATTAATTTCTCTAAGCCATGACACATTGTTTCAAACACCAGTCCTCCACATTTATTGGTTATTCCAGTTCCTAGTGAGTGGATAGTTCACTATACTTCTTGCTTCTAATTAAACATTATGCATAAATTCTAGATTCATTCTTCGAATATTAAAGCAAATCTGTTAGGTATTTAATCACACTGAAGGAAATTTCTTTGGACTGCTGTTTCCATTACTTAAAAGTGGAAAGAAAAGCCATTAATGGGAGCTCCAGTGGCGGGATCGGTTAGCACGCGGTACTTATACAGAAAAGCCAGTAATCCCGTTGGTATCTGTGGATATTTCACGGATGGTAAAGGAGACTTTTCCCCCCGAGGCTTGTAATTCATTTCAGGAGAAGTTTACTTCTGGTTGACAGAATATTTTCAACGTGAAGATAAATGACTGACAAAACATTAAGCCCCACTGAACACAGTTAAGCACTCTTGCTACTTGAGCGCTGGGTTGACATAAGCAGAGAATGATTTTATTGGAGCCACCATAGAATTCATGACAGGCTCACTTTCAAACACCAGACCTCTGATGGCCCTGCTGTCTTCCCATGATGCCTCAGTTTGCTTTAAGAGGATGCAATCCTGTCTGGCTTGGCCAAGTAGCGCTGACGTCGTCCCAACTCCAAAGGTGCGCCGTGGCTGCTGAGTGGTCTGCAGGACGGTCTGCCAGGCATCTCACGGGTTAAGAGCACGTTGAGGTAACAGGCCGCCAGTCCCATCACTGTGGGGCCCTTTTCAGCGATGCCTCTCTGCAGCGGTGTTTCTACCTATAACAACACTGTCTAGTTTGAGAGACAGGCTACACAAGGAGTGTGTTTCTCTTGCTTATTCTGCAGGCAACTAGGAAACTTGCTCAGAGCTGCCAGGACACCAACCTGACTTCCCTGGACAGATGACCCCACCAATGTGTCCTGGAGCCCCACCTCCCCAGAGCCCTGCCCCACTAGGGAAAGAGAGAGGCAGACACGGGGGACGGATCCACCTGGAATCCAGCTGTAAAACCTGAAGTCAATTTGGTCTAGAACTCTAGGTTTCCACACACACCGGTGATGAGCTAGCTCCTTGATATTTCTGTGCATTATCTGATTTTATTCACAACTGAATGGGATACAAGTAATACCTATATATGGCATGTATTTATGAAGCTTAGAGGGTAAGGTTAATATTTAACAACTAAGCAGCATTCAATAAATACTGTGTGAGAGGAGTATCCCTGATATGTCCCACTATAAGGCATATACATTATGTTTTTTTCCTTTTGCACTATCTTTTAAAACATTTTAATTATCTTTATTTATTTATTGGGTAGAAGTAGCCAGAAATTGAGAGGAAGGGGGAGGGAGAGAGGGAGAGAGACAGAGAGATACCTACAGCCCTGCTTAACCCCTCATGAAGCTTCCCCCCTGCAGATGGGAACCGGGGGCTTGAACCTAGGTCCTTGCACACTGTTGCATGTACACTTACCAGGTGCACCACCACCCGGCCCCTGCACTCTCTGTTGCTACTAGATTATTACTATTGTCTAATTGCTAGTTTTTGATCTGCTTCAAAATATGGAATTGATGATTTTATTTGTGTTACTTAAATTTGAAAATACTTTGTGCCATCTCTCTAAGTGGAGAAATACTATGTAGAACTGTAACTGGTTGAAAACACTTTATAAGGAATAAACCTTAGATTTCCTCAGTTATGCTTCTGACTGATATTTTAAAATTAAAAGAAAGCTTTTGGAAAGGAGAGAGTGTAAGTGTGACGGAATAACTATGTGCTCATCAGAAGTCATTTGTGAAGCTAACTGTTGAACAATTTTAAATCTCATGTTACATTTTCCCTTTTGTCTGATGAAGCATCAGCACTCAGTGGCTTCACTACAATAAAGAGAATTCTTTCCCAAATAGCCCGTGCTCTTGGGTAGGAAGAATTAACACTGTCAAAATGGCCATCCTGCCCAGAGTCACACATGGATCTAACATCATCCTCATCGAGAAACCACCAAATGTCTTCAGAGGAAAAGAACAGAAGCTACAAACATTTACCTGGAACCAGAAAGTCCCTAGGATTGACAAATCTGTCTTGAGGAAAGAAACAAGACTGAAGGCATCACACTTCCTGACCTCCAACTATACTACAGAGCTGCTATAATCAAAACCGCCTGGTGTGGGAACCAAAATAGACACACAGACCATTAGAATAGAACTGAGAATCCAGAAATAAGCCCTCTCCCACCTACGGACAACTCATCTTTGACAAGGGGCTCAAAACATTAGATGGGGGAAGAAGGTGGTTATCCTCTAGGGTGGGGGCAGAGAACTTTGGTATAGTGTAGACCTACACCTTGGCTAACTTATAATCATATAAATCACTATAAAATAACAAATAAAATGGAATAGAGAGGAAAAAGGCAAAAACTGTATGTAATACAGGTGAACACAGTGTTTGATTGGACTAGTTTCCAGCTTCACAATATTAGATGATGTCCTTCATGGCAGACAAGTGGGTCTAACCTACTGAGAATGAACCATACCATGGGGACGCTGAGGAACATAGAAGGGAAGTGGGTTGACCCTGTGGGTAGATGTGTCATGTGCTAGGAAAACAGTGTTTAGACATAGAACATGACTGAATTGGAGGTAAATTCTACACTAGCAAAGAATGATAACATACAAAATAACTACCTCTTTTATTTCCTTTCTTAGTCAAGCTGCCTTCGTCATTCACAGAGTTTTATGTGCCATCCTGCAGAAAATCCTCATCAGGGAAGCATTTGTGAATCTCTGCTGTTGCAGCAAGTTGCCAGTGTTATAAGCTTAGCACAATGCAGCGGTGCCTTGCACTCTGACAGAGATTTCTGTAGTGGGTTGCCAAGGCTACCTTCTTTCTGGATGCTGAAAAGAGGAAATGCTATTTTCTTTCTAATGTGAAACCTCCTCGCCTTCCTTGTTCTGGGCCCTAAGTCACACTGCCCTCTGCTTTTGCCATCACCTCTCCTCTGACCCTCCTGTCCTTACACCACTCATAATCATCCCTGTGGCTGTGTGGGCCCACTTAGGTAACTTCAGATGATAGCTTTAACACAACCACATCTGCAAGTTCCTGTTTGCAACATAAGGTGATTTGTTAATAGATTACAGTTATTCAGACATATTTGGAGGGTCCATCATTCAGTCACAAGGACAAAGCCAAGAGTAAGCATAGACACCTACACCTGTGGTGGGATAGAGACTCCTGAAAATGTTACAAATCAACCTACCATATGACTCAGCAATTCTTCTCCTAGACATCTGTCCAAAAGAGGATAAGAACACCTGTCTGAAAAGATATGTGCACAGCTAGACTTGTGGCAGTCCTATGTGTACTAGCCAACATTTGGAAATAACCCAAGTGTCCAACAGGAGATGAATGGCTAAAGAATTTATACCGGATGCACACAGTGGAGTACTATGCAGCTGTAAGAACTGATGGCTTACTCCCTTTTGCTAAAACATGGAAGGAACTGGAGGGAGTCAGATGATTCAGAAGCAGAAGGATGAATTCCAGACTCTCTCACTCATGGAGGGACTGTAAGAAGCAAAGCAAAGGACTCTACAGGTGAATCCTCAGAGGACTGTAGTCTAACACAACAGATTCAGGGACTTAAGGAAGGGAAGATTATTTAGGGGGAGCTGAGGGACCCATGTCCCCATGGTAGAATGAGATGGTGATTTGGTTTAGGGTGAAATGTACTGATAATGAACTTGGGAAATTGTGGAAATGTACCCTTCTGACAATAAAAATCCTGTAAATCAACATTTCCTCAATAGAGTGATCTTGGAGTTAGAAAATATGAACTACCATAAACTAAAGCAGGAAGATTTTGTTGAAAAACACAATTATACTAAGTATTTTATTGAAAATATTAGGATTTATCCACACTATTTTTTGGAGAAATAAAATTATCTAAAAGATATGCCCAAATTACATAATTAAAAATACACATTGATACTAATTGGATGAAGAGCACAGTTCAAATGAAAACCAAATCAATAGCAACTGCAACTTAATTACAGACAAGTTGACAAAGGCAAAATGAGCTGGTTCCCTATAATCCAATGAAAAATAAAATTCATTTTTTGTTGATGGTTAATAAAGTGTCAATGTACACAGTTCAAAGACCAGTGCTAAGTAACTGTCTCTGGATTTTTAAGGGAAATGGAAACACAAGAGAAGAACCAACCCGGGTGGTACTCTGGAGGCATGTGACTTGGATACTCCAGACCCCAGAATCCAGAGACCCACCTGGCACCACTATACAGCAGACTGAGTGTTGCTCTGGTCTTCCTCACAAAAAATATACAGTCTTTTAAAAATGCTGAACCATGACTTTATGAAACATATAAAATTTAGTATCATAATAAAAGTGAACAAATATTTTAGTATTAAGCATATCAATTTAAAAGAAATAATAAAATTTAAGGTCTGTGTGCCCAGAGTTTCATGTGCTATCCCAACTGCCCTTAGACTGATTAATTCACTTTTTAAAAGAAAGTTTAGTGGGGGCAAGTGGTAGTGCACGTGGTTATTAAGTGCAAATAGTAACAAGCACAAGGACTCAGGTTCAATGCCCTGGTCCCCACCTGTACGGGGGACACTTGAAAAGAAGTGAAGCAGGTCTTCTGGTGTCTCCCCTCCTCTTTCAGTTTCTCTCTGATATTCCCAATAAAATGGAAAAAAGGGCTGCCAGGCATGCCAGCACCAAGCCCCAGTGATAACCTTGGAGGAAAAGACAAGAAAGCTTAGGGGGGCCAGGTGGAGGCGCACTGATCGAATGCACATGCTACAATGCTCAAGGATCCCCCTGTAGGGGATAGTTTTGCACGTGGTGAAGCAGTGCTGCAGGTGTTTCTATTTCTCACACTAGACAACAAAACACATTTAGAACACTCCAAATGGCAGAAATTAGTCATACTTTTTCTCTTCAAAACCCTTGAAGTTTGAAATTTATGTCTGCTTTTAAAAGTAAACAAAAAAACCCACCAGCATTTGTTAGTTGCTAGAATGATAAATTTCATTGGTAACAAAAAGGGACAAAAATAGGGAGATCATCTGGGACTGCAACTAGGCAGGACTACAACAATTTCAGGAAATCACCCAATCACCAGTGAGTGCAAACACGTGTGGCTCACAGATAGAGAGGAACCTAAGGAGAGATTAAGTGACTGGTGACAGTCCGACAGTTTACCAGTTGAGACACAACCTCCAGTCTGTTTCAACAACAAAAAGACAGCTGAAAGAAGGAGAGGACTCCCCTAAGACTCACCAAATGCAACTGTGAGTCTCTATTGCTACTGCTCTCAGAATCTGGAGTAGCAGGTGGGGAGGCCCTGTTCTGACACCAGGGGACAGAGAACTAACAAGGAAACTCAGGATAAGATCTATAGCTCGGTGGCCCGTCAGTGGGATAGTGAGAATCTCTTTGCATAACCACTAGATTTTCTCTGCCCCACCATTCTTTATCTCTTGGTTAGGAGTGAGGGATTAATCTAAGAAGCCTACTTATAATTTAAAAGTCCCATAGCCTACAGGGAAGAAAAAGAACAAAAGAGGCTTTTAAGTCACTATGCTCCAACTCAGGGATTAAAATAATATTAAACCAGCTGTCAATTTCCACAACTGTAAACCCATTAATTACCTTAATTAGACACAAGTCAATCCAGGCAGGAGTGATCAGAAATTTGAAAAGTACTGAGAGAGGGGCCTCATAACATACTATATAACATACTATATAAAATGGTTAAACCAACAAGAAGAAATATTGGAGAAATGAACCAGGACAAGAGCCCAGCTAAAAGCCCCCCAAAAGTTGAAGCACAAAATAATGAGGTCAACATCCAAACACTAGTTATGGAAATAATCACAGGAGTTAGTAAAGAGTTTGAAAGAATTGTCATCATAAATGCAGCAACAACTATGAGACTCTGTAAGAAAACAAAAAGTGTCTCAAAGTTATTAGAGAGCTGAAAGCTGAAATAGCTGAGCTAAGAACACAACTAGCTGAACAAGCTAAAACAGTATCAGAACAGGGTAACAAAATAGATGAACTCCAGAAAACAGTAGAGAGGAGAGAGAATAGATTCAATGAGGCTAAAGGCAGAATTAGCAAGATTGAGGATGAATTAGAGACAACTAAAAATGAAGTAAGAGAGCTCAAAAAGATATTAAGAGATACTGAAAACAACAACAGAGACCTATGGGATGACTTCAAAGGAAATAATAGATGCATTACTGGTTTACCAAATGAAGAAAGAGAGGGAGGGCAAGAAAGCATTCCTCAGGACATAATAGCTGAGAATTTCTCTAGTCTAGACAACATCAAAGACATAAAGGTTCAAGAAGCCCAGATGGTCCCAAATTGAATTAACCCATACTTAAAGACACAAAGACACATCATATTTAGACTGAAAAGGATAGAGAAAGGATCCTGAAGGCTACAGAGAAAAACAAAGAGTCAACTACAGAGGAAAACCCATAAGGTTAGCAGCACACACATCCACACAAACACTGAAGGCCAGAAGAGAATGGCAAGATATCTATTAAGTGTGCAATGAGAAAGGCTTTCAACCAAGGCTAGTGTATCCTGCTAGACTGTCAATCAGACTAGGTGGAGGCATAAAAACCTTCTCAAACAAGCAACAGTTGAAAGAATCAACTATCACCAAGTCTTCGCTGAAAGAAGTTCTGAAATGTCTCCTATAAAAAGTCAGACTGCCATAAATATGCCATAGATCAGAACACTAAAAATCTACAAGAATGGTGTTAAAATATCTTCAATCTTTGATATCAATGTCAATGGCCTGAATTCACCTATTAAAAGGCACAGAGTAGGAAGATGGATCAGAAAACACAACCCAACAATATGCTGTCTACAGGAAACCCACCTAACTCAACAAGATAAACACAGACTCAAAGTGAAAGGATGGAAAACTATCATACAAGCCAATGGCCCACAAAAAAGGGCAGGAAGAGCTATTCTCATATCTGACATGATAGACTTTAAAATAAATAAAATTTAAAAAGATAGGGATGGACACTACTTAGTGCTCAGAGGATCAGTCAATCAAGAGGACTTAACAATTATTAACATCAGTGCACCCAATGAGAAGCCATCTAAATACATCAAATATCTATGGAAAAAGCTACAGCAATATATTAACAGCAACACAGTCATAGTAGGGCATTTCAACACCCCACTATCTCAACTTGACAGATCATCCAGGCAGAAAATCAATAAAGACATGAGGGAGCTAAATGAGGAAGTAGATAAACTGGAACTATTGGAAATTTTCAGAGCATTCACCCCAAGAAACTAGAATACACATTCTACTCAAGTCCACATGGTCATTATTAAGAAAGACCATATGCTAGGCCACAAAGACAGCATCAGTAAATTCAAAGCATTGAAATCATTCCAAGCATCTTCTCAGACTTCAGTGGAATTAAACTAACACTTAATAATCAACAAAAGATTAGTAATAGTCCCAAAATGTGGAAGCTCAATAGTATACTACTTAACAACTACTGGGTCTAAGAGGAAATGAAGGAAGAAATCAAAATGTTTAGAGAGTTCAAAGAAAATGAAGACACAAGCTATCAAAATGTTTGGGACACAGCTATTGCAATACTGAGAGGGAAGTGCATAGCCATACAAGCACACATTAGGAAACAAGAAAAAGCACAAATAACCTGATTACACATCTTAAAGACCTAGAAGAAGAAGAAGAAAGGAACCCTAAAGCAACCAGAAGGAAAGAAATCACTAAAGTTAGGGCAGAAATAAATAACATTAAAAATAAGAAAACCATACCAAAAATTAATGAAAGCAAATGTTGGTTCTTCAATAGAGTGAACAAAATAAAAAAATCTTTAGCCAGACACACAAAACAAAAAAGGGAGAAGACTCAAATAAATCAGATTATAAATGAAAAAAGAGATATCACAACAGACACCAAAGATACTCAGCATAACATGTGAGGCGTCTATGAACAACTATATGCCACCAAGCTAGAGAACCTAGAATAAGTGGACGATTTCCTAGAGACAAACTTCCAAAATTAAATAAGGAGAAACTATATAATATTAACAAGATCATCACAGCTAGTGAAACTGAAATAGTTATCAAAAACCTTCCTGTTGTTAGAGTTCGGGGCTCTAGTAGGCCGGGCTAGCTTCGCGGTGGTAACACGGCTGGGCAGAGAGGCTATATTTCTTTATTCATGAGCAACGATTCAAAAAATAACCTAAACTAATCACCACACAGATCTGTCCTGCATCTTTCTCCTCTGGCGGCAGCGGCAGGAACTCAGGAAGTCCGTAGGATAGGGGGCGGGGAGAAGGGAGAAGCACGAAAAGGCAGACTAAACCACAATCTCCCGGAGGCGGGGGGGGGGGGGGGGGGGGAGTGAGACCAAACCAATATGAAGCATACCAACATCTCTCTACTGTGAATTTTTTCATGTTGTTGAATATGAATAGAATAAGTGAATAATTTGTTGTATAGTTCACATTCTTGAGATTTTCTACCATTCTGACTTCTTTTGCACTCAGAGATTTTCATTGCTGTATTACTTTGTTTACTCCCATGCAAGTTATGCTGCTCTTTGGTGGAATGTTCTTGTACTTTTTCTATTGAAATAAACTTCCTCAAATTTTCACACATCACATCTCTGTAGAGTTTCTTCTCTGAAGGATTCAATAGTGCCCACTCCTCTTGAGTGAATATCACAGCTACATCTTCATAGGTCACTGAGCCCCAAGAAACTGCCATCTCTTCCTCATACCCTGAATGTCTTTCAGGCCAGAAAATGGAAGATCAATCACAGCAATAGCTTGAGACTGTTTTAAATCTAGCAGCACAGTCTCTTCACTTCCCAAGAATGAAAGTCATGGACCAGATGGTTTTACAAATGAATTATACAAAACCATCAAAAAAGAACTAATACCTCTACTTTTAAAAGTCTTCCAGAAGAATGAAGACACTGGAATACTCCCTTCCAGCTTCTATGAAGCTAACATCACTTTGATACCAAAAGCAGGCAGGCATACAACCAAAAAAGAAAACTACAGACCAATATCTCTGATGAACATAGACACTAAAATATTGAACAAAATTCTAGCTAACTGGATACAGCAGTATATTAAAAAGATTGTTGATCATGACCAAGTGGGGTTTATCCCAGGCATGCAAGGTTGGTTTAATATACGTACATCAATAAACATGATCCACCACATCAATAAAAGCAAGACCAAAAACCACATGGTGATATCCATAGCTGCAGAGAAAGCCTTTGACAAAATACAACATCCCTTTATGATCAAAACACTATAAAAATGGGAATAGATGGAAAATTCCTGAAGATAGTGGAGTTGATATATAGCAGACCTACAGCCAACATCCTACTCAATGGTGAAAAACTGGAAGCATTTCCCCTCAGATCAGGTACTAGACAGGGCTGCCCACTATCACCATTATTACTCAACATAGTGTTGGAAGTTCCTGCCATAGCAATCAGGCAGGAGCAAGGAATTAAAGGCATACAGATTGGAAGAGAAGAAGTCAAACTCTCCCTATTTGCAGATGACATGAAAGTATACATAGAAAAACCTAAGAAATCCAGCAGTTATATTTGGATATCATCAGGCAATAAGTTGAAATCCAGAAATCAATTCCTTTTACTATAGCAACAAAAACAATCAAATATCTAGGAATAAACCTAACCAAAGAAGTGAAAGACTTGTATACTGAAAATTATGAGTCACTACTCAAGAAAATTGAAAAAGACACAAAGAAGTGGAAAGATATTCCATGTTCATGGGTTAGAAGAATTAACATCATCAAAATGAATATACTACCCAGAGCCATCTACATATTTAATGCTACCCCCATCAAGATCCCAACCACACGTTTTAAGAGAATAGAACAAATGCTACAAATATTTATCTGGAACCAGAAAATACCTATAATTGGCAAAACCCTCTTGAGAAGAAAGAACAGAACCGGAGGCATCACACTCCCAGATCTCAAACTGTATTATAGGGCCATTGTCATCAAAACTGCTTGGTACTGGAACACGAATAGACACACTGACCAGTAGAATAGAATTGAAGTAAGCCCCCACACCTATGGACATCTAATCTTTGACAAAGGTGCCCAGATTATTCAGTGGGGATATCAGAGTCTCTTCAACAAATGGTGTTGGAAAAAATGGGTTGAAACATGCAGAAGAATGAAACTGAGCCACTACATTTCACCAAATACAAAAGTAAATTCCAAGTGGATCAAGGACTTGGATGTTAGACCACAAACTATCAGATACTTAGAGGAAAATATTGGCAGAACTCTTTTCTGCATAAATTTTAAAGACATCTTCAATGAAATGAATCCAATTACAAAGAAGACTAAGGCAAGCATAAACCTATGGGACTACATCCTATTGAAAAGCTTCTGCACAGCAAAAGAAACCAAACCAGGAGTCCCCTCACAGAATGGGAGAAGATCTTCACATCCCATACATCAGACAAGAGGCTAATAACCATAATATATAAAGAGTTTGCAAAACTCAACACAAGAAAACAAATAGCCCCATCTAAAAATGGGGGGAGGACATGATCAGAATATTCACCACAGAAGAGATCCAAAAGGCTGAGAAACATGAAAAACTGCTCCAAGTCTTTGATTGTCAGAGAAATGCAAATAAATAAAGACAACAATGAGATATCACTTCACTCCTGTGAGAATGTCATCCATCAGAAAAGGTAACAGCAGCAAATGCTGGAGAGGGTGTGGGGTCAAAGGAACCCTCCTGCCCTGTTGGTGGGAATGTCAATTGGTCCAACCTCTATGGAGAACAGTCTGGAGAACTCTCCGAAGGCTAGAAATGGACCTACCCTGTGACCCTGCAATTCCTCTCCTGGGGATATATCCTAAGGAACCTAATACACCCATCCAAAAATATCTGTGTACACATATGTTCTTGGCAGCACAATTTGTAATAGCCAAAACCTGGAAGCAAACCAGGTGTCCAACAACAGATGAGTGGCTGAACAAGTTGTGGTCTATATACACAATGGAATACTACTCAGCTATAAAAAATGATGACTTCACCATTTTCAGCCGATCTTGGATGGAGCTTGAAAAGTTCATGTTGAGTGAAATAAGTCAGAAACAGAAGGATGAGTATGGGATGATCTCACTCTCAGGCAGAAGTTGAAAAAAACAAGATCAGAAGAGAAAACACAAGTAGAATCTGAACTGGAATTGGTGTATTGCACCAAAGTAAAAGTCTCTGGGGGTGTGTGTGGGGGAGAATACAGGTCCAAAAAGGACCTAGTGGGGGTTGTATTGTTATATGGAAAATTGGGAAATGTTATGCATGTACAAACTATTGTATTTACTGTCAAATGTAAAACATTAATTCCCCAATAAAAAAAATACCTAAAAAACCAAACCAAACAAAAAGGGTCAAAGATGATCACAGTTAAACACAGCTCTGAAGATGCTTAGAATGCTGACAGAACCAAGTTCACAAGCAACATTTCTATTATTAAACACTGGCTTCAAGTCAGAATTCATTTGTAATCAAAGGAAGCTCATATTGTCATAAACATATTTGCACATGCTTTTTCAGAGAGGTTCTTAGACTCATAATTATTGGTTTAAAATGTAGCTTTTAATATGCACTTGATTTGTGTTCCAATTTTATTTTTCCAGAAATCAATGACTGCCTGTATTAGAGCATCATAAAAATCATCTGAGCAATTTGCAATCAGAAGCAGATGACATGATGTTCTTCCTCACCATGACTATAAACTCTACGGGATATTCACCGTGCAGAGACCATTGGGGTGACATCCTGCACTGACCTGGTCAGATGATTTTAAAGGCAGAGTGGGCACCAGCCTGGGTCACCACGGACTGTTGCTGGAAACTGTCTTTTCCCGGCTGCTGTGATCTGGCTCACTCCAGAGCTGTGTGTCTAAGTGTGACTATGAGTTTGTGTGAGTGTGCGTGTGAGTGTGTGTGTAAGTGTGTGTGTGAGTGTATGTATATGTCTGTGTGTGTGAGTGAGTGAGTGTGTGTGGGGGTGTGTGTGTGTGTGTGAGTGTGTGTGTGAGTATATGTATATGTCTGTGTGTGAGTGTGTGTATGAGTGAGTGTGTGATTGTGTGTGAGTGTGTGTGAGTGTGAGTGTGTGTGAGTTTGTGTGTGTGTGGCTGAGTGTGTGTGAGTGTATGAGTATGTGTGTGTATGAGTGTGTGAGTATGTGTGAGTGCCTGTGTGTGTACCTGTGTGTATGAGTGTGTGTGACTGTGTGTATGTGTGTGAGTGTGTGTGAGTGCCTGTGTATGTACCTGTGTGTATGTGTGTGTGACTGTGTGTGAGTGTGTGTGTGCCTGTGTGTGCCTGTGTGTGTGAGTGTGGTGAGTGTGTGTGTGAGTGTGTATGTGTGTGTGAGTGTGTGTGTGAGAGTTTGTGTGTATGACTGGGTGTGAGTGCCTGTGTGCCTGTGTGTAAGTGTGTGTGAGTGTGTGTGTGTGAGTGTGTGTATGTGTGAGTGTGTGAGTGTGAGTGTGTGTGAGTGTGTATGCCTGTGTGAGTGTGTGTGCCTGTGAGTGTGTGTGAGTGTGTGTATGTGTTTGTGTGTGTGAATGTGTGTGAGTGTGTGTGTAAGTGAGTGTGTGTGAGTGCTGTGTGTGTGAGTGTGTGTGTAAGTGTGGTGTGTGTGTATGTGTGTGTGTGAGTGGTGTGAGTGTGTATGAATGTATGTGAGAGTTTCTGTGTATCAGTGTGCGTGGGTGCCTATGTGCCTGTGTGTGTGTGTGAGTGTGTGTGTGTGAGTGTGTGTGTGAGTGTCTGAGAGTTTGTGTGTGAGTGTGTGTCAGTGCCTGTGTGCCTGTGTGTATGTGTGTGTGAGTGTGTGTGAGAGTGTGTGTGTGAGTGTGTGCCTGTGAGTGTGTGTGTGTGAGTGTGTGTGTGCCTGTGTGAGTGTGTGTGTGAGTGAGTGTGTGTGAGTGTGTGTGTGTGAGTGCCTGTGTGTATGTGTGTGTGAGTGTGTGTGTGTGAATGTGTGCCTGTGAGTGTGTGTGTGTGTGTGTGTGTGTGAGTGTGTGTGAGTGTGTGTGTGTGTGAGTGTGTGAGTGTGTGTGTGTGTGAGTGTGTGCCTGTGAGAGTGTGTGAGTGTGTGTGAGTGAGTGTGTGTGCCTGTGTGAGTGTGTGTGTGAGTGTGTGTGAGTGTGTTTGAGTGAGTGTGTGTTTGTGTGTGTGAGAGTGTGTGTGAGTGCCTGTGTTTATGTGTGTGTGAGTGTGTGCCTGTGAGTGTGTGCCTGTGAGTGTGTGTGTGTGAATGTGTGTGAGAGTGTGAGTGTGTGTGAGTGTGTGTGTGAGTGTGTGCCTGTGAGTGTATGTGAGTGTGTATGAATGTGTGTGAGAGTTTCTGTGTATGAGTGTGTGTGAGTGCCTATGTGCCTGTGTGTGTGTGAGTGTGTGCCTGTGAGTGTGTGTGCCTGTGTGTGTGAGTGTGTGTGAGAGTTTGTGTGTGAGTGTGTGTGAGTGCCTGTGTGCCTGTGAGTGTGTGTGCCTGTGTGTGTGTGTGTGTGTGCCTGTGAGTGTGTGTGCCTGTGTGTGTGAGTGTGTGTGTGTGAGTGTGTGTGTGAGTGAGTGTGTGTGTGTGAGTGTGTGTGAGTGTGTGTGCACGTGTGTGTGAGTGTGTGTGTGTGAGTGAGTGTGTGAGTGTGTGTGTGAGAGTGTGTGTGAGTGTGTGTGTGAGTGTGTGTGAGTGAGTGTGTGGGAGTGAGTGTGTGCGTGAGTGTGTGTGCCTGTGTGAGTGTGTGTGCCTGTGTGAGTGTGTGTGAATATGTGTGTGTGATTGTGTGAGTTTGTGTGTGTGAGTGTGTGTGTGTCAATGTGTGTGAGTGTGTGTGTGAGTGTGTGTGTGAATGTGTGTGAGTGTGTGTGTGTGTGAATGTGTGTGAGAGTGTGTGAGTGAGTGTGTATGTGGGAGTGAGAGTGTGTGTGCATGAGTGTGTGTGTGTGAGTGTGAGTGTGTGTGTGAGTGAGTGTGTGTGCGTGAGTGTGTGCCTGTGTGAGTGTGTGTGAATATGTGTGTGTGATTGTGTGAGTGTGTGTGTGTGAATGTGTGTGTGTGAATGTGTGTGAGTGTGTGTGTCAATGTGTGTGAGTGAGTGTGAGAGTGTGTGTGTGTGCCTGTGTGTGTGTGAGTGTGTGTGTGTGAGTGTGAGTGTGTGTGAATGTGTGTGAGTGTGTGTGTGAGTGTGAGTGTGTGTGTGTGTGATGATAGCGCTTGCCCCTGGTCTATTTTTCTGGTCCTATTTTTCCGCATGAATCAGCAGCCCAGGCTTCTCTGGGACTCTGGCTGTGAGGTGCTCAGCCGCTCCTGCCCTGGATTGCTAAGGAAATCCGGCTGCCACTGAAGACCATGGACGGCAGAGGCTGGACTTAGCTTCCCGGCTCTCCCCTGCTCACCTCTGCTCAGCTTGCTCCTTCTCCTTCCTCAGCTTTCTTCAGGGAGTCATTTATTTCTGGACGTTGGGAAGACCACATTCTTCAGTTTTCTCCACTGCTGGCCTCACAGGAGGAGTTCAGCAGCCAGTAATTGGGAGTTTCCTCCACCAGCAAAGGAGCCAGGTGGCCGCACAGCAGAAAGATGGCTTTGAGCTGGAAGCTGCCACCTGGACTCAGGTTCGTGGACCTACTCCAGACGCTGCTCTGACGATTCAAAGTGCAGTGCCCACAGAGCAGATGAAGTACAGGGAGTGGAAAGACGCGCCATGTATTTCTGAATAAAGTATATGGCAGTAGAAGCTCTGCAAGCAGTGCTGAAGGGCCGTCTCTATTTAATCAGTGCTAGAGGGAAAATGACGACTTCCATGTCATTGAGATTTAACAGGGGAAAGAAGAATTTTTTGAAATAGAGCACTCAATAGATGATATCTTGCCATTCTCTTCTGGCCTTTAGAGTCTCTGTGCAGAAGTCAGTTGCTGACCTGATGGGTTTTCCTCTGTAAGTGACTCTTTGTTTTTCTCTTGCAACCTTCAGGATCCTCTCTTCTTCTTTTTTTTTTAATATTTATTTATTTATTTGCACTTGTTTTTGTAGTTATTATTGTTGTTCTTATTGATGTCATCATTGTTGAATAGGACAGAGAGAAATGGAGAGAGGAGGGAAGACAGAGAGGGGGAGAGACAGACAGACACCTGCAGACCTGCTTCACCACCTGTGAAGTGACTCCCCTGCAGGTGGGGAGCCGGGGGCTCAAACCTGGATCCTTACTCCAGTCATGTGCGCTTAACCTGCTTTGTGCCATGTGCGCTTAACCCACTGTGCTACCGCCCGACCTCCAGGATCCTTTCTTTATCCTTATTCCTTTTCATTCTAAATATGATCTGTCTTGGTGTCTTTAAGTCTGTTACAATGTAGTATAGCAACTTACTTCTTTTATTCAAGATTCAATCTGTATCTCTTTTGAAACCATGACTTTTTAAGGTAGTGCTAGGGGGAGTCTGGCATATGGGTGGTACCACCATCTAGCAGCCTTCCCTGCACCATTTTTCTAATTCATCTGTTTTTTGGGGGGGAGAGAAGTAGATAGTCGAGAGAGAGACGGCTGCTTAATGTGGTTTAAAGCAATCAAAGGCTCCCTACATGGCGGTACGGCAGTGTGGGATGGTGTATTTTAGGTACAGCAAGATAGGTGATAATTGGCAGATACATAGCTTACCCGTTATGGTCATAGAGGCTAAGTACTGAACTGATCACGTGCGTAACACTTCTGCGCGCTTGCAGGAGGGTTTCTGGAGAAGTCAACTCTTGGCTTGGTAAGTGGGTAAGACAAGTGCCTTCCACAGTGTGGGTGGGGGTTATCCAGCTCACTGTGGTTCTACTCAAACACACTGATGGAGGAAGGGCAGTCACTCTCCCTGTTTGAAACAAAGCATTTCTCTCTCCTGCTCCCGCACACCTGTTCCACTAGTTCCTAGACTTCTGAGCCTGGGTAGGGACTTAACCAGTTCCTTGATTTTCAGAACTTTTAATTAAGATTGAATTACAGCATGAGAGCCTTTTTAAAAATTTACTTATGGAAATATTGGCAAAACCATAGGATAAGAGGGGTACAGTTCCACACAATTCCCACCACAGAGCTTGGTATCCCATCCCTCCCCTGATAGCTTTCCTATTCTTTATCCCTCTGGGAGCATGGACCCAGGGTCATTGTGGGATGCAGAAGGTGGAAGGTCTGGCTTCTGTATTTGCTTCCCTGCTGAACATGGGTGTTGACAGGTGGATCCATACTCCCAGCCTGTCTCTCTCTTTCCCTAGTGGGGCAGGGCTCTGGGGAAGCTGAGCTCTAGGACACATTGGTGAGGTCGTCTGTCCAGGGAAGTCAGACTGGCATCATGGTAGCATCTGGAACTTGGTGGCTGAAAAGCATTAAACTATAAAGCAGAACAAACTGTTAAATAATAAGGAACCTAAAGGCATGAATATAGCAGCTGATATTTGGTGTCTCCATTTTGGAAAAGATGCTAGGTCTATTTTAGGTCTATTCCAAGGGGCCCATGACTTTACTAGTTTTTGCCCGAGCCTGACATCTGATACGCAGGTGGACCCAGGTTACTGTCTGGGGAGACGGTGACAGACTTGGAAAAAGGACCAGAAAGCTGGATCAGGACAGAGAGTAGCTCCCAAATATGGGGAAAGTGTATAAATCTTGTTAACTGTAAACCCCGTTGATCTGATCTGGGGCCCATATTCAGCACAGGAGCCTGTGTAACCCCTGCATCCCTGTAGGTCTGAGCTCACACTCTGGTCACGGCCAGGAACACTCCAGGCTGAACAGATTTCAGGACCCATCTTCCTCGAGTGGCAGAGTATGTTGGTCCAACCTCCCTTTAGAGACTGTGGCAGTCCCTACCATTGTTGATCCTCATGGGGGCAAGGTGAGAGTTTTTGATTCTTTGTCTTGAAGATAGGAAATGTGTAATAGGACACATTTTTGTCCTCTATAATTGTGTAGGCTACTTTACAGCACAGGTACATACGTCTCTGCTGAAGCCTCATACATGGAGAGAGGATGCAGTTCTAAGTTAGACAGAAAATTCAGTGATCCGGGTGGGGGTAGATAGCACAATGTTATGCAAACAGACTTTCATGCCTGAGGCTACAAGGTCCCAGGTTCAGTCCCCCACACCAGCATAAGCCAGAGCTGAGCAGTCTTCTAGTATAGAAAAGGGAAGAAAAGAAAAGGAAAGGAAAGAAGAGAAAAGAACAGAAAAGAAAGGAAGAGAAAAGGCAAGAAGAAAGGAAGACTCAATTCTGATCAGTGAGCGGAATGTACCATGTGAACATCTGCAGAGATGTTGTCCATGCACAAACAGCAATGCACAGTGTACTCAGAAAGAAAAAGAATCAGTGATTTCTTCTAATAATGACGCTGAGCAAAAATAAATATGCAATTTTGGAGTTGGGCAGTGGGGCACACTGTGCACATGACAGTGCACAAGGACCAGGGTTCAAGCCCCCGGTCCCCACCTCCAGCGAGGAAACTTCAGGAATGGTCAAGTAGAACTGCAGGTGTCTCTCTGTCTCTTTCCCTCTCTATCTCCCCCTTCTCTCTCAATTTCTCTCTCTATCCAATAATAAATAAATAAAAATTTTAAATATACAATTTATATTTATTTATTCTTCTTAGTCATTTCAGTATAGAACTTTAAGCCAGAAGTTGAAAATGGGTGATCTTTCAGTCCAATCCAGCGATCTAATTTGGTAAATAGAGTGTCTGTTAAAAATCAAAGTGGGTGCTAGTGCTGGCTGATAGCTCGCCAGCACAGGGTTCAGCTGGTGGTATGTGAGGCCCTGCCTTGGAGCCACTGCACCACACAGGAGCTTAGGAATTGTGGACGGCGGAGTTGTGTTACTTTCGCCCTGTGAAATGTTAAGTATTAGCCAGATTACCAATCCCAGCTATGATTTACTTCCTTAACCCAAATGTTCACTAACAGTCAAGCAACAAAAATATTTTGAGATAGAACAACTACATTATTATATATTGTTTGTTTACTTAGCAGTTTAATCATTCCATATTTAGCAAGTGTGTGTGAAAATTACTATTCTCACTGGTATTTATAGTGACATTAACATAAATGCATAATGTCTTATGATTCATTAGAGATTCCTGATCAAAATATACCAACAAAAATTTATAATTATCTCTTCATCTCAAAACGTATCAACTAAAAGCTAGGCTATGTACATTCCTGGAAATAATCTGATATTTCACTGCCAACACTCTAGATTACAGCACTGCTAATATTTTATTAGCAGTATTTTATCAAAGGACACAGAGTGTCTGTGTTGTAACTTTACTTTTTCTCTTTTGGAGATGACATGGGAAAGCTACTGACAAATGTCCTCTCCTCAAGCAGTCCGTAGAAGGCCTGATCTCCTCCAACAGTGGGTGGAAGGTCTGATCTCCTCCAGCAATGGGTAGAAGGCCTGATCTCCTCCAGCAGTGAGTAGAAGGTCTGATCTCCTCCAGCAGTGGAGTAGAAGGTCTGATCTCCTCCAGCAGTGGAGTAGAAGGTCGGATCTCCAGCAGTGGGTAGAAGGTCTGATCTCCTGCAGCAGTGGGTAGAAGGTCTGATCTCCTCCAGCAGTGGGTAGAAGGTCTGATCTCCTCCAGCAGTGGGTAGAAGGTCTGATCTCCTGCAGCAGTGGGTAGAAGGTCTGATCTCCTGCAGCAGTGGGTAGAAGGTCTGATCTCCTGCAGCAGTGGGTAGAAGGTCTGATCTCCTGCAGCAGTGGGTAGAAGGTCTGATCTCCTCCAGCAGTGGGTAGAAGGTCTGATCTCCTCCAGCAGTGGGTAGAAGGTCTGATCTCCTGCAGCAGTGGGTAGAAGGTCTGATCTCCTGCAGCAGTGGGTAGAAGGTCTGATCTCCTGCAGCAGTGGGTAGAAGGTCTGATCTCCTGCAGCAGTGGGTAGAAGGTCTGATCTCCTCCAGCAGTGGGTAGAAGGTCTGATCTCCTCCAGCAGTGGGTAGAAGGTCTGATCTCCTCCAGCAGTGGGTAGAAGGTCTGATCTCCAGCAGTGGAGTAGAAGGTCTGATCTCCTCCAGCAGTGGGTAGAAGGTCTGATCTCCTCCAGCAGTGGAGTAGAAGGTCTGATCTCCTCCAGCAGTGGGTAGAAGGTCTGATCTCCTCCAGCAGTGGAGTAGAAGGTCTGATCTCCTCCAGCAGTGGGTAGAAGGTCTGATCTCCTCCAGCAGTGGGGTAGAAGGTCTGATCTCCTCCAGCAGTGAGTAGAAGGTCTGATCTCCAGCAGTGGGTAGAAGGTCTGATCTCCAGCAGTGGGTAGAAGGTCTGATCTCCTCCAGCAGTGGGTAGAAGGTCTGATCTCCTCCAGCAGTGGGGTAGAAGGTCTGATCTCCTCCAGCAGTGGAGTAGAAGGTCTGATCTCCTCCAGCAGTGGGTAGAAGGTCTGATCTCCTCCAGCAGTGGGTAGAAGGTCTGATCTCCTCCAGCATTGGGTAGAAGGTCTGATCTCCTCCAGCAGTGGGTAGAAGGTCTGATCTCCTCCAGCAGTGGGTAGAAGGTCTGATCTCCAGCAGTGGGTAGAAGGTCTGATCTCCTCCAGCAGTGGGTAGAAGGTCTGATCTCCTCCAGCAGTGGGTAGAAGGTCTGATCTCCTCCAGCAGTGGGTAGAAGGTCTGATCTCCTCCAGCAGTGGGTAGAAGGTCTGATCTCCTCCAGCAGTGAGGTAGAAGGTCTGATCTCCTCCAGCAGTGGGTAGAAGGTCTGATCTCCTCCAGCAGTGAGGTAGAAGGTCTGATCTCCTCCAGCAGTGAGTAGAAGGTCTGATCTTCTCCAGCAGGAGGGTAGAAGGTCTGATCTCTAGTGTGGGTAGAAGGTCTAAGGAGGCTCATGGATTGGTTTCTAACCTTCTGAATAAAGGTGTAAATATCCTTGCACTTCCCAACAGTGTCACTGAAATGAGTCTGTCTTTAATGTCTTATTTTTTAATTTAATTTATTTTAAAAAGGAGACATTAACAAAACCATAGGATAAGGGGGTACAACTCCACACAATTCCCACCACCAGAACTCCATATTCCATCCCCTCCCCTGATCGCTTTCCTATTCTTTATCCCTCTGGGAGTATAGACCCAGGGTCATTGTGGGATGCAGAAGATGGAAGGTCTGGCTTCTGTAATTGCTTCCCTGCTGAAAAATGGGCGTTGACAGGTGGATCCATAGTTCCAGTCAGCCTCTCTCTTTCCTTAGTGTTCCTTCTGAGGAAGCAGGGCTCCAGGACACATTGGTAGGGTTGTCTGTCCAGGGAAGTCTGGTCAGCATTATGGTGGCATCTAGAACCTGGTGGCTGAAAAGAGAGTTAACACACAAAGCCAAACAAATGTTGAACAATCATGAACCGAAAGGCTGGAATAGTGCTGATGAAGTGTTGGGGGTCCTTCATTTTGTAGATAGCTAGTAGGCATATTTTAGTTCTATTCCAAAGGGCCTATAGCTATACTAGTTTTTTTTTTTTTTAAAGACACTGGACACAGGGTCACAGAAACAAGTGAGCCCTGTTTCTTGATCCCTATGGAGTTGACTTGGTGGATATAACTGTCATGTTGGAAGGTGTCTGACATGTTTGACTACAATGTGTACTCTAAGTAGTCACAGGCCCTGGGTCAAGTCAGCAGGGTTTTCGGTGTTTATATATTTACTTCATGTTTGGGAGCTACTCTGCCCTAATCCAGCTTTCTAGTTCTACTGTCAATTCTGATACCATCTTCCCAGACAACATATTTAGCCCACATACATTTTATCTCTCAGGCTCAGGTAAAAATTACTAAAGTCATGGCCCCCTAGGAATATACCTAAAATAGACTGCCTAGCTTCTTCCCTCACAAAGACCCCTAGTTCCATCTGCTCTATTCTTACCTTTGGGTTCTGTTTACCCATCAATTTGCTTTATAGCTTACCAACTTTCAGTCACCAGGCTGCAGATGCTACCATGATGTCATCCTGACCTCCCTGGGCAGACGCCCTCACCCATGTGTCCTGGAGCCTCCCCTCCCCAGAGCCCTGCCCCACTAGGGACAGACAGACCACAGGCTGGGGGTGTGGATCCACCTGCCAACACCCATGTCCAGTGGAGAAGCAATGACAGAAGCTAGAACTCCCAGCCTCTGCTCCCCATAAAGAATTTGGGTCCAGACTCCCAGAGGCATAAAGAACAGGGAAGCTTCCAATGGAGGGGATGGGACAGGGAAAGTGGTAGGAACTGTGTGGGGTTTTACCCCTGTGATCTTACAATCATTTTTATCATCATTAAATCACCAATAAATTTTTTTAAAAAGGTGTGGAGAGTGAAGTATATGAAGGGAACTGATTTCTTCCTGCTGCTCACAGAAGGTGTGCGATGTGATCTATGACTGACGAATGAGGGAGCACATAGGCTCAGGTTTAATAGTGATGTGTAAGCACAGAAGAACTCCTTGTTGTCTGAGCCTGAGGTGACAGGAGCAGCTGTGCCAGTCTGGAAGCCAGCCCTTCAGCTGACAGGGAAGCTCTATTTCGGGCACAATTAGACTAATCACACTCTCCAGCTTCCCCGAGGTGATATATTTCTTGTAGCATTTACATAGGTGCCCTTTGTAATACTCCATTTCCTGTTCTGCACAAATAAATCACTGTATTCGGCGCTGCATGGGGGAGTTTAGTGTGGTTTCAGAAATATCTTCAAGGTGTGATTGAAATTACAAATGAAATGCATGTTCTTTAGAATCTGCAGAAGAAAGTTTTGTACTTTTAACCTGTTAGTGGAAACATAATCAGACGATCTTTTGTCAACTCTCCAAGACAGTTTAATTTAAATTGGCACCTAGCTTTAACCTCTATCTCAGTGCTAACAAAGACAGAGCTGCTGGCCTGCCACCATCTTTGACCCCAGCAATGCATTTCTTTGGAGCAGAATCTGATATTTCCTGACAAAGAAGAGAAGGCATCCTACTCTGGTTCAATATTTCCACATCCCCTACATGTGAGGACCCGATGTTGCACTTGATATGTAGTGACTCAGTTCATGATGGAAAACTGTAGACAGAGGGGAAAATACTCAGAGGCATTGATGGTCAGAGAAATGCAAATAAAAACAGCTACACACCGGTGAGAAGGTCACACACAGAAATACCACTGCTGGAGAGGCTGTGGGGAAAAAGGGGATTTTCCTGCTTTGCTGGTGGGAACGCCAACTTGTCAGCCCCTGTGGGAAACGTTCTGGGGACTCATCAAAAAGCTAGCAATGGACCTGCCCTGTCACTTGGCAGTTCCTCTCCTGGACATTTATCCAAAGCAAACAAAGACTTCTATTCTAAAGCACCTGTGCACACCTGTGTGCATAGCAGCACAATTTTTAATTGTCCAAATTTGGAAGCAACCCAGGTGTTGATGACTGGTGAGTGGCTAAGAATGTTCTGGTATAGATATACAAGAGAATACAATACAGTGAGCGAGAATGATGAATTCTTCCCCTCTGCCATAACTTGAACAGAATTTCATGTGGAGTGAGGGGAATCAGGGAGAGAAAGGCAGATACGGAATCATCTCACCACAGCTGAAGCCTGAGAAGCAAGGTCGAGGGGGGCATAAGGTGAAACACGGACAGTGTGAGGTGTCCCACCAAAGCAGAGGATGTTGCGGAGGAGGGAGGATGGAATGGAGACACTCTGGGGTTAGGGTAGTGGGGTTAAGTTGGGGGAAAGTGTCTTCAACACCAATTTTGGGTAGATGAGAGGTTGTGTCCATATGTTAACAACTGCACTGTAAACTATTAGCCTTCAAAAAAAGTGAGAACAAAAAGACTTTTCCTAAATGTTTGAATGTCCCTCAGAGATATTAGATAATCATAGCACAAAGCCATCAGGAGCACAGGACATGGAAAACTGAACACTGGGAAGAAGACGGCTATTATAGTAATGTATACGGGCATAGATAATAACCCAGTACTTTTAAAATATAACGAATAGCTAGATAACAATATTTAAATTTCCTAATAGTAAAAGGCAAAGAGCCATACACTACTAAGGAAATATGTTCTTGGCCCACAGTCAGAAAATAGTTTAAGTAACATGTAACTAATATTGAGACAAATTAAAGCTCACTTATTACCAAAGTCCAGTGGAAAATGCATGGGGAATACTGACAAAGAAATAGACAGTGTTCATAGATACTGTTTATTTTAGCATTTAAATCTTAGTACCTAGTAAGTTCTGCTTTTTCCTGTGACTATTAAATACATGTGTGTAATAGATATTCTTTCCAATATGTGTGTCTTGATTAGGGAAAGCAAGCTAACACTATTTTATATATTATGTAAACTTTGATAGAATTGTCACTTTACTTGGAATTGCAGGTAAGTTTTCTAAGGTTTCAGAGAAGCTTTAGAACTTAAAGGCACTTGTTCTATTATTTGTAGAGAAGTCATTGAAACTGAAATTGCACCATTTTCGAATGTTATGATAGCAGTTAGTTTGGGAAAACCAAGACTTCTAAACAGAGAAGCTCTTTGTGCTTTTGTGACATCACAGAGTGACCATAAAAACCTTTTTTTAAACACTGCAATTTTCTGATTATCTCAAGGCAGCTACTTTGAAGGCTAGACAACTTTGAAAAAGGAGACATATTTTTTATTATTTTAAAAATGTAAGCGTATTACTTAAAACAGTACATTATTTAACATATTACAAGTATTTTTAAAATGTAAGTAGATCATTTAAAAATGTAAGTACCTCCCCCCCTTTTTTTTTTAGTAAACCCTTACTTGGAAGATTTTAAAAAATAAACACATGGTCTGTTTATGCATGTTAAAGGCGACATTTTAACACAGTGAAAACATGCAGCTTTTCCAAGAGGTCTTATGTTATGACAAGAGAGTTTTGAACACTGCTCCTTGGCAATGCCCCCTCACTATGTAGCTGTGCTGACAAACAGCTGTAAGCACTTCACCTGTGAACTCTGATGTCTGCGAATGGAAGCAGACTCCTCTGACAGCTTTCATTTCCCCAGTGAAGCCATTTTGTAGGTTATTATAGCTGTGTTGAACTTTAATTTTTGCTTTGTGAAATCTGAAAGATCAGGAAAAGGTAAAATTTTACTTGATCAGCATCATGATCATCCTGATGGACAAGATGAAAGAAAGTCACGATTCATTGAAAGGAGTCAGTGGAAAAGATTCTATTTCTTCACAGCACATTCTCACAGGCCTGCTGCTCAGTGAGCTATGATGGCAGAGGCCTGTATGTACTCTCCAGATCTCAGAATCATGATGTCACAGAATTTTATACAACAGAAATAGTTTTAAATATTAGACAATGGAGTATGCATTCCCATTTTCTTTCATTTTAAAAAATTTTATTAGTGATTTAGTATTGATTTTCAAAATCATAAGATAATAGGGATATAATTCCACACCATTCCCACCACCAGAGTTCTGTGTCTGTATTCCCTGTATTAGAATCTGCAGTAATTCCCACAAGGTCCCAAAGTTGACTAATATTTCTATAACTATCTGCATATATATATATTTTTTATTTTCCCTATGGTCTCTATATTTCTAAATCAAGCCTATTGCTACTTCCCAATAACACATTCTTTTTTTCTTTTGTCTCTGGGTCCTGATCAAATTGGAGTTCAGAGCCCTCTGGTCATCTTCCCCTAACCTTTCTTTCTCTCTGGGAATATGGACCCAAATTCTTTATGGGGAGCAGAAGGTGGGAAATCTGGCTTCTGTAATTGCTTCTCCGCTGGACATGGGTGTTGGCAGGTGGATCCACACCCCCAGCCTGTGTCTGTCTGTCCCTAGTGGGGCAGGGCTCTGGGGAGGGGAGGCTCCAGGACACATGGGTGAGGGCGTCTGCCCAGGGAGGTCAGGATGGTGTCATGATAGCATCTGCAACTAAGTGGCTGAAAGGTGGTAAAGATATAAAGCAGGATAAAATAATTAATAAGTAGGAAGCAAAAAGAGCAGACGAGAATAGGGACCTCAGGGTGAACAGAAGCTAGGATGTCTATTTTAGGTGTGACTTTAGTAGTTTTTGCTTGAGCTTAGATAACCTGCAGAGGCTATCTGGGGAGATGATGTCAGAGTTGAGGAAGCTGGATTAGGACAGAGAGCAGCTCACAGACTTGAGGAAAACACATAAATATAACTAACTATTTACCCCACTGATCTGACCCAGCACCCATATAATATTCACAATCAGCACAGGAGCCTGTGTGACCTCTGAGTCCCCGTCAGTCTGAGCTCACAGCCCATGGTCACAGCTGGAACATTCTAGGCTGCTCTCATGTCAGGACCCGTCTTCCTCGAGGGGCAGAGCAGCAGATCTGCTGAAAGATCTCCCAGAATTGAGCTTACATGAATAATAAGTCTTAGTAGGACTGGGGTGAAGCTATGGAGATCTAGTCACAGAGATGGTTCTCCTCCAGAAAACAAACATTACAATGAAATAACAACACCTGCCACCAAAGAACAGCTGGATTTCTGGTAAAGAAAGGAATGTTTCCGTCTGAAGGTTGTTGACAGAGTGGGGACAGTGAGAGCAGGAGACGAGAGAGAGAACGTCTCAGCAGAAAGGCAGCACTGCTCTGCCAGCAGGGGCCATGCTTACTTCTGTTTCATGCCCACATGGCAGACTTGCAGGGCACTCTGGAAACCAGGCACTGACCGGGTGGCTTAAGAAAAAGAGTTTGATGTCCAGCAGAGAAGCAATTACAGAAGCTAGGCTTCCCAACTTCTGCTCCCCATAAAGAATTATGGTCTCAATAGGAAAGTTATCAGAGGAGGGGAGTGGATACAGAGTTCTGGTGGTGGGAATTGTGTGAAGTTGTACCCCTCTTATCCTATGGTTTAGTCAATGTTTCCTTTTTATAAATAAAAAATAAAAGAATTATGGTCTGTACTCACAGAGGGATAAAGAATAGAGAAGCTTCCAATGGAGGAGATGGGACAGGGAGCTCTGGTGGGAACTGTGAAATTGTGCCCCTGTTATCCTGAATTCTAGTGCAATCTAGTTAGTCATTATTAAATCACTAATAAAAATGTAAAGTAAGCATATTAACAAAGCCATCTGGGACAGCTGAAAGCTGTAGAAGCCACAGGCTTTGAGTGAACCCCAGGGAGCCATGCAGAGGCATCAGGAAACCAAGCTCTCTTCCCTTATGGAGGCCAGGAAGTCTGCCAAACTCTGAGGCCTCTCACTGCCACACATGCTGAATGGGTCAGGCCACCAGCCACAGGCAGGAAAGGGACTTTGACCTCATAGCAGCGTTCCCACCTTTAGGAATCAGTCTGAGAAGAAAAGGCAGTTTGAGCCCCCCTTCCCACCTCCCCCCACTCCTCAGACTCTAGGGCTTTGCTTAAGGGTCTTCAGGTGCCATGATATTGCTCCACTTCTGCAAAACTTCTCCCCTCTGAGAAGCCACTCACAATGGAACCCAGCACCATCTGCTGGCCAACAACGAAAACCAAAGCAGAAAAGTAAAGCTAGGAAAACAGCGCCAAGCTGAAGGCCTGAAATTGAGAGGAGCTGTCATCAGAGAAAAAATGAGGGACTAGCTTGCCAGGAAATTTGAAGAAATACAAAGCTCTCAATTTAATATGGAGAGATGGATTAAGAAATAAAGCATGACTTCAGACAGTCATGTGATAAGAAAATGGAAAACAGGAAAAAAAAGAGTTGCAGGACACTTTGAATGCATTCCAACCTCGAATAACAAGTTAAGGAAGTATACTTACCCATCAGAAGACAGAACATCAGAAATAGAAGAGTAACTGGCCACATGCTTTTACTTCAAAGTAGAAGGAGAAAAAAACTTTAGGAAAAAAATAATGCAATTCTGTAAGAAATTGAAGACTCCATTAGGAAAGCAAATCTCAGAATTATAGGGGTATCAGAAGAAGAAGGGAGAAGTAAAAAAGTTGAAACCATATTCAAGCAAATAATAATGGGAAATCTTACAAATCAGAATATAGATGGTCAGAATGCAGATGTCCAGGAAGCAGAGAGAACTCTCAAATTCCTAAGCCCAAATAGGCCCACACTAATACACATCACTGGGAAACTATCAAAGTCAAGGACAAAAAAAAAATTACAAGTTATCAGGGAAAGGAAAAAGTGACTTATAAAGGCAGTAGTTAGACTCACATCAGACTTTTGTGAGGGAATCATGAACCAGGAGAGTTTGCTTCAATATTTCAAAAGAGAACAGCTGCCAACCATGTAAACTTTTCCCCATAAGACTATCGTTCAAATAGGAAGAAGCAATCAAAACAGCAGCAGACATGAAAAACTGAAGGAGCTGGCCATCCCCAGACCCCAGACCTGCCTTGCAAGAGTCGCTAAAGGAGAGCCATGGGGAAAGAAACAAGACACCTGGGCTTTCAACAAGGTCATGCGCAGTAATGCATACCCAGGAGCATAAGGAAACTGGGAAATACAATCAAAACTTCTCTCGCCTTCTTTTGTCCTGTGACAAAATACAGAGAACAGTCGCTCTCTTTATAGCCTTTGCAGCCTCTGCAAACATGTTGGTCCTTCCTCCCTACTCCAGCCTCTCTGATAAAGCCCATCCCGCTTGAGAAGTGGAGGAAACGCACCTCCACAACACTGCACACATTCCTTTGTTAATTTTGAGAGCTGACTCACTTACTTCTTCAAAGCATGGAAAGGATGCAATTTTGTGCTGATCTGGAAGTCAGCTTAGTAAACCTAGTTCTAATATTGTCCATTAAACGGTAAGAGCTATTTTTATCAGTTTATTCCATGAAGCATTGCATCTGTTTATCAGCCATTCTTTCTTCAAGTAAAGGGATATCTTGAAAAGGGGTCGATGTAGATAAACTCTCCATGCCAGGCTTTGCAGTGTGAACTGCATTATCCCTGTGCAGACCAGAGGAGAGAGAATAGCAGGGAATATTCATGTCAGCCAAAGTAAAGGCTGTTATTGATTTCCATCTTCCCTGGTCATTAGTTTTGAACTACTTCTTAATTTCACACTGGGGAAGAGTACAAAACAAATGGAGAAAAACACTTGGCTTTCCTTGTCCTTTAAAAAAAAAAGAAAGAAGGGAGTCGGGCTGTAGCGCAGCGGGTTAAGCGCAGGTGGCGCAAAGCACAAGGACCGGCATAAGGATCCCGGTTCAAACCCCGGCTCCCCACCTTCAGGGGAGTCGCTTCACAGGTGGTGAAGCAGGTCTGCAGGTGTCTGTCTTTCTCTCCTCCTCTCTGTCTTCCCCTCCTCTCTCCATTTCTCTCTGTCCTATCCAACAACGACAACAACAATAATAACTACAACAATAAAAAAAAACAAGGGCAACAAAAGGGAATAAATAAATAAAATAAATATTTAAAAAAAGAAAGAAAAAGAGAAGAAATTTCAACTGAAAAAATATTTAAGTCTAGTTGATAGTCTGTATTTTGATATTCAAAATGTTTCTAAATGAGAATTTCATCAAAATTTTCTGTCTCTATCAGTTTCAATTTTTCTCTTAGAAGCATTTGCTGTATTTCAGAGGTGAATAAGTGATTTTCTGATTTGTATTGTAAGTCTAAAAATATCATTTCACCCTGAGTGAGTTCACTGATCCAGGCTAGCTTTACTAAGAGAAAAAGAGAAAGAGAGAGAGAGAGAGAGAGAGGGAGAGAGAGAGAGAGAGAGAGAGAGAGAGAGAGAGAGGGAGAGAAATAGAGGGAGAGAGGGTGTCACAGCACCCCTAAGTCTCCCCAGTGTTCTGGGGCCAGGTGGGAACCTGCATCTTGTGTGGCTGAGCAAGCCTATTCCAAGGTCAGCTACCTTGCCTGCCCCAAAACCACCTTATGCTAAACAGGAACATTTTGGAAAGAATTTAAGCATAATACTTAAACCTTTTGTACCATATGTAGTGAATTATGATTTCTCTGAATTCATAATCTGTGGAGGGAATAGATGGCTGGCACTTCATGTAAAAATTATGTGCCCATTAACTAGCTAACGTATGCATTTTGCAAGGGCTTTCTCTAGTGAGTGACCCAGACCTTTCAGGTAAAATTTTAAAAAGTGAAACAAGGTTCATTTTCTCATTTAAGTTGAAGTGTTACATAGATGAGAAGCACTTCACATTTAAAAGTCAAATGACTGGCTGTATGCTAGAGCTATGAGGGTTTTGTTCCAGATCCTTCTCAGATTCTATGAATTAACATTTTAGAAACAAGTACAATAGGGACTAGGGGTGGCACACCTGGTTGAGAGCACATACTACAATGTGCAAGGACACAGGTTCAAGTCCCCAGTCCCCACCTGCAGGGGGAAAGCTTCATGAGTGGGGAAGCAGGGCTGCAGGTGTCTCTCTGTCTCTCCCCCCTCCCACACCCCCTATCAATTTCTGGCTGTCTTTACCCAATAAATAAATAAAGATTAAATTTTTTTAAAAAAGCATAAAAAAAGAAAAAACACACAAACATATATGACCATTAGGAAAAAAACAAAGAAATGAAACAGGTACAATTTTATCCCTTTTGACTTTATTTTTCAGACCCTCCTCTATGAATATTATTTTTTCAGGCTACCTCACTGTCATCTCAATATACCTAGGTAGATAGATAGGGGCATAGAGATATACTTGAGCGAGCTTTCTTTAGCTAACAGTTGAGTTAGCAGATCATTTCTGATTCTGTTCTAATCTACCCAGAAGAGTAAGTGACAGTCGCTTCGTGGTGGAGAAAGACCTCTGTCTTACTGCTCCTCACTTACTCGCGGCCACACGGTTCCTGGTCCGCTCACATCTGTGTGCACAAGTACACCTATGCTTGAACATCATGCTCAGAAGGACTTTTTCTCTTTCTTTCTTTCTTTCTTTCTTTCTTTCTTTCTTTCTTTCTTTCTTTCTTTCTTTCTTTCTTTCTTCCTTTCTCTCTCTCTCTCTCTTTATTTCTCTCTTTCTTTCTTTCTTTCTTTCTTTCTTTCTTTCTTTCTTTCTTTCTTTCTTTCTTTCCCTCTGCACATTGTGGGTTTTGTGGAATGGAAAATTCCTTGAACTTTACCCTTAAAGAAAAACAGGACCCGACCAGTAAGCCACTAGATGTTTAACCAGACCCTGCATAAGGGCAAGCCTTATCAGGACCTTTGCACAGGGTTTAAGGAAAGCTGTTTACCAGATGGTTGCAACTGATGGTGGAAGGATGTGGGGACAGCTACTCTGGCTAAGTCCTATTGGTCGTGTGTGTGGTGGTGCAATTCTTGAAATAAGCCCGTGCTTTGCCTTGAGTGGACCCCGCGCTTCACTATGTTTAAAATGATTGGATTCTGCGCTTTTTATGGCATGTTATTGGTTGTAGAGTGATAAGGTTATACATTCCCCCTCCCTGAGTGTATTCTGAAATCCTATAAATTGTGTGGTTTGAGCCCTGTTCGGGGTCGAGCCTGGTGGACTGCTGTCAGTCACCTCTCGACCGGGATTCAAATTTGTGAATAAACATCTTTTGCTTCCTTGCAGTGGATGGTGGTTTGATTTTGCTCGCTAACAGGTTTACTGCCTGCCAGTTGGCTTTGAAAGAAAAAAAATCAAATTTTGTGAGAAATAAACCTGAACAGAGGCAGAATGCTTTCAAAGACAATATTATTATAACATCTGCAACTCTTTTGACAGGATTGGGGGTCTGAAGTATGGCTCAGGGTTCTCAAGGCTGTATGCATGCGTGAAGAGGTGTGTTCCTAACTTTCCCACACACCTAGATTTCAGTGACTTTTGTAGCCGTGTTTCTTTGCCTAAATGGGATTTTAGAGAAGCTGTGGGATTAAGATTGTGAATTCCATGTTCTCCCCAGTTCCATGTTTTCCTGTTGAGTAATGAATCCTTGCTCACACTCTAAGACGGGGTGTGTGCAATATGACAGCGGCTCCTGAGCACTTAAGGTAACTCCCAGCTTCCTAGTAAGACCTAATGTTAGCAGAAGGCTGCTCACAATGCTGGCGGGCATCTTTTCTTCTTTTTTTTTAACCAGAGCACTGCTCAGCTCTGCCTTATGGTGGCGCAGGGAGTGGGGGTGGGGGGGATTAAACCTGGGACTTTGGAGCCTCAGGCATGAGAGACTCTTTGCATAACCATTATGCTGTTTGCCCTCCACCAGGTGGGCATCTTTAATGTTGATTTCTTTGTTGATTAGTTTGTTCTTTTTCCTACCACTGCTCAGCTCCCACTGATGGTGGTGCAGGAAATTGAACCTGGGACTCTGGAGCCTCAGGCAGGAGACTCTCTGCATAACCATTATAGGACATCTCTGCCCCCCACCATTAATGTTTTCTTAACTGTTAAGCCAGATAATTATGAAAAGATTAAAAAATATACGCTTGGTTTTTACGGAGAGAAAAACTTACCTGTATTACTTTCATGCAAACAATTAGAGCAATATAAGAAGGGAGTGATGTTTGTTTGTGAAAGACTGGGTGGACCTCCTTGGCAGTCTTAAATTCTAACAACACTTAACTATTTCTAGGACTAACTACTCAATGAATCACATCTGAAAGGAAAAAAGAAACAAAAAGTAGAGATGCCTGGAGGCGTCTCCAAACTAGCTTCAGCAGGACCTCTTTGTCATCTGAGATTCCAGTGTTTAAGGAACAAGGACAGCGTGAGCAGGTGAGGATTTAGCAGGGCTGGGGCCACATCACACGTTTCCTTCAAATCTGACTCAGTGTCTGTCTTCAGCACCAGGTGTCTGTGTTGCCAGGCCATTCATTTCAGCCTTCATCCTAGGAAACATCTTAAATTTCCAGGTCAAGACCCCCACACACAACAGAGTTCGGGGAATGAATCAGGAAACAAACCTAAAATAAGCAAAGCCAGCTCTGAGTTTCTGGGATGGCTCAGTCTGTAGACACAAAGCTCAGGACGCAAACTCTGGAAGCTCATAGGAATACCCCTGATGATACAGGGACGCCCTGTGGATGGCGAGGTGGGGCTGCTTATCTCCTTTCTCTCCTTTCTCTGCTCATCTCTCCCCATCTCTCCTTTCTCTGCCCATCTCTTCCCATCTCTTCATGCCCATCTCTTCCCATCTCTTCCTGCCCATCTCTTCCCATCTCTCCTCTCCCTGTCCATCTCTTCCCGTCTCTCCTCTCTCTGCCCATATCTTCCCATCTCTCCTCTCTCTGCCCATCTCTTCCCATCCCTCCTCTCCCTGTCCATCTCTTCCCGTCTCTCCTCTCTCTGCCCATATCTTCCCATCTCTCCTCTCTCTGCCCATCTCTTCCCATCCCTCCTCTCCTTGCCCATCTCTTCCCATCTCTCCTCTCCCTACCCATCCCTTCCCATCCCTCCTCTCTCTGCCTATCTCTTCCTATTCCTCCTCTCTCTGCCTATCTCTTCCTATCCCTCCTCTCTCTGCCTATCTCTTCCTATCCCTCCTCTCCCTGCCCATCCCTTCCCATCCCTCCTCTCTCTGCCTATCTCTTCCTATCCCTCCTCTCTCTGCCTATCTCTTCCTATCCCTCCTCTCCCTGCCCATCCCTTCCCATCCCTCCTCTCTCTGCCTATCTCTTCCCATCCCTCCTCTCCCTGCCCATCTCTTCCCATCTCTCCTCTCCCTACCCATCCCTTCCCATCCCTCCTCTCCCTACCCATCCCTTCCTATTCCTCCTCTCTCTGCCTATCTCTTCCCATCTCTCCTCTCTCTGCCCATGCCTTCCCATCCCTCCTCTCCCTGCCCATCTCTTCCCATCTCTCCTCTCCCTGCCCATCATTCCCATCCCTCCTCTCTCTGCCTATCTCTTCCTATTCCTCCTCTCTCTGCCTATCTCTTCCTATCCCTCCTTTCCCTGCCTATCTCTTCCCATCCCTCCTCTCTCTGCCCATCTCTTCCCATCCCTCCTCTCTCTGCCCATCCCTTCCCATCCCTCCTCTCTCTGCCCATCTCTTCCCATCCCTCCTCTCCCTGCCCATCCCTTCCCATCCCTCCTCTCTCTGCCCATCTCTTCCTATCCCTCCTCTCTCTGCCCATCCCTTCCCATCCCTCCTCTCTCTGCCTATCTCTTCCCATCCCTCCTCTCCCTGCCCATCCCTTCCCATCCCTCCTCTCTCTGCCCATCTCTTCCCGTCTCTCCTCTCTCTGCCTATCTCTTCCCATCCCTCCTCTCCCTGCCCATCCCTTCCCATCCCTCCTCTCTCTGCCCATCTCTTCCCGTCTCTCCTCTCTCTGCCCATATCTTCCCATCTCTCCTCTCTCTGCCCATCTCTTCCCATCTCTCCTCTCCCTACCCATCCCTTCCCATCCCTCCTCTCCCTACCCATCCCTTCCCATCTCTCCTCTCTCTGCCCATCTCTTCCCATCCCTCCTCTCCCTGCCCATCTCTTCCCATCCCTCCTCTCCCTACCCATCCCTTCCCATCCCTCCTCTCCCTGCCTATCTCTTCCCATCCCTCCTCTCTCTGCCCATCTCTTCCCATCTCTCCTCTCCCTACCCATCCCTTCCCATCCCTCCTCTCTCTGCCTATCTCTTCCCATCCCTCCTCTCCCTGCCCATCCCTTCCCATCCCTCCTCTCCCTGCCCATCTCTTCCCATCCCTCCTCTCCCTGCCCATCTCTTCCCATCTCTCCTCTCCCTACCCATCCCTTCCCATCCCTCCTCTCCCTGCCCATCTCTTCCCATCCCTCCTCTCCCTGCCCATCTCTTCCCATCCCTCCTCTCCCTGTCCATCTCTTCCCATCTCTCCTCTCCCTGCCCATCTCTTCCCATCCCTCCTCTCCCTGTCCATCTCTTCCCATCTCTCCTCTCTCTGCCCATCTCTTCCCATCCCTCCTCTCTCTGCCTATCTCTTTCCATCCCTCCCCTCTCTTCCCATCTCTTCCCATCTCTCCTCTCTCTGCCCATCTCTTCCCCTCTCTCCTCTCTCTGCCCATCTCTTCCCATCTCTCCTCTCCCTACCCATCTCTTCCCATCTCTCCTCTCTCTGCCCATTGTTAGAGGTAGTAGTTTTTAAAGTTCTTTTTATGAAATAGTTTTAGAAGCTCTTTTTAAGTTTAGTTTCTTATAGTGTGAGATGGAAAATTCCTTGTCCTTTCCCCCTGACCACAGGACTTAATCAGTAAACCACCAGCTGTTTACCAAGACCCTGCATGCAGGTGAGGCTTATCAGGACCTTTGCACAAGAAAACTGTTTACCAGAAGGTTACAGCCGATGACAGGGGGTGACAGGGGGTGACAGGGGGATGTGGTGACCACACTCTGGCTAAGTTTTATTGGCTGTATGATTTTGCAATGTTTAAAATTAGCCCGTGCTTTGCTTTGAATGGACCCCGCTTTCTGCCTGGTTTGAAATGATTGGATTCCGCGTTTTCTATAGCATATTATTGGATATAGGTTGATAAGGTGATGTGTTCCCCCCTCCCTGAGTGTATTCTGAAATCCTATAAATTGTGTGGTTTGAGCCTTGTTCAGGGTCGAGCCTGGTGGACTGCTGTCAGTCACCTCTCGACCCGGATTCGAATTCATGAATAAACATCTTTGCTTTCTTGCAGTGGATGGTGGTTTGATTTTTGCTCGCTAACATTTGGAGGCCCCAGCGAGATCTCCTCAGACGGGGATTCCTGAGGACACCCCATCCCGGGTCCGGACCCTAGGAGGCCTTGGAGGCTCTGCCCGGCACCGGTAAGTCAGGCCTGATTTTAGTGCACAGTACCATCTTGTGTTTTGTCTCTGCGGATTGGGTAGAGGCTTGTGGATTGTGGGACGCCACAGTAATCCCAGCCTCAGCACCGGAGGCAACAGCCTCTCGGTTGCAGGAAGGGGAGCAGGAAGAGACCGGCTGGCCAGGGTCTCGCTCCCGAACTAGTGTGGGGTGTGCCATGCCACACTAAGGCTGGGTAATTCCTGAGACTGAAGTCTGACAGACCATAGGACAGAAGTCAGAGGTCAGGTGCCAGTATAGCCAGGCCAGACGTGGGGGCTGAGGCCTGCACAGTCAGAGGACTGGGGTTTGGCGCTGGTTCGATGGTATTGCAGCCGCCAACAAAGGCTGCAACGGGAACCGCACTGCCCAGGGGGCTCAGGAGCTTCTCATGGCAGGATTGGCTCCTACTGTTTGGCCCCGCTGCCAGCAGCGGCTCCAGGGGGAGGAGCTGTCGTGGCAGGACTGGCTCCTCTTCTCTGTGGCCGTCTCTCTCTCCCTCTACTGTTTGTTTGTGGCCTCTGCTCTTCTCTACACTTTGGTGATTCGCGAAGGGATTGACCTTGCCAGTGCAACTGACGGAGTCTGGCCAGAGCTACTCTCCGGTGATTCCCGAAGGCCTGGCTTGTGATGTCCTAGTAGCGGTGGCCAGTCAGGTAATCACCCACTCTTGACTGAATGAATGGTCTGTTGCGAACGCTCGTGTGCGTGTTGTGTGCCTCATGGTCGATTGACTACGGGGTTTGATTAGGCTCTAACCTGCGTGTCTATGGAGTCGTCTCAGCTCAGTGGAGATTCTGAGGAAAATTCCTTGTCCTTTCCCCCTGACCACAGGACTTAATCAGTAAACCGCCAGCTGTTTACCAAGACCCTGCATGCAGGCAAGACTTATCAGGACCTTTGCACAAAGAAACTGTTTACCAGAAGGTTACAGCCGATGACAGGGGGATGTGGTGGCCATACTCTGGCTAAGTTTTATTGGCTGTGTGATTTTGCAATGTTTAAAATGAGCCCGCGCTTTGCTTTGAATAGACCCCACTTTCTGCCTGGTTTGAAATGATTGGATTCCGCGTTTTCTATAGCATATTATTGGATATAGGTTGATAAGGTGATGTGTTCCCCCCTCCCTGAGTGTATTCTGAAATCCTATAAATTGTGTGGTTTGAGCCTTGTTCAGGGTCAAGCCTGGTGGACTGCTGTCAGTCACCTCTCTACCTGGATTCAAATTCGTGAATAAACATCTTTGCTTTCTTGCAGTGGATAGTGGTTTGATTTTTGCTCGCTAACACCCATCTCTTCCCATCTCTCCTCTCTCTGCCCATCTTTTCCCATCTCTCCTCTCTCTGCCCATCTCTTCCCATTTCTCCTCTCCCTGTCCATCTCTCCTCTCTCTGCCCATCTCTTCCCATCTCTCCTCTCCCTGTCCATCTCTCCTCTCTCTGCCCATCTCTTCCCATCTCTCCTCTCCCTGTCCATCTCTCCTCTCTCTGCCCATCTTTTCCCATCTTTCCTCTCCCTGTCAATCTCTTCCCATCTCTCCTCTCTCTGTCCATCTCTTCCCATCTCTCCTCTCCCTGTCCATCTCTTCCCAGCTCTGCTATCTCTGTCCTTCTCTTCCTGACTCTAATTGTTCTCTGTAAAGCTGGTAGAATGAGGAACTGGACTCAAGGAATGGCTGGAGCCCTCGGGCTATTGTCTAAAACAGGAACATGTGTAAGTCTACACTCTCTGAGCATGAATGTTATTCTTTTTAAATTAATCTGTGCTAGTACATAGGAAAAATTTCTACCAAACCCTTGACTTCACATAGATCAAGGGAAGAGGCTTTCCAGCTGTACTGTGGAAAACAACCAGATATCTCGAATGTGTTCGTTTTCTAAAACTCTAGTCTCCATTTGAGACAGGTTACTAAAAATAACTGTCTAATTTAAGACATGACTTTTCCCTGCAGCTCCTGACTCCTGATTTGTCCCAGATTCAGTAGACTTTCCATTTGGGGCATTTCTCTTTGTGTCTGACACTTCTTTAGCAAGTAGCTTTCCAAAGGATGGTCCAGACATCCTCCTTCAACATCCAGATGTAAGATCTTTATATAGAATTTTACATGAGCTATTCCCTTGTTTTGCTATATATCTTACTTTTGTGTTTTTATCCCAAGCCATATATTATTTAAGTTATTTATTTATTTATTTATTTATTTTTTGCCTCCAGGGTTATTACTGGGTCTCAGTGCCTGCACTATGAATCCACTGCTCCTGGAGGCTATTTTTTCCCTATTTTGTTGCCCTGTTGTTTTTTTAAAATATATATTTATTTCCTTTTGTTGCCCTTTTTTATTGTAGTGATTGTTGTTTTTATTAATGTCATTGTTGGATAGGACAGAGAGAAGAGAGAAATGGAGATGGGGGGAAGACAGAGAGGGGAAGAAAGACAGACACCTGCAGACCTGCTTCACCTCCTGTGAAGTGACTCCCTTGCAGGTGGGGAGCTGGGGGCTCAAACTGGGATCATTATGCTGGTCCTGGAGCTTTGTGTCAGACCTGGTTGTTTTTATCGTTGTGGTTATTATTATTGTTGTTGTCAGTGGATAGGACAGAGAGAAATGGAGCGAGGAGGGGAAGACAGAGGGGGAGAGAAAGACAGACACCTGCAGACCTGCTTCACCGCCTGTGAAGCGATTCCCCTGCAGGTGGGGAGCCGGGGCCTTACACCAGTCCTTGCACTTGCGCTTAGCCCACTGCGCTACCACCTGACCCCCATATTGTTTAAGTTTTAAGCTCTCAGCATTTCCATGATTATTTCACATCCTACTGCACAGATTATCCTAAGATTCTTGTTCCTGGGGACTGTTTTCTTAACCCACCTGAGTTATGTGCTTATTTTCTCTGCTGGATCACATGGCACATGCTCCTTACAGATTCTCCTGTTAACAGGCAAGCAGACAGCATTGCGACAAAGCTATTCTTTTGCATGTCCACGCTCATATAGCCACAGACTTTTTTTTTCACTTTCATTTATTGTGTATCCACCAATCCATTTTGAGCATTTTCAAAGTGCCAGTCAACTGCCTTTTGTAATATCTGCCCTCTGCCTGGGGCTGCCTTCCATCAGCCATTTCACCTCAGTGAGTACTGCTAACAATAGCCAGGGGAGTGTCAGACTGAAGCAAAAGAAAAAAAAAATCTGGTAGAGATGAGTTTGAGCAATTTCTTGATAGTAATAACATTGCAAAGAGTGAGACTGTATCCTTATGAGAATGCTCTGTCTTTCAGTTTCACCACGCAGTGTCTTTAAATAAAAGAAGTTCCTTGCTGATAAGCCATTTCAATTCACATAATCAGACGTCCTCTCTGTGTCTAAGTTCACACAACTGGAACACTACCGCACATGGCAGGCTACTGTATAATTTTCCATGGCTTGACCTGCTCGGCTGGGCATACCTGAATTTTGTTCTTTATGTGAATGTTATTCAATGGGAAAACACTGCTATTGCCACCCAAGGAGAAGGACAAAAAGCAGACATCTTCTTCCCTATTTTCAATGATTTTCTGAGAAGGGGATTGATTCCTCTGTGATGACAGTTCTTCATAAAATGCGTAAGAGCTTCCTGTGGGTGGGGAAGGGTACCACCAGGGGGAGAAAGTCAAGAACATGTGTGGGAGATTAGAATAAGGGGTAACATTCTAGCCAACCAGCAGAGAAAGTAATTAACTGCACAGGAGAGAGAACGTGACTCCTATCTTGAGGCCTTACTAGGAATCTGTAACTTTCCTTTATTGGTTGATGAACTTCAGGATATGTGCTACCTACAGCTTCAGATGGGCATAGCCGAAATGGAGATTGACGCTGAGTGAGTTTAATTAGCACTTACACTCCACAGGGGCTCTCAGGCACCAGCAAGAGCCTCTGGGCATGAAATGTTAGGGGCCACACGAGCTGCTCTGCGGATCTCCAAAGCCCTCTTGTACCACAGGAGCTTCAGTTCTGCAGTGTCATGTCCTAGAAAGAGTGAGCAACACAAGGTGGTTTTCAGAAGGAACGGCAACTTCCCTCCTCCACTCACACCCATCTCTTCCAGCCACGTCTTACTGTCTATTAACATTCAGCATTTTCTCACTTCTCTTTCCCTGGCTACGGGAGTGGGCCTGTGGCGGGGCGTTGGAATCCTGGGTATGGTAGTGGGGCAAGACTTAGGCTGGGCGCCAGAGTGTTCTGCAGACTCCCTGTCACAGGGAGATGAGGAACAGTGCTCATGAGATGACAACCCTATTGTGAATTAACCCCTATTGCCCAATAAAATGTAAAAATAAATTGATTTATATCTTACAGCCTTTCAACTTCAACCAAGTTGCAGATGCCACCATGACACCACCCTGACCTCCCAGGGCAGACGCCCTCACCCATGTGTCCTGGAGCCTCCCCTCCCCAGAGCCCTGCCCCACTAGGGACAGACAGACACAGGCTGGGGGTGTGGGTCCACCTGCCAACACCCATGTCCAGCAGAGAAGCAGTTACAGAAGCCAGAGCTCCCACCTTCTGCTCCCCATAGAGAATTTGGGTCCAGACTCCCAGAGGGATAAAGAACAGGGAAGCTTCCAATGGAGGGGAGGGGACAGGGAACTCTGGTGGTGGGAACTGTGTGGAGTTGTACCCCTGTGATCTTACAATCCTGTTAATCATTATTAAATCAGTAATATTTCTTTAAAAAATGGTAAAGATATTTAACACTCTTTAATAAAGAGTACGATTTTCCCTGTCCTAATTTCTGTGACATCTGAGCAGATTTGTTTTTCTTTAAAAATTAGCACCTAGTGTTGTAAAAGTATCTAAATGTAAAAGTAAATCAGAGATTTACTTTCTGTGTCAATTTCTCATAACTGAAGGTCTCAAAATTCATGGCTGCAGCTTGAAATCCATCCTGCTTTGATAGCCCAGCACAGCAGACAAGAGTCAGAGCTCAGGAAGGAGCTGGTGGTGACAGAGGAAGGAACCATGTTGGTCTCCCCACCCCTGTCGTACCTATTTCCGTTGTTCCTGACTCTTCTGCTGGAGGAGAGAGATGGAGGACAGAATTGTGTTGTGATAAGAAGACATTAGTTTGTTGTACTGCATCCCTGCTCGTCAATAAAGAAATACTGCTTCTACTCTCAGCCATGAGTCCCTGGTCGTCTCTGTCTCATGCCCGCGAAGCCAGCCCAGCAAAAAAGACAGAGCTACCAATCAGTGTGGCATGTCTTCCTCTGGGCCAGCAGACTGGAGCAGGGGTGCAAAGGGACTAATGTGAGAGCTAGACTGAAAGGCATCTTGGCTGTGTCAGAGCGCTGGCCCTAGCATCACACCATGCTATGTGCTGGGTCATACTGAGTTCCTGTTAAAATACACTTTTCTTCCAAAGAATACGAAAAGGTCTCACTTATTAGTAGGACTTAAAAAATAGTGACAAGGAGCGAGGGCACAGGGTGAGACAAGGATGGACATGGGGCACTGCACCACAGCAAAGGACTCTGGGAGGGAGGGAGAGCACAGAGTGAGACATGGATGGACATGGGGCACTGCACCACAGCAAAGGACTCTGGGAGGGAGGGGAGCACAGGGTGACACATGGATGGACATGGGGCACTGCACCACAGCAAAGGACTCTGGGAGGGAGGGAGAGCACAGGGTGACACATGGATGGACATGGGGCACTGCACCACAGCAAAGGACTCTGGGAGGGAGGAGAGCACAGAGTGAGACATGGATGGACATGGGGCACTGCACCACAGCAAAGGACTCTGGGAGGGAGGAGAGCACAGGGTGACACATGGATGAACATGAGACACTGCACCACAGCAAAGGACTCTGGGAGGGAGGAGAGCACAGAGTGACACATGGATGGACACGGGACACTGCACCACAGCAAAGGACTCTGGGAGGGAGGAGAGCACAGAGTGAGACATGGATGGACATGGGGTACTGCACCACAGCAAAGGACTCTGGGAGGGAGGGAGACACAGAGTGACACATGGATGGACATGGGGCACTGCACCACAGCAAAGGACTCTGGGAGGGAGAGAGAGACACAGGGTGACACATGGATGGACATGGGGCACTGCACCACAGCAAAGGACTCTGGGAGGGAGGAGAGCACAGAGTGAGACATGGATGGACATGGGGCACTGCACCACAGCAAAGGACTCTGGGAGGGAGGAGAGCACAGAGTGACACATGGATGAACATGGGACACTGCACCACAGCAAAGGACTCTGGGAGGGAGGAGAGCACAGAGTGACACATGGATGGACATGGGGCACTGCACCACAGCAAAGGACTCTGGGAGGGAGGAGAGCACAGAGTGACACATGGATGAACATGGGACACTGCACCACAGCAAAGGACTCTGGGAGGGAGGAGAGCACAGGGTGACACATGGATGAACATGGGACACTGCACCACAGCAAAGGACTCTGGGAGGGAGGAGAGCACAGAGTGAGACATGGATGGACATGGGGCACTGCACCACAGCAAAGGACTCTGGGAGGGAGGAGAGCACAGGGTGACACATGGATGGACACGGGGCACTGCACCACAGCAAAGGACTCTGGGAGGGAGGAGAGCACAGAGTGAGACATGGATGGACATGGGACACTGCACCACAGCAAAGGACTCTGGGAGGGAGGAGAGCACAGGGAGACACATGGATGGACAAGGGGCACTGCACCACAGCAAAGGACTCTGGGAGGGAGGGGAGCACAGGGTGACACATGGATGGACATGGGGCACTGCACCACAGCAAAGGACTCTGGGAGGGAGGAGAGCACAGGGTGACACATGGATGGACATGGGGCACTGCACCACAGCAAAGGACCCTGGGAAGGAGGGAGAGCACAGGGTGACACATGGATGGACATGGGGCACTGCACCACAGCAAAGGACTCTGGGAGGGAGGAGAGCACAGGGTGACACATGGATGAACATGGGACACTGCACCACAGCAAAGGACTCTGGGAGGGAGGAGAGCACAGGGTGACACATGGATGGACATGGGGCACTGCACCACAGCAAAGGACTCTGGGAGGGAGGAGAGCACAGAGTGAGACATGGATGGACATGGGGCACTGCACCACAGCAAAGGACTCTGGGAGGGAGGAGAGCACAGGGTGACACATGGATGGACACGGGGCACTGCACCACAGCAATGGACTCTGGGAGGGAGGGAGAGCACAGGGAGACACATGGATGGACATGGGGTACTGCACCACAGCAAAGGACTCTGGGAGGGAGGGGAGCACAGGGTGACACATGGATGGACATGGGGCACTGCACCACAGCAAAGGACTCTGGGAGGGAGGAGAGCACAGGGTGACACATGGATGGACATGGGGCACTGCACCACAGCAAAGGACTCTGGGAGGGAGGGAGAGCACAGGGTGACACATGGATGGACATGGGGCACTGCACCACAGCAAAGGACTCTGGGAGGGAGGAGAGCACAGGGTGACACATGGATGAACATGGGACACTGCACCACAGCAAAGGACTCTGGGAGGGAGGAGAGCACAGGGTGACACATGGATGGACATGGGGCACTGCACCACAGCAAAGGACTCTGGGAGGGAGGAGAGCACAGAGTGAGACATGGATGGACATGGGGCACTGCACCACAGCAAAGGACTCTGGGAGGGAGGAGAGCACAGGGTGACACATGGATGGACACGGGGCACTGCACCACAGCAATGGACTCTGGGAGGGAGGGAGAGCACAGGGAGACACATGGATGGACATGGGGCACTGCACCACAGCAAAGGACTCTGGGAGGGAGGGGAGCACAGGGTGACACATGGATGGACATGGGGCACTGCACCACAGCAAAGGACTCTGGGAGGGAGGAGAGCACAGGGTGACACATGGATGGACATGGGGCACTGCACCACAGCAAAGGACTCTGGGAGGGAGGGAGAGCACAGGGTGACACATGGATGGACATGGGGCACTGCACCACAGCAAAGGACTCTGGGAGGGAGGAGAGCACAGGGTGACACATGGATGAACATGGGACACTGCACCACAGCAAAGGACTCTGGGAGGGAGGAGAGCACAGGGTGACACATGGATGGACACGGGGCACTGCACCACAGCAATGGACTCTGGGAGGGAGGGAGAGCACAGGGAGACACATGGATGGACATGGGGCACTGCACCACAGCAAAGGACTCTGGGAGGGAGGGGAGCACAGGGTGACACATGGATGGACATGGGGCACTGCACCACAGCAAAGGACTCTGGGAGGGAGGAGAGCACAGGGTGACACATGGATGGACATGGGGCACTGCACCACAGCAAAGGACTCTGGGAGGGAGGGAGAGCACAGGGTGACACATGGATGGACGTGGGGCACTGCACCACAGCAAAGGACTCTGGGAGGGAGGAGAGCACAGAGTGAGACATGGATGGACATGGGGCACTGCACCACAGCAAAGGACTCTGGGAGGGAGGAGAGCACAGGGTGACACATGGATGAACATGGGACACTGCACCACAGCAAAGGACTCTGGTAGGGAGGAGAGCACAGGGTGACACATGGATGGACATGGGACACTGCACCACAGCAAAGGACTCTGGGAGGGAGGAGAGCACAGGGTGAGACATGGATGGACATGGGGCACTGCACCACAGCAAAGAACTCTGGGAGGGAGGAGAGCACAGAGTGACACATGGATGGACATGGGGCACTGCACCACAGCAAAGGACTCTGGGAGGGAGGAGAGCACAGGGTGACACATGGATGGACATGGGGCACTGCACCACAGCAAAGGACTCTGGGAGGGAGGAGAGCACAGGGTGACACATGGATGGACATGGGGCACTGCACCACAGCAAAGGACTCTGGGAGGGAGGGAGACAGAGTGAGACATGGATGGACATGGGGAACTGCACCACAGCAAAGGACTCTCGGAGGGAGGGAGAGCACAGGGTGACACATGGATGGACATGGGGCACTGCACCACAGCAAAGGACTCTGGGAGGGAGGGAGAGCACAGGGTGAGACATGGATGGACATGGGGCACTGCACCACAGCAAAGGACTCTGGGAGGGAGGAGAGCACAGGGTGACACATGGATGAACATGGGACACTGCACCACAGCAAAGGACTCTGGGAGGGAGGAGAGCACAGGGTGACACATGGATGGACATGGGGCACTGCACCACAGCAAAGGACTCTGGGAGGGAGGAGAGCACAGAGTGAGACATGGATGGACATGGGGCACTGCACCACAGCAAAGGACTCTGGGAGGGAGGAGAGCATAGGGTGACACATGGATGGACATGGGGTACTGCACCACAGCAAAGGATTCTGGGAGGGAGGAGAGCACAGGGTGACACATGGATGGACATGGGGCACTGCACCACAGCAAAGGACTCTGGGAGGGAGCAGGGCACAGGGTGAGACATGGATGGACATGGGGCCCTGCACCACAGCAAAGGAGTCTGGGAGGGAGGAGAGCACAGGGTGAGACATGGATGGACATGGGGCACTGCACCACAGCAAAGGACTCTGGGAGGGAGGAGAGCACAGGGTGAGACATGGATGGACATGGGGCACTGCACCACAGCAAAGGACTCTGGGAGGGAGGAGAGCACAGGGTGAGACATGGATGGACATGGGGCACTGCACCACAGCAAAGGACTCTGGGAGGGAGGAGAGCACAGAGTGACACATGGATGGACATGGGGCACTGCACCACAGCAAAGGACTCTGGGAGGGAGGAGAGCACAGGGTGAGACATGGATGGATATGGGGCACTGCACCACAGCAAAGGACTCTGGGAGGGAGGAGAGCACAGGGTGACACATGGATGGACATGGGGCACTGCACCACAGCAAAGGACTCTGGGAGGGAGGAGAGCACAGGGTGAGACATGGATGGACATGGGGCACTGCACCACAGCAAAGGACTCTGGGAGGGAGGAGAGCACAGAGTGACACATGGATGGACATGGGGCACTGCACCACAGCAAAGGACTCTGGGAGGGAGGAGAGCACAGAGTGAGACATGGATGGACATGGGGCACTGCACCACAGCAAAGGACTCTGGGAGGGAGGAGAGCACAAGGTGAGACATGGATGGACATGGGGCACTGCACCACAGCAAAGGACTCTGGGAGGTAGGAGAGCACAGGGTGAGACATGGATGGACATGGGGCACTGCACCACAGCAAAGGACTCTTGGAGGGAGGGGAGCACAGAGTGACACATGGATGGACATGGGGTACTGCACCACAGCAAAGGACTCTGGGAGGGAGGAGAGCACAGGGTGAGACACGGATGGACATGGGGCACTGCACCACAGCAAAGGACTCTGGGAGGGAGGAGAGCACTAGGTGAGACATGGATGGACATGGGGCACTGCACCACAGCAAAGGACTCTGGGAGGGAGGAGAGCACAGAGTGAGACATGCATGGACATGGGGCACTGCACCACAGCAAAGGACTCTGGGAGGGAGGAGAGCACAGGGTGAGACATGGATGGACATGGGGCACTGCACCACAGCAAAGGACTCTGGGAGGGAGGGAGAGCACAGGGTGAGACATGGATGGACATGGGGCACTGCACCACAGCAAAGGACTCTGGGAGGGAGGAGAGCACAGAGTGAGACATGGATGGACATGGGGCACTGCACCACAGCAAAGGACTCTGGGAGGGAGGAGAGCACAGGGTGAGACATGGATGGACATGGGGCACTGCACCACAGCAAAGGACTCTGGGAGGGAGGGGAGCACAGAGTGACACATGGATGGACATGGGGCACTGCACCACAGCAAAGGACTCTGGGAGGGAGGAGAGCCCAGGGTGAGACACGGATGGACATGGGGCACTGCACCACAGCAAAGGACTCTGGGAGGGAGGAGAGCACAGAGTGAGACATGGATGGACATGGGGCACTGCACCACAGCAAAGGACTCTGGGAGGGAGGAGAGCACAGAGTGAGACATGGATGGACATGGGGCACTGCACCACAGCAAAGGACTCTGGGAGGGAGGGAGAGCACAGGGTGAGACATGGATGGACATGGGGCACTGCACCACAGCAAAGGACTCTGGGAGGGAGGAGAGCACAGGGTGAGACATGGATGGACATGGGGCACTGCACCACAGCAAAGGACTCTGGGAGGGAGGGAGACAGAGTGAGACATGGATGGACATGGGGCACTGCACCACAGCAAAGGACTCTCGGAGGGAGGGAGAGCACAGGGTGACACATGGATGGACATGGGGCACTGCACCACAGCAAAGGACTCTGGGAGGGAGGGAGAGCACAGGGTGAGACATGGATGGACATGGGGCACTGCACCACAGCAAAGGACTCTGGGAGGGAGGAGAGCACAGGGAGACACATGGATGGACAAGGGGCACTGCACCACAGCAAAGGACTCTGGGAGGGAGGGGAGCACAGGGTGAGACATGGATGGACATGGGGCACTGCACCACAGCAAAGGACTCTGGGAGGGAGGGAGAGCACAGAGTGAGACATGGATGGACATGGGGCCCTGCACCACAGCAAAGGAGTCTGGGAGGGAGGAGAGCACAGGGTGAGACATGGATGGACATGGGGCACTGCACCACAGCAAAGGACTCTGGGAGGGAGGGAGAGCACAGGGTGAGACATGGATGGACATGGGGCACTGCACCACAGCAAAGGACTCTGGGAGGGAGGAGAGCACAGGGTGAGACATGGATGGACATGGGGCACTGCACCACAGCAAAGGACTCTGGGAGGGAGGGAGACAGAGTGAGACATGGATGGACATGGGGCACTGCACCACAGCAAAGGACTCTGGGAGGGAGGAGAGCACAGAGTGACACATGGATGGACATGGGGCACTGCACCACAGCAAAGGACTCTGGGAGGGAGGGAGAGCACAGGGTGAGACATGGATGGACATGGGGCACTGCACCACAGCAAAGGACTCTGGGAGGGAGGAGAGCATAGGGTGACACATGGATGGACATGAGGTACTGCACCACAGCAAAGGATTCTGGGAGGGAGGAGAGCACAGGGTGACACATGGATGGACATGGGGCACTGCACCACAGCAAAGGACTCTGGGAGGGAGCCGGGCACAGGGTGAGACATGGATGGACATGGGGCACTGCACCACAGCAAAGGACTCTGGGAGGGAGGAGAGCACAGGGTGAGACATGGATGGACATGGGGCACTGCACCACAGCAAAGGACTCTGGGAGGGAGGAGAGCACAGGGTGACACATGGATGGACATGGGGCACTGCACCACAGCAAAGGACTCTGGGAGGGAGGGAGAGCACAGGGTGAGACATGGATGGACATGGGGCACTGCACCACAGCAAAGGACTCTGGGAGGGAGGAGAGCATAGGGTGACACATGGATGGACATGGGGTACTGCACCACAGCAAAGGATTCTGGGAGGGAGGAGAGCACAGGGTGACACATGGATGGACATGGGGCACTGCACCACAGCAAAGGACTCTGGGAGGGAGCAGGGCACAGGGTGAGACATGGATGGACATGGGGCACTGCACCACAGCAAAGGACTCTGGGAGGGAGGGAGAGCACAGAGTGAGACATGGATGGACATGGGGCCCTGCACCACAGCAAAGGAGTCTGGGAGGGAGGAGAGCACAGGGTGAGACATGGATGGACATGGGGCACTGCACCACAGCAAAGGACTCTGGGAGGGAGGAGAGCACAGGGTGAGACATGGATGGACATGGGGCACTGCACCACAGCAAAGGACTCTGGGAGGGAGGAGAGCACAGGGTGAGACATGGATGGACATGGGGCACTGCACCACAGCAAAGGACTCTGGGAGGGAGGGGAGCACAGAGTGACACATGGATGGACATGGGGCACTGCACCACAGCAAAGGACTCTGGGAGGGAGGAGAGCACAGGGTGAGACATGGATGGACATGGGGCACTGCACCACAGCAAAGGACTCTGGGAGGGAGGAGAGCACAGAGTGAGACATGGATGGACACGGGGCACTGCACCACAGCAAAGGACTCTGGGAGGGAGGGAGAGCACAGGGTGAGACATGGATGGACATGGGCACTGCACCACAGCAAAGGACTCTGGGAGGGAGGAGAGCAGAGGGTGAGACATGGATGGACATGGGGCACTGCACCACAGCAAAGGACTCTGGGAGGGAGGAGAGCACTAGGTGAGACATGGATGGACATGGGGCACTGCACCACAGCAAAGGACTCTGGGAGGGAGGAGAGCACTAGGTGAGACATGGATGGACATGGGGCACTGCACCACAGCAAAGGACTCTGGGAGGGAGGAGAGCACAGGGTGACACATGGATGGACATGGGGCACTGCACCACAGCAAAGGACTCTGGGAGGGAGGAGGGCACAGAGTGAGACATGGATGGACATGGGGCACTGCACCACAGCAAAGGACTCTGGGAGGAGAGCACAGGGTGACACATGGATGGACATGGGGCACTGCATCACAGCAAAGGACTCTGGGAGGGAGGAGAGCACAGAGTGACACATGGATGGACATGGGGCACTGCACCACAGCAAAGGACTCTGGGAGGGAGGAGAGCACAGATTGAGACATGGATGGACATGGGGCACTGCACCACAGCAAAGGACTCTGTGAGGGAGGGAGAGCACAGGGTGAGACACGGATGGACATGGGGCACTGCACCACAGCAAAGGACTCTGGGAGGGAGGGAGAGCACAGGGTGAGACATGGATGGACATGGGGCACTGCACCACAGCAAAGGACTCTGGGAGGGAGGAGAGCACAGAGTGACACATGGATGGACATGGGGCACTGCACCACAGCAAAGGACTCTGGGAGGGAGGAGAGCACTAGGTGAGACATGGATGGACATGGGGCACTGCACCACAGCAAAGGACTCTGGGAGGGAGGAGAGCACAGGGTGAGACATGGATGGACATGGGGCACTGCACCACAGCAAAGGACTCTGGGAGGGAGGAGAGCACAGGGTGAGACATGGATGGACATGGGGCACTGCACCACAGCAAAGGACTCTGGGAGGGAGGAGAGCACAGGGGAGACATGGATGGACATGGGGCACTGCACCACAGCAAAGGACTCTGGGAGGGAGGAGAGCACAGAGTGAGACATGGATGGACATGGGGCACTGCACCACAGCAGAGGACTCTGGGAGGGAGCAGGGCACAGGGTGAGACATGGATGGACATGGGGCACTGCACCACAGCAAAGGACTCTGGGAGGGAGGAGAGCACAGGGTGAGACATGGATGGACATGGGGCACTGCACCACAGCAAAGGACTCTGGGAGGGAGGGAGAGCACAGGGTGAGACATGGATGGACATGGGGCACTGCACCACAGCAAAGGACTCTGGGAGGGAGGGAGAGCACAGGGTGAGACATGGATGGACATGGGGCACTGCACCACAGCAAAGGACTCTGGGAGGGAGGAGAGCACAGGGTGAGACATGGATGGACATGGGGCACTGCACCACAGCAAAGGACTCTGGGAGGGAGGAGAGCACAGGGGAGACATGGATGGACATGGGGCACTGCACCACAGCAAAGGACTCTGGGAGGGAGGGGAGACACAGAGTGAGACATGGATGGACATGGGGTACTGCACCACAGCAAAGGATTCTGGGAGGGAGGAGAGCACAGGGTGACACATGAATGGACATGGGGCACTGCACCACAGCAAAGGACTCTGGGAGGGAGCAGGGCACAGGGTGAGACATGGATGGACATGGGGCACTGCACCACAGCAAAGGACTCTGGGAGGGAGGGAGAGCACAGAGTGAGACATGGATGGACATGGGGCCCTGCACCACAGCAAAGGAGTCTGGGAGGGAGGAGAGCACAGGGTGAGACATGGATGGACATGGGGCACTGCACCACAGCAAAGGACTCTGGGAGGGAGGAGAGCACTAGGTGAGACATGGATGGACATGGGGCACTGCACCACAGCAAAGGACTCTGGGAGGGAGGAGAGCACAGGGTGAGACATGGATGGACATGGGGCACTGCACCACAGCAAAGGACTCTGGGAGGGAGGGGAGCACAGAGTGACACATGGATGGACATGGGGCACTGCACCACAGCAAAGGACTCTGGGAGGGAGGAGAGCCCAGGGTGAGACACGGATGGACATGGGGCACTGCACCACAGCAAAGGACTCTGGGAGGGAGGAGAGCACAGAGTGAGACATGGATGGACATGGGGCACTGCACCACAGCAAAGGACTCTGGGAGGGAGGAGAGCACAGAGTGAGACATGGATGGACATGGGGCACTGCACCACAGCAAAGGACTCTGGGAGGGAGGGAGAGCACAGGGTGAGACATGGATGGACATGGGGCACTGCACCACAGCAAAGGACTCTGGGAGGGAGGAGAGCACAGGGTGAGACATGGATGGACATGGGGCACTGCACCACAGCAAAGGACTCTGGGAGGGAGGGAGACAGAGTGAGACATGGATGGACATGGGGCACTGCACCACAGCAAAGGACTCTCGGAGGGAGGGAGAGCACAGGGTGACACATGGATGGACATGGGGCACTGCACCACAGCAAAGGACTCTGGGAGGGAGGGAGAGCACAGGGTGAGACATGGATGGACATGGGGCACTGCACCACAGCAAAGGACTCTGGGAGGGAGGAGAGCATAGGGTGACACATGGATGGACATGGGGCACTGCACCACAGCAAAGGATTCTGGGAGGGAGGAGAGCACAGGGTGACACATGGATGGACATGGGGCACTGCACCACAGCAAAGGACTCTGGGAGGGAGGAGAGCACAGATTGACACATGGATGGACATGGGGCACTGCACCACAGCAAAGGACTCTGGGTGGGAGGAGAGCACAGAGTGAGACATGGATCGACATGGGGCACTGCACCACAGCAAAGGACTCTGGGAGGGAGGAGAGCACAGAGTGAGACATGGATCGACATGGGGCACTGCACCACAGCAAAGGACTCTGGGAGGGAGGGAGAGCACAGGGTGACACATGGATGGACATGGGGTACTGCACCACAGCAAAGGACTCTGGGAGGGAGGAGAGCACAGGGTGACACATGGATGGACATGGGGCACTGCACCACAGCAAAGGACTCTGGGAGGGAGGGAGAGCACAGGGTGAGACATGGATGGACATGGGGCACTGCACCACAGCAAAGGACTCTGGGAGGGAGGGAGAGCACAGAGTGAGACATGGATGGACATGGGGCACTGCACCACAGCAAAGGACTCTGGGAGGGAGGGAGAGCACAGAGTGAGACATGGATGGACATGGGGCACTGCACCACAGCAAAGGACTCTGGGAGGGAGGAGAGCACAGGGTGACACATGGATGGACATGGGGCACTGCACCACAGCAAAGGACTCTGGGAGGGAGCAGGGCACAGGGTGAGACATGGATGGACATGGGGCACTGCACCACAGCAAAGGACTCTGGGAGGGAGGAGAGCACAGGGTGAGACATGGATGGACATGGGGCACTGCACCACAGCAAAGGACTCTGGGAGGGAGGAGAGCACAGGGTGAGACATGGATGGACATGGGGCACTGCACCACAGCAAAGGACTCTGGGAGGGAGGAGAGCACAGGGGAGACATGGATGGACATGGGGCACTGCACCACAGCAAAGGACTCTGGGAGGGAGGAGAGCACAGAGTGAGACATGGATGGACATGGGGCATTGCACCACAGCAAAGGACTCTGGGAGGGAGGAGAGCACAGGGTGACACATGGATGGACATGGGGCACTGCACCACAGCAAAGGACTCTGGGAGGGAGGGAGAGCACAGAGTGAGACATGGATGGACATGGGGCCCTGCACCACAGCAAAGGAGTCTGGGAGGGAGGAGAGCACAGGGTGAGACATGGATGGACATGGGGCACTGCACCACAGCAAAGGACTCTGGGAGGGAGGAGAGCACTAGGTGAGACATGGATGGACATGGGGCACTGCACCACAGCAAAGGACTCTGGGAGGGAGGAGAGCACAGGGTGAGACATGGATGGACATGGGGCACTGCACCACAGCAAAGGACTCTGGGAGGGAGGGGAGCACAGAGTGACACATGGATGGACATGGGGCACTGCACCACAGCAAAGGACTCTGGGAGGGAGGAGAGCACAGGGTGAGACACGGATGGACATGTGGCACTGCACCACAGCAAAGGACTCTGGGAGGGAGGAGAGCACAGAGTGAGACATGGATGGACATGGGGCACTGCACCACAGCAAAGGACTCTGGGAGGGAGGAGAGCACAGGGTGAGACATGGATGGACATGGGGCACTGCACCACAGCAAAGGACTCTGGGAGGGAGGGAGAGCACAGGGTGAGACATGGATGGACATGGGGCACTGCACCACAGCAAAGGACTCTCGGAGGGAGGGAGAGCACAGGGTGACACATGGATGGACATGGGGCACTGCACCACAGCAAAGGACTCTGGGAGGGAGGAGAGCACAGAGTGAGACATGGATGGACATGGGGCACTGCACCACAGCAAAGGACTCTGGGAGGGAGGAGAGCACAGAGTGACACATGGATGGACATGGGACACTGCACCACAGCAAAGGACTCTGGGAGGGAGGGAGAGCACAGGGTGAGACATGGATGGACATGGGGCACTGCACCACAGCAAAGGACTCTGGGAGGGAGGAGAGCATAGGGTGACACATGGATGGACATGGGGCACTGCACCACAGCAAAGGATTCTGGGAGGGAGGAGAGCACAGGGTGACACATGGATGGACATGGGGCACTGCACCACAGCAAAGGACTCTGGGAGGGAGCCGGGCACAGGGTGAGACATGGATGGACATGGGGCACTGCACCACAGCAAAGGACTCTGGGAGGGAGGAGAGCACAGGGTGAGACATGGATGGACATGGGGCACTGCACCACAGCAAAGGACTCTGGGAGGGAGGGAGAGCACAGGGTGAGACATGGATGGACATGGGGCACTGCACCACAGCAAAGGACTCTGGGAGGGAGGAGAGCATAGGGTGACACATGGATGGACATGGGGTACTGCACCACAGCAAAGGATTCTGGGAGGGAGGAGAGCACAGGGTGACACATGGATGGACATGGGGCACTGCACCACAGCAAAGGACTCTGGGAGGGAGCAGGGCACAGGGTGAGACATGGATGGACATGGGGCACTGCACCACAGCAAAGGACTCTGGGAGGGAGGGAGAGCACAGAGTGAGACATGGATGGACATGGGGCCCTGCACCACAGCAAAGGAGTCTGGGAGGGAGGAGAGCACAGGGTGAGACATGGATGGACATGGGGCACTGCACCACAGCAAAGGACTCTGGGAGGGAGGAGAGCACTAGGTGAGACATGTTTGGACATGGGGCACTGCACCACAGCAAAGGACTCTGGGAGGGAGGAGAGCACAGGGTGAGACATGGATGGACATGGGGCACTGCACCACAGCAAAGGACTCTGGGAGGGAGGGGAGCACAGAGTGACACATGGATGGACATGGGGCACTGCACCACAGCAAAGGACTCTGGGAGGGAGGGAGAGCACAGGGTGAGACATGGATGGACATGGGGCACTGCACCACAGCAAAGGACTCTGGGAGGGAGGAGAGCACAGGGTGAGACATGGATGGACATGGGGCACTGCACCACAGCAAAGGACTCTGGGAGGGAGGAGAGCACTAGGTGAGACATGGATGGACATGGGGCACTGCACCACAGCAAAGGACTCTGGGAGGGAGGAGAGCACAGGGTGAGACATGGATGGACATGGGGCACTGCACCACAGCAAAGGACTCTGGGAGGGAGGAGAGCACAGGGTGACACATGGATGGACATGGGGCACTGCACCACAGCAAAGGACTCTGGGAGGGAGGAGGGCACAGAGTGAGACATGGATGGACATGGGGCACTGCACCACAGCAAAGGACTCTGGGAGGAGAGCACAGGGTGACACATGGATGGACATGGGGCACTGCATCACAGCAAAGGACTCTGGGAGGGAGGAGAGCACAGAGTGACACATGGATGGACATGGGGCACTGCACCACAGCAAAGGACTCTGGGAGGGAGGAGAGCACAGATTGAGACATGGATGGACATGGGGCACTGCACCACAGCAAAGGACTCTGGGAGGGAGGGAGAGCACAGAGTGACACATGGATGGACATGGGGCACTGCACCACAGCAATGGACTCTGGGAGAGAGGAGAGCACAGACTGAGACATGGATGGACATGGGGCACTGCACCACAACAAAGGACACTGGGAGGGAGGAGAGCACTGGGTGAGACATTGATGGACATGGGGCACTGCACCACAGCAAAGGACTCTGGGAGGGAGGGAGACAGAGTGAGACATGGATGGACATGGGGCACTGCACCACAGCAAAGGATTCTGGGAGGGAGGAGAGCACAGGGTGACACATGGATGGACATGGGGCACTGCACCACAGCAAAGGACTCTGGGAGGGAGGAGAGCACAGATTGACACATGGATGGACATGGGGCACTGCACAACAGCAAAGGACTCTGGGAGGGAGGAGAGCACAGAGTGAGACATGGATCGACATGGGGCACTGCACCACAGCAAAGGACTCTGGGAGGGAGGAGAGCACAGGGTGACACATGGATGAACATGGGACACTGCACCACAGCAAAGGACTCTGGTAGGGAGGAGAGCACAGGGTGACACATGGATGGACATGGGACACTGCACCACAGCAAAGGACTCTGGGAGGGAGGAGAGCACAGGGTGAGACATGGATGGACATGGGGCACTGCACCACAGCAAAGAACTCTGGGAGGGAGGAGAGCACAGAGTGACACATGGATGGACATGGGGCACTGCACCACAGCAAAGGACTCTGGGAGGGAGGAGAGCACAGGGTGACACATGGATGGACATGGGGCACTGCACCACAGCAAAGGACTCTGGGAGGGAGGAGAGCACAGGGTGACACATGGATGGACATGGGGCACTGCACCACAGCAAAGGACTCTGGGAGGGAGGGAGACAGAGTGAGACATGGATGGACATGGGGAACTGCACCACAGCAAAGGACTCTCGGAGGGAGGGAGAGCACAGGGTGACACATGGATGGACATGGGGCACTGCACCACAGCAAAGGACTCTGGGAGGGAGGGAGAGCACAGGGTGAGACATGGATGGACATGGGGCACTGCACCACAGCAAAGGACTCTGGGAGGGAGGAGAGCACAGGGTGACACATGGATGAACATGGGACACTGCACCACAGCAAAGGACTCTGGGAGGGAGGAGAGCACAGGGTGACACATGGATGGACATGGGGCACTGCACCACAGCAAAGGACTCTGGGAGGGAGGAGAGCACAGAGTGAGACATGGATGGACATGGGGCACTGCACCACAGCAAAGGACTCTGGGAGGGAGGAGAGCATAGGGTGACACATGGATGGACATGGGGTACTGCACCACAGCAAAGGATTCTGGGAGGGAGGAGAGCACAGGGTGACACATGGATGGACATGGGGCACTGCACCACAGCAAAGGACTCTGGGAGGGAGCAGGGCACAGGGTGAGACATGGATGGACATGGGGCCCTGCACCACAGCAAAGGAGTCTGGGAGGGAGGAGAGCAGAGGGTGAGACATGGATGGACATGGGGCACTGCACCACAGCAAAGGACTCTGGGAGGGAGGAGAGCACAGGGTGAGACATGGATGGACATGGGGCACTGCACCACAGCAAAGGACTCTGGGAGGGAGGAGAGCACAGAGTGACACATGGATGGACATGGGGCACTGCACCACAGCAAAGGACTCTGGGAGGGAGGAGAGCACAGGTTGAGACATGGATGGATATGGGGCACTGCACCACAGCAAAGGACTCTGGGAGGGAGGAGAGCACAGGGTGACACATGGATGGACATGGGGCACTGCACCACAGCAAAGGACTCTGGGAGGGAGGAGAGCACAGGGTGAGACATGGATGGACATGGGGCACTGCACCACAGCAAAGGACTCTGGGAGGGAGGGAGAGCACAGGGTGAGACATGGATGGACATGGGGCACTGCACCACAGCAAAGGACTCTGGGAGGGAGGAGAGCACAGAGTGAGACATGGATGGACATGGGGCACTGCACCACAGCAAAGGACTCTGGGAGGGAGGAGAGCACAGAGTGACACATGGATGGACATGGGGCACTGCACCACAGCAAAGGACTCTGGGAGGGAGGAGAGCCCAGGGTGAGACACGGATGGACATGGGGCACTGCACCACAGCAAAGGACTCTGGGAGGGAGGAGAGCACAGAGTGAGACATGGATGGACATGGGGCACTGCACCACAGCAAAGGACTCTGGGAGGGAGGAGAGCACAGAGTGAGACATGGATGGACATGGGGCACTGCACCACAGCAAAGGACTCTGGGAGGGAGGGAGAGCACAGGGTGAGACATGGATGGACATGGGGCACTGCACCACAGCAAAGGACTCTGGGAGGGAGGAGAGCACAGGGTGAGACATGGATGGACATGGGGCACTGCACCACAGCAAAGGACTCTGGGAGGGAGGGAGACAGAGTGAGACATGGATGGACATGGGGCACTGCACCACAGCAAAGGACTCTCGGAGGGAGGGAGAGCACAGGGTGACACATGGATGGACATGGGGCACTGCACCACAGCAAAGGACTCTGGGAGGGAGGGAGAGCACAGGGTGAGACATGGATGGACATGGGGCACTGCACCACAGCAAAGGACTCTGGGAGGGAGGAGAGCACAGGGAGACACATGGATGGCCAAGGGGCACTGCACCACAGCAAAGGACTCTGGGAGGGAGGGGAGCACAGGGTGAGACATGGATGGACATGGGGCACTGCACCACAGCAAAGGACTCTGGGAGGGAGGGAGAGCACAGAGTGAGACATGGATGGACATGGGGCCCTGCACCACAGCAAAGGAGTCTGGGAGGGAGGAGAGCACAGGGTGAGACATGGATGGACATGGGGCACTGCACCACAGCAAAGGACTCTGGGAGGGAGGGAGAGCACAGGGTGAGACATGGATGGACATGGGGCACTGCACCACAGCAAAGGACTCTGGGAGGGAGGAGAGCACAGGGTGAGACATGGATGGACATGGGGCACTGCACCACAGCAAAGGACTCTGGGAGGGAGGGAGACAGAGTGAGACATGGATGGACATGGGGCACTGCACCACAGCAAAGGACTCTGGGAGGGAGGAGAGCACAGAGTGACACATGGATGGACATGGGGCACTGCACCACAGCAAAGGACTCTGGGAGGGAGCCGGGCACAGGGTGAGACATGGATGGACATGGGGCACTGCACCACAGCAAAGGACTCTGGGAGGGAGGGGAGCACAGGGTGAGACATGGATGGACATGGGGCACTGCACCACAGCAAAGGACTCTGGGAGGGAGGGAGAGCACAGAGTGACACATGGATGGACATGGGGCCCTGCACCACAGCAAAGGAGTCTGGGAGGGAGGAGAGCACAGGGTGAGACATGGATGGACATGGGGCACTGCACCACAGCAAAGGACTCTGGGAGGGAGGGAGAGCACAGGGTGAGACATGGATGGACATGGGGCACTGCACCACAGCAAAGGACTCTGGGAGGGAGGAGAGCACAGGGTGAGACATGGATGGACATGGGGCACTGCACCACAGCAAAGGACTCTGGGAGGGAGGGAGACAGAGTGAGACATGGATGGACATGGGGCACTGCACCACAGCAAAGGACTCTGGGAGGGAGGAGAGCACAGGGTGACACATGGATGGACATGGGGCACTGCACCACAGCAAAGGACTCTGGGAGGGAGCCGGGCACAGGGTGAGACATGGATGGACATGGGGCACTGCACCACAGCAAAGGACTCTGGGAGGGAGGAGAGCACAGGGTGAGACATGGATGGACATGGGGCACTGCACCACAGCAAAGGACTCTGGGAGGGAGGAGAGCACAGGGTGACACATGGATGGACATGGGGCACTGCACCACAGCAAAGGACTCTGGGAGGGAGGGAGAGCACAGGGTGAGACATGGATGGACATGGGGCACTGCACCACAGCAAAGGACTCTGGGAGGGAGGAGAGCATAGGGTGACACATGGATGGACATGGGGTACTGCACCACAGCAAAGGATTCTGGGAGGGAGGAGAGCACAGGGTGACACATGGATGGACATGGGGCACTGCACCACAGCAAAGGACTCTGGGAGGGAGCAGGGCACAGGGTGAGACATGGATGGACATGGGGCACTGCACCACAGCAAAGGACTCTGGGAGGGAGGGAGAGCACAGAGTGAGACATGGATGGACATGGGGCCCTGCACCACAGCAAAGGAGTCTGGGAGGGAGGAGAGCACAGGGTGAGACATGGATGGACATGGGGCACTGCACCACAGCAAAGGACTCTGGGAGGGAGGAGAGCAGAGGGTGAGACATGGATGGACATGGGGCACTGCACCACAGCAAAGGACTCTGGGAGGGAGGAGAGCACTAGGTGAGACATGGATGGACATGGGGCACTGCACCACAGCAAAGGACTCTGGGAGGGAGGAGAGCACTAGGTGAGACATGGATGGACATGGGGCACTGCACCACAGCAAAGGACTCTGGGAGGGAGGAGAGCACAGGGTGACACATGGATGGACATGGGGCACTGCACCACAGCAAAGGACTCTGGGAGGGAGGAGGGCACAGAGTGAGACATGGATGGACATGGGGCACTGCACCACAGCAAAGGACTCTGGGAGGAGAGCACAGGGTGACACATGGATGGACATGGGGCACTGCATCACAGCAAAGGACTCTGGGAGGGAGGAGAGCACAGAGTGACACATGGATGGACATGGGGCACTGCACCACAGCAAAGGACTCTGGGAGGGAGGAGAGCACAGATTGAGACATGGATGGACATGGGGCACTGCACCACAGCAAAGGACTCTGGGAGGGAGGGAGAGCACAGGGTGAGACATGGATGGACATGGGGCACTGCACCACAGCAAAGGACTCTGGGAGGGAGGGAGAGCACAGGGGAGACATGGATGGACATGGGGCACTGCACCACAGCAGAGGACTCTGGGAGGGAGCAGGGCACAGGGTGAGACATGGATGGACATGGGGCACTGCACCACAGCAAAGGACTCTGGGAGGGAGGAGAGCACAGGGTGAGACATGGATGGACATGGGGCACTGCACCACAGCAAAGGACTCTGGGAGGGAGGGAGAGCACAGGGTGAGACATGGATGGACATGGGGCACTGCACCACAGCAAAGGACTCTGGGAGGGAGGGAGAGCACAGGGTGAGACATGGATGGACATGGGGCACTGCACCACATCAAAGGACTCTGGGAGGGAGGAGAGCACAGGGTGAGACATGGATGGACATGGGGCACTGCACCACAGCAAAGGACTCTGGGAGGGAGGAGAGCACAGGGGAGACATGGATGGACATGGGGCACTGCACCACAGCAAAGGACTCTGGGAGGGAGGGGAGACACAGAGTGAGACATGGATGGACATGGGGTACTGCACCACAGCAAAGGATTCTGGGAGGGAGGAGAGCACAGGGTGACACATGAATGGACATGGGGCACTGCACCACAGCAAAGGACTCTGGGAGGGAGCAGGGCACAGGGTGAGACATGGATGGACATGGGGCACTGCACCACAGCAAAGGACTCTGGGAGGGAGGGAGAGCACAGAGTGAGACATGGATGGACATGGGGCCCTGCACCACAGCAAAGGAGTCTGGGAGGGAGGAGAGCACAGGGTGAGACATGGATGGACATGGGGCACTGCACCACAGCAAAGGACTCTGGGAGGGAGGAGAGCACTAGGTGAGACATGGATGGACATGGGGCACTGCACCACAGCAAAGGACTCTGGGAGGGAGGAGAGCACAGGGTGAGACATGGATGGACATGGGGCACTGCACCACAGCAAAGGACTCTGGGAGGGAGGGGAGCACAGAGTGACACATGGATGGACATGGGGCACTGCACCACAGCAAAGGACTCTGGGAGGGAGGAGAGCCCAGGGTGAGACACGGATGGACATGGGGCACTGCACCACAGCAAAGGACTCTGGGAGGGAGGAGAGCACAGAGTGAGACATGGATGGACATGGGGCACTGCACCACAGCAAAGGACTCTGGGAGGGAGGAGAGCACAGAGTGAGACATGGATGGACATGGGGCACTGCACCACAGCAAAGGACTCTGGGAGGGAGGGAGTGCACAGGGTGAGACATGGATGGACATGGGGCACTGCACCACAGCAAAGGACTCTGGGAGGGAGGAGAGCACAGGGTGAGACATGGATGGACATGGGGCACTGCACCACAGCAAAGGACTCTGGGAGGGAGGGAGACAGAGTGAGACATGGATGGACATGGGGCACTGCACCACAGCAAAGGACTCTCGGAGGGAGGGAGAGCACAGGGTGACACATGGATGGACATGGGGCACTGCACCACAGCAAAGGACTCTGGGAGGGAGGGAGAGCACAGGGTGAGACATGGATGGACATGGGGCACTGCACCACAGCAAAGGACTCTGGGAGGGAGGAGAGCATAGGGTGACACATGGATGGACATGGGGCACTGCACCACAGCAAAGGATTCTGGGAGGGAGGAGAGCACAGGGTGACACATGGATGGACATGGGGCACTGCACCACAGCAAAGGACTCTGGGAGGGAGGAGAGCACAGATTGACACATGGATGGACATGGGGCACTGCACCACAGCAAAGGACTCTGGGAGGGAGGAGAGCACAGAGTGAGACATGGATCGACATGGGGCACTGCACCACAGCAAAGGACTCTGGGAGGGAGGAGAGCACAGAGTGAGACATGGATCGACATGGGGCACTGCACCACAGCAAAGGACTCTGGGAGGGAGGGAGAGCACAGGGTGACACATGGATGGACATGGGGTACTGCACCACAGCAAAGGACTCTGGGAGGGAGGAGAGCACAGGGTGACACATGGATGGACATGGGGCACTGCACCACAGCAAAGGACTCTGGGAGGGAGGGAGAGCACAGGGTGAGACATGGATGGACATGGGGCACTGCACCACAGCAAAGGACTCTGGGAGGGAGGAGAGCACAGAGTGAGACATGGATGGACATGGGGCACTGCACCACAGCAAAGGACTCTGGGAGGGAGGAGAGCACAGGGTGACACATGGATGGACATGGGGCACTGCACCACAGCAAAGGACTCTGGGAGGGAGCAGGGCACAGGGTGAGACATGGATGGACATGGGGCACTGCACCACAGCAAAGGACTCTGGGAGGGAGGAGAGCACAGGGTGAGACATGGATGGACATGGGGCACTGCACCACAGCAAAGGACTCTGGGAGGGAGGAGAGCACAGGGTGAGACATGGATGGACATGGGGCACTGCACCACAGCAAAGGACTCTGGGAGGGAGGAGAGCACAGGGGAGACATGGATGGACATGGGGCACTGCACCACAGCAAAGGACTCTGGGAGGGAGGAGAGCACAGAGTGAGACATGGATGGACATGGGGCATTGCACCACAGCAAAGGACTCTGGGAGGGAGGAGAGCACAGGGTGACACATGGATGGACATGGGGCACTGCACCACAGCAAAGGACTCTGGGAGGGAGGGAGAGCACAGAGTGAGACATGGATGGACATGGGGCACTGCACCACAGCAAAGGACTCTGGGAGGGAGGAGAGCACAGGGTGAGACATGGATGGACATGGGGCACTGCACCACAGCAAAGGACTCTGGGAGGGAGGAGAGCACTAGGTGAGACATGGATGGACATGGGGCACTGCACCACAGCAAAGGACTCTGGGAGGGAGGAGAGCACAGGGTGAGACATGGATGGACATGGGGCACTGCACCACAGCAAAGGACTCTGGGAGGGAGGGGAGCACAGAGTGACACATGGATGGACATGGGGCACTGCACCACAGCAAAGGACTCTGGGAGGGAGGAGAGCACAGGGTGAGACACGGATGGACATGTGGCACTGCACCACAGCAAAGGACTCTGGGAGGGAGGAGAGCACAGAGTGAGACATGGATGGACATGGGGCACTGCACCACAGCAAAGGACTCTGGGAGGGAGGAGAGCACAGGGTGAGACATGGATGGACATGGGGCACTGCACCACAGCAAAGGACTCTGGGAGGGAGGGAGAGCACAGGGTGAGACATGGATGGACATGGGGCACTGCACCACAGCCAAGGACTCTGGGAGGGAGGAGAGCACAGGGTGAGACATGGATGGACATGGGGCACTGCACCACAGCAAAGGACTCTGGGAGGGAGGGAGAGCACAGGGTGAGACATGGATGGACATGGGGCACTGCACCACAGCAAAGGACTCTCGGAGGGAGGGAGAGCACAGGGTGACACATGGATGGACATGGGGCACTGCACCACAGCAAAGGACTCTGGGAGGGAGGAGAGCACAGAGTGAGACATGGATGGACATGGGGCACTGCACCACAGCAAAGGACTCTGGGAGGCAGGAGAGCACAGAGTGACACATGGATGGACATGGGACACTGCACCACAGCAAAGGACTCTGGGAGGGAGGGAGAGCACAGGGTGAGACATGGATGGACATGGGGCACTGCACCACAGCAAAGGACTCTGGGAGGGAGGAGAGCATAGGGTGACACATGGATGGACATGAGGTACTGCACCACAGCAAAGGATTCTGGGAGGGAGGAGAGCACAGGGTGACACATGGATGGACATGGGGCACTGCACCACAGCAAAGGACTCTGGGAGGGAGCCGGGCACAGGGTGAGACATGGATGGACATGGGGCACTGCACCACAGCAAAGGACTCTGGGAGGGAGGAGAGCACAGGGTGAGACATGGATGGACATGGGGCACTGCACCACAGCAAAGGACTCTGGGAGGGAGGGAGAGCACAGGGTGAGACATGGATGGACATGGGGCACTGCACCACAGCAAAGGACTCTGGGAGGGAGGAGAGCATAGGGTGACACATGGATGGACATGGGGTACTGCACCACAGCAAAGGATTCTGGGAGGGAGGAGAGCACAGGGTGACACATGGATGGACATGGGGCACTGCACCACAGCAAAGGACTCTGGGAGGGAGCAGGGCACAGGGTGAGACATGGATGGACATGGGGCACTGCACCACAGCAAAGGACTCTGGGAGGGAGGGAGAGCACAGAGTGAGACATGGATGGACATGGGGCCCTGCACCACAGCAAAGGAGTCTGGGAGGGAGGAGAGCACAGGGTGAGACATGGATGGACATGGGGCACTGCACCACAGCAAAGGACTCTGGGAGGGAGGAGAGCACTAGGTGAGACATGTTTGGACATGGGGCACTGCACCACAGCAAAGGACTCTGGGAGGGAGGAGAGCACAGGGTGAGACATGGATGGACATGGGGCACTGCACCACAGCAAAGGACTCTGGGAGGGAGGGGAGCACAGAGTGACACATGGATGGACATGGGGCACTGCACCACAGCAAAGGACTCTGGGAGGGAGGGAGAGCACAGGGTGAGACATGGATGGACATGGGGCACTGCACCACAGCAAAGGACTCTGGGAGGGAGGAGAGCACAGGGTGAGACATGGATGGACATGGGGCACTGCACCACAGCAAAGGACTCTGGGAGGGAGGAGAGCACAGGGTGACACATGGATGGACATGGGGCACTGCACCACAGCAAAGGACTCTGGGAGGGAGGAGGGCACAGAGTGAGACATGGATGGACATGGGGCACTGCACCACAGCAAAGGACTCTGGGAGGAGAGCACAGGGTGACACATGGATGGACATGGGGCACTGCATCACAGCAAAGGACTCTGGGAGGGAGGAGAGCACAGAGTGACACATGGATGGACATGGGGCACTGCACCACAGCAAAGGACTCTGGGAGGGAGGAGAGCACAGATTGAGACATGGATGGACATGGGGCACTGCACCACAGCAAAGGACTCTGGGAGGGAGGGAGAGCACAGAGTGACACATGGATGGACATGGGGCACTGCACCACAGCAATGGACTCTGGGAGAGAGGAGAGCACAGAGTGAGACATGGATGGACATGGGGCACTGCACCACAACAAAGGACTCTGGGAGGGAGGAGAGCACTGGGTGAGACATTGATGGACATGGGGCACTGCACCACAGCAAAGGACTCTGGGAGGGAGGGAGACAGAGTGAGACATGGATGGACATGGGGCACTGCACCACAGCAAAGGATTCTGGGAGGGAGGAGAGCACAGGGTGACACATGGATGGACATGGGGCACTGCACCACAGCAAAGGACTCTGGGAGGGAGGAGAGCACAGATTGACACATGGATGGACATGGGGCACTGCACCACAGCAAAGGACTCTGGGAGGGAGGAGAGCACAGAGTGAGACATGGATCGACATGGGGCACTGCACCACAGCAAAGGACTCTGGGAGGGAGGAGAGCACAGGGTGACACATGGATGGACATGGGGCACTGCACCACAGCAAAGGACTCTGGGAGGGAGGGAGAGCACAGGGTGAGACATGGATGGACATGGGGCACTGCACCACAGCAAAGGACTCTGGGAGGGAGGAGAGCACAGAGTGAGACATGGATGGACATGGGGCACTGCACCACAGCAAAGGACTCTGGGAGGGAGGAGAGCACAGGGTGACACATGGATGGACATGGGGCACTGCACCACAGCAAAGGACTCTGGGAGGGAGGAGAGCACAGGGTGACACATGGATGGACATGGGGCACTGCACCACAGCAAAGGACTCTGGGAGGGAGCAGGGCACAGGGTGAGACATGGATGGACATGGGGCACTGCACCACAGCAAAGGACTCTGGGAGGGGGGAGAGCACAGAGTGAGACATGGATGGACATGGGGCACTGCACCACAGCAAAGGACTCTGGGAGGGAGGGAGAGCACAGAGTGAGACATGGATGGACATGGGGCCCTGCACCACAGCAAAGGAGTCTGGGAGGGAGGAGAGCACAGGGTGAGACATGGATGGACATGGGGCACTGCACCACAGCAAAGGACTCTGGGAGGGAGGAGAGCACAGGGGAGACATGGATGGACATGGGGCACTGCACCACAGCAAAGGACTCTGGGAGGGAGGAGAGCACAGAGTGAGACATGGATGGACATGGGGCACTGCACCACAGCAAAGGACTCTGGGAGGGAGGGAGAGCACAGAGTGAGACATGGATGGACATGGGGCCCTGCACCACAGCAAAGGACTCTGGGAGGGAGGAGAGCACAGGGTGAGACATGGATGGACATGGGGCACTGCACCACAGCAAAGGACTCTGGGAGGGAGGGGAGCACAGAGTGACACATGGATGGACATGGGGCACTGCACCACAGCAAAGGACTCTGGGAGGGAGGAGAGCACAGGGTGAGACACGGATGGACATGTGGCACTGCACCACAGCAAAGGACTCTGGGAGGGAGGAGAGCACAGAGTGAGACATGGATGGACATGGGGCACTGCACCACAGCAAAGGACTCTGGGAGGGAGGGAGAGCACAGGGTGAGACATGGATGGACATGGGGCACTGCACCACAGCAAAGGACTCTGGGAGGGAGGGAGAGCACAGGGTGACACATGGATGGTCATGGGGCACTGCACCACAGCCAAGGACTCTGGGAGGGAGGAGAGCACAGGGTGAGACATGGATGGACATGGGGCACTGCACCACAGCAAAGGACTCTGGGAGGGAGGGAGACAGAGTGAGACATGGATGGACATGGGGCACTGCACCACAGCAAAGGACTCTCGGAGGGAGGGAGAGCACAGGGTGACACATGGATGGACATGGGGCACTGCACCACAGCAAAGGACTCTGGGAGGGAGGAGAGCACAGAGTGAGACATGGATGGACATGGGGCACTGCACCACAGCAAAGGACTCTGGGAGGGAGGAGAGCACAGAGTGACACATGGATGGACATGGGACACTGCACCACAGCAAAGGACTCTGGGAGGGAGGGAGAGCACAGGGTGAGACATGGATGGACATGGGGCACTGCACCACAGCAAAGGACTCTGGGAGGGAGGAGAGCATAGGGTGACACATGGATGGACATGAGGTACTGCACCACAGCAAAGGATTCTGGGAGGGAGGAGAGCACAGGGTGACACATGGATGGACATGGGGCACTGCACCACAGCAAAGGACTCTGGGAGGGAGCCGGGCACAGGGTGAGACATGGATGGACATGGGGCACTGCACCACAGCAAAGGACTCTGGGAGGGAGGAGAGCACAGGGTGAGACATGGATGGACATGGGGCACTGCACTACAGCAAAGGACTCTGGGAGGGAGGGAGAGCACAGGGTGAGACATGGATGGACATGGGGCACTGCACCACAGCAAAGGACTCTGGGAGGGAGGAGAGCATAGGGTGACACATGGATGGACATGGGGTACTGCACCACAGCAAAGGATTCTGGGAGGGAGGAGAGCACAGGGTGACACATGGATGGACATGGGGCACTGCACCACAGCAAAGGACTCTGGGAGGGAGCAGGGCACAGGGTGAGACATGGATGGACATGGGGCACTGCACCACAGCAAAGGACTCTGGGAGGGAGGAGAGCACAGAGTGAGACATGGATGGACATGGGGCACTGCACCACAGCAAAGGACTCTGGGAGGGAGGGAGAGCACAGAGTGAGACATGGATGGACATGGGGCCCTGCACCACAGCAAAGGAGTCTGGGAGGGAGGAGAGCACAGGGTGAGACATGGATGGACATGGGGCACTGCACCACAGCAAAGGACTCTGGGAGGGAGGAGAGCACTAGGTGAGACATGTTTGGACATGGGGCACTGCACCACAGCAAAGGACTCTGGGAGGGAGGAGAGCACAGGGTGAGACATGGATGGACATGGGGCACTGCACCACAGCAAAGGACTCTGGGAGGGAGGGGAGCACAGAGTGACACATGGATGGACATGGGGCACTGCACCACAGCAAAGGACTCTGGGAGGGAGGAGAGCACAGGGTGAGACACGGATGGACATGGGGCACTGCACCACAGCAAAGGACTCTGGGAGGGAGGAGAGCACAGAGTGAGACATGGATGGACACGGGGCACTGCACCACAGCAAAGGACTCTGGGAGGGAGGGAGAGCACAGGGTGAGACATGGATGGACATGGGGCACTGCACCACAGCAAAGGACTCTGGGAGGGAGTAGGGCACAGAGTGAGACATGGATGGACATGGGGCACTGCACCACAGCAAAGGACTCTGGGAGGAGAGCACAGGGTGAGACATGGATGGACATGGGGCACTGCACCACAGCAAAGGACTCTGGGAGGGAGGAGAGCACAGGGTGACACATGGATGGACATGGGGCACTGCACCACAGCAAAGGACTCTGGGAGGGAGGAGGGCACAGAGTGAGACATGGATGGACATGGGGCACTGCACCACAGCAAAGGACTCTGGGAGGAGAGCACAGGGTGACACATGGATGGACATGGGGCACTGCATCACAGCAAAGGACTCTGGGAGGGAGGAGAGCACAGAGTGACACATGGATGGACATGGGGCACTGCACCACAGCAAAGGACTCTGGGAGGGAGGAGAGCACAGATTGAGACATGGATGGACATGGGGCACTGCACCACAGCAAAGGACTCTGGGAGGGAGGGAGAGCACAGAGTGACACATGGATGGACATGGGGCACTGCACCACAGCAATGGACTCTGGGAGAGAGGAGAGCACAGAGTGAGACATGGATGGACATGGGGCACTGCACCACAACAAAGGACTCTGGGAGGGAGGAGAGCACTGGGTGAGACATTGATGGACATGGGGCACTGCACCACAGCAAAGGACTCTGGGAGGGAGGGAGACAGAGTGAGACATGGATGGACATGGGGCACTGCACCACAGCAAAGGATTCTGGGAGGGAGGAGAGCACAGGGTGACACATGGATGGACATGGGGCACTGCACCACAGCAAAGGACTCTGGGAGGGAGGAGAGCACAGATTGACACATGGATGGACATGGGGCACTGCACCACAGCAAAGGACTCTGGGAGGGAGGAGAGCACAGAGTGAGACATGGATCGACATGGGGCACTGCACCACAGCAAAGGACTCTGGGAGGGAGGAGAGCACAGGGTGACACATGGATGGACATGGGGCACTGCACCACAGCAAAGGACTCTGGGAGGGAGGGAGAGCACAGGGTGAGACATGGATGGACATGGGGCACTGCACCACAGCAAAGGACTCTGGGAGGGAGGAGAGCACAGAGTGAGACATGGATGGACATGGGGCACTGCACCACAGCAAAGGACTCTGGGAGGGAGGAGAGCACAGGGTGACACATGGATGGACATGGGGCACTGCACCACAGCAAAGGACTCTGGGAGGGAGGAGAGCACAGGGTGACACATGGATGGACATGGGGCACTGCACCACAGCAAAGGACTCTGGGAGGGAGCAGGGCACAGGGTGAGACATGGATGGACATGGGGCACTGCACCACAGCAAAGGACTCTGGGAGGGGGGAGAGCACAGAGTGAGACATGGATGGACATGGGGCACTGCACCACAGCAAAGGACTCTGGGAGGGAGGGAGAGCACAGAGTGAGACATGGATGGACATGGGGCCCTGCACCACAGCAAAGGAGTCTGGGAGGGAGGAGAGCACAGGGTGAGACATGGATGGACATGGGGCACTGCACCACAGCAAAGGACTCTGGGAGGGAGGAGAGCACAGGGGAGACATGGATGGACATGGGGCACTGCACCACAGCAAAGGACTCTGGGAGGGAGGAGAGCACAGAGTGAGACATGGATGGACATGGGGCACTGCACCACAGCAAAGGACTCTGGGAGGGAGGGAGAGCACAGAGTGAGACATGGATGGACATGGGGCCCTGCACCACAGCAAAGGAGTCTGGGAGGGAGGAGAGCACAGGGTGAGACATGGATGGACATGGGGCACTGCACCACAGCAAAGGACTCTGGGAGGGAGGAGAGCACAGGGTGAGACATGGATGGACATGGGGCACTGCACCACAGCAAAGGACTCTGGGAGGGAGGAGAGCACTAGGTGAGACATGGATGGACATGGGGCACTGCACCACAGCAAAGGACTCTGGGAGGGAGGAGAGCACAGGGTGAGACATGGATGGACATGGGGCACTGCACCACAGCAAAGGACTCTGGGAGGGAGGGGAGCACAGAGTGACACATGGATGGACATGGGGCACTGCACCACAGCAAAGGACTCTGGGAGGGAGGAGAGCACAGGGTGAGACACGGATGGACATGTGGCACTGCACCACAGCAAAGGACTCTGGGAGGGAGGAGAGCACAGAGTGAGACATGGATGGACATGGGGCACTGCACCACAGCAAAGGACTCTGGGAGGGAGGGAGAGCACAGGGTGAGACATGGATGGACATGGGGCACTGCACCACAGCAAAGGACTCTGGGAGGGAGGGAGAGCACAGGGTGACACATGGATGGTCATGGGGCACTGCACCACAGCCAAGGACTCTGGGAGGGAGGAGAGCACAGGGTGAGACATGGATGGACATGGGGCACTGCACCACAGCAAAGGACTCTGGGAGGGAGGGAGACAGAGTGAGACATGGATGGACATGGGGCACTGCACCACAGCAAAGGACTCTCGGAGGGAGGGAGAGCACAGGGTGACACATGGATGGACATGGGGCACTGCACCACAGCAAAGGACTCTGGGAGGGAGGAGAGCACAGAGTGAGACATGGATGGACATGGGGCACTGCACCACAGCAAAGGACTCTGGGAGGGAGGAGAGCACAGAGTGACACATGGATGGACATGGGACACTGCACCACAGCAAAGGACTCTGGGAGGGAGGGAGAGCACAGGGTGAGACATGGATGGACATGGGGCACTGCACCACAGCAAAGGACTCTGGGAGGGAGGAGAGCATAGGGTGACACATGGATGGACATGAGGTACTGCACCACAGCAAAGGATTCTGGGAGGGAGGAGAGCACAGGGTGACACATGGATGGACATGGGGCACTGCACCACAGCAAAGGACTCTGGGAGGGAGCCGGGCACAGGGTGAGACATGGATGGACATGGGGCACTGCACCACAGCAAAGGACTCTGGGAGGGAGGAGAGCACAGGGTGAGACATGGATGGACATGGGGCACTGCACTACAGCAAAGGACTCTGGGAGGGAGGGAGAGCACAGGGTGAGACATGGATGGACATGGGGCACTGCACCACAGCAAAGGACTCTGGGAGGGAGGAGAGCATAGGGTGACACATGGATGGACATGGGGTACTGCACCACAGCAAAGGATTCTGGGAGGGAGGAGAGCACAGGGTGACACATGGATGGACATGGGGCACTGCACCACAGCAAAGGACTCTGGGAGGGAGCAGGGCACAGGGTGAGACATGGATGGACATGGGGCACTGCACCACAGCAAAGGACTCTGGGAGGGAGGAGAGCACAGAGTGAGACATGGATGGACATGGGGCACTGCACCACAGCAAAGGACTCTGGGAGGGAGGGAGAGCACAGAGTGAGACATGGATGGACATGGGGCCCTGCACCACAGCAAAGGAGTCTGGGAGGGAGGAGAGCACAGGGTGAGACATGGATGGACATGGGGCACTGCACCACAGCAAAGGACTCTGGGAGGGAGGAGAGCACTAGGTGAGACATGTTTGGACATGGGGCACTGCACCACAGCAAAGGACTCTGGGAGGGAGGAGAGCACAGGGTGAGACATGGATGGACATGGGGCACTGCACCACAGCAAAGGACTCTGGGAGGGAGGGGAGCACAGAGTGACACATGGATGGACATGGGGCACTGCACCACAGCAAAGGACTCTGGGAGGGAGGAGAGCACAGGGTGAGACACGGATGGACATGGGGCACTGCACCACAGCAAAGGACTCTGGGAGGGAGGAGAGCACAGAGTGAGACATGGATGGACACGGGGCACTGCACCACAGCAAAGGACTCTGGGAGGGAGGGAGAGCACAGGGTGAGACATGGATGGACATGGGGCACTGCACCACAGCAAAGGACTCTGGGAGGGAGTAGGGCACAGAGTGAGACATGGATGGACATGGGGCACTGCACCACAGCAAAGGACTCTGGGAGGAGAGCACAGGGTGACACATGGATGGACATGGGGCACTGCATCACAGCAAAGGACTCTGGGAGGGAGGAGAGCACAGAGTGACACATGGATGGACATGGGGCACTGCACCACAGCAAAGGACTCTGGGAGGGAGGAGAGCACAGATTGAGACATGGATGGACATGGGGCACTGCACCACAGCAAAGGACTCTGGGAGGGAGGGAGAGCACAGAGTGACACATGGATGGACATGGGGCACTGCACCACAGCAATGGACTCTGGGAGAGAGGAGAGCACAGAGTGAGACATGGATGGACATGGGGCACTGCACCACAGCAAAGGACTCTGGGAGGGAGGGAGAGCACAGAGTGACACATGGATGGACATGGGGCACTGCACCACAGCAAAGGACTCTGGGAGGGAGGAGAGCACAGGGTGAGACATTGATGGACATGGGGCACTGCACCACAGCAAAGGACTCTGGGAGGGAGGGAGAGCACAGGGTGACACATGGATGGACATGGGGCACTGCACCACAGCAAAGGACTCTGGGAGGGAGGAGAGCACAGAGTGAGACATGGATGGACATGGGGTACTGCACCACAGCAAAGGACTCTGGGAGGGAGGAGAGCACAGGGTGACACATGGATGGACATGGGGTACTGCACCACAGCAAAGGACTCTGGGAGGGAGGGAGAGCACAGAGTGACACATGGATGGACATGGGGCACTGCACCACAGCAAAGGACTCTGGGAGGGAGGAGAGCACAGAGTGAGACATGGATGGACATGGGGCACTGCACCACAGCAAAGGACTCTGGGAGGGAGGAGAGCACAGGGTGACACATGGATGGACATGGGGCACTGCACCACAGCAAAGGACTCTGGGAGGGAGGGAGAGCACAGGGTGAGACATGGATGGACATGGGGCACTGCACCACAGCAAAGGACTCTGGGAGGGAGGGAGAGCACAGGGTGACACATGGATGGACATGGGGCACTGCACCATAGCAAAGGACTCTGGGAGGGAGGGGTGAATAGACCTTTGGTGTCATGGAGCATAATGAAAGTATAGCCATATATCAATAGTTGCACTGTATAAAGAAAATAAATAAATAAAGTTGGAATTTTGATTTAAAAACAAGGAAACATCCAGTTTGTCAGTTCTCCAAATAATGAGCTGTGACATTGGGCTCTGCGGTGGGTGGGAGCCTGTCTTGGTGCTGCAGACACCTCTCAGGAGGGGGAGGATATCTTGTACCCTGTGTAGGCAGCTAGGCTGTAAACATCCCCCATAACGTTATTTTAAAGAATTCACTGACATTTCTGAGGACTCTAGCAGCTAGACAGTCTAGAGGCCACTAAACAGAAGAGGAGACAGGAAAGCTCTGCCCAGCACAACATCCCAAACAGAGACAAGAGGGCCCTGGGCAGAGAAGGTGAGGTGCTGACTCAGCCTGGGGAAGGTGAAGAGGGGCTACTGGACAGTCACAGCCCTGGAAGCCAACACTTCCTCAGCAAAGGGAGTGAACTGGGGGGAGCCACACTTTCTCAGAAACACTGTTCCTAAAATAGACAAATGAATGGAAACAACCAAGTTATCTATTTTTTAAATTTATTTTCCCTTTATTGGGGGACTGATGTTTTACATGTGACAGTAAATGCAGAGCCTGTATGTGCTTGTACCATTTCTGATTTCCACATAGTGACACATCCCTACTAGGTCCTCTGTCGTCCATTCCCAGGCCCCGTGACTGAGTCCTGACTATAAATTGTAGTTGATAGCCCTTAGGCTTTGTGACACCTGCTTGTTTGTTTGTTGTCTATTCATTTCTTTTTATTGCCAGCAGGGTTGTTTTGCTGACACATGGCGCCTGCATGACAAATCCACTGCCTCTGGAACAACGTTTTTCACTTTACTTTTCTTTGGGGGCCAGGTGGTGGCACACCTGGTTGAAAGCACTACAGCACACAGGATCCAGGTTCAGCCCCATGGCCCCTGAGGCAGGGGAGAAGTTTCCTATGCTGAGAAGCAGGGCTGCAGGAGTCTCCGCCCCATTTGTGAGTTAGGACCCCTTGAGAATGAGGAGGGAGGAGCTAGACAGGGAGACAGGAAGCACCAATCCTGCAGCCCTGCTCATTGCTTGCCAGGCTTCCCCCCTGACAGGACCCAGATCTCAGGTCCTGGAGATGGTAGTCAGGGTCTCCAACGGCACGCTTTCCCTTGTTGCTACAGAACCCAAAGGGAAGTTCAGCTCCTGGTCTCACTGACCTGTTTTCCATCTCCATGCTCTGGCTTATCTGCTGAGGGAGCTATGACACTTCTGTGTTTTCTGATTCTCCAGAGAGATCTCCAGGATGGTTCTTGCTCTCTGTGTGAGTGTACTCCGCTCAGTCAGCCTGTCTACCAGACAGAGAGATGTCCAGGTCTGGTTCTTGCTCTCTGTGTGAGTGTACTCCGCTCAGTCAGCCTGTCTACTCCACAGAGAGATCTCCAGGTCTGGTTCTTGCTCTCTGTGCGCGTGTACTCCGCTCAGTCAGCCTGTCTACTCCACAGAGAGATCTCCAGGTCTGGTTCTTGCTCTCTGTGTGAGTGTACTCCGCTCAGTCAGCCTGTCTACTCCACAGAGAGATCTCCAGGTCTGGTTCTTGCTCTCTGTGTGAGTGTACTCCGCTCAGTCAGCCTGTCTACTCCACAGAGAGATCTCCAGGTCTGGTTCTTGCTCTCTGTGTGAGTGTACTCCGCTCAGTCAGCCTGTCTACCGGACAGAGAGATCTCCAGTCTGGTTCCTGCTCTCTGTGTGAGTGTACTCTGCTCAGTCAGCCTGTCTACTGTACAGAGTTCTCCAGGTCTGGTTCTTGCTCTCTGTATGAGTGTACTCTGCTCAGTCAGCCTGTCTACTCCACAGAGAGATCTCCAGGTCTGGTTCTTGCTCTCTGTGTGAGAGTACTCCGCTCAGTCAGCCTGTCTACTCCACAGAGAGATCTCCAGGTCTGTTTCTTGCTCTCTCTGTGAGTGTACTCCACTCAGTCTGCCTGTCTACTGTACAGAGATCTCCAGGTCTGGTTCTTGCTCTGTGTGTGTGTACTCTGCTCAGTCAGCCTGTCTACTGTACAGAGATCTTCAGGTCTAGTTCTTGCTCTCTGTATGAGTGTACTCCACTCAGCCTGTCTACTCCATAGAGAGATCTCCAGGTCTGGTTCTTGCTCTCTGTGTGAGTGTACGCCGCTCAGTCAGACTGTCTACCGGACAGAGAGATCTCCAGGTCTGGTTCTTGCTCTTTGTGCGAGTGTACTCCGCTCAGTCAACCTGTCTACTTAACAGAGAGATCTCCAGGTCTGGTTCTTGCTCTGTGTGTGAGTGTCCTCCGCTCAGTCAGCCTGTCTACTCCACAGAGAGATCCAGGTCAGGTTCTTGCTCTCTGTGTGAGTGTACTCCGCTCAGTCAACCTGTCTACTCCACAGAGAGATCTCCAGGTCTGGTTCTTTCTCTCTGTTTGAGTGTACTCCGCTCAGTCAGCCTGTCTACTCCACAGAGAGATCTCCAGGTCTGGTTCCTGCTCTCTGTGTGAGTGTATTCCGCTCAGTCAGCCTGTCTACTCCACAGAGAGATCTCCGGGTCTGGTTCTTGCTCTCTGAGTGAGTGTACTCTGCTCAGTCAACCTGTCTACTCCACAGAGAGATCTCCAGGTCTGGTTCTTTCTCTCTGTTTGAGTGTACTCCACTCAGTCAGCCTGTTTACTCCACTGAGAGATCTCCAGGTCTGATTCTTGCTCTCAGTGCGAGTGTACTCCGCTCAGTCAGCTGTCTACTCCACAGAGAGTTCTCCATGTTTGGTTTTGCTCTCTGTGCGAGTGTACTCCGCTCAGTCAGCCTGTCTACCGGACAGAGAGATATCCAGGTCTGGTTCCTGCTCTCTGTGTGAGTGTACTCCACTCAGTCAGCCTGTCTACCGGACAGAGAGATCTCCAGGTCTGGTTCTTGCTCTCTGTGCGAGTGTACTCCACTCATTCAGCCTGTCTACCGGACAGAGAGATATCCAGGTCTGGTTCCTGCTCTCTGTGTGAGTGTACTCCACTCATTCAGCCTGTCTACTGGACAGAGAGATCTCCAGGTCTGGTTCTTGCTCTCTGTGTGAGTGTACTCTGCTCAGTCAGCCTGTCTACTGTACAGAGTTCTCCAGGTCTGGTTCTTGCTCTCTGTGTGACTGTCCTCCACTCAGTCAGCCTGTCTACCGGACACAGAGATCTCCAGGTCTGGTTCTTGCTCTCTGTATGAGTGTACTCTGCCCAGTCAGCCTGCCTACTCCACAGGGATATCTCCAGTATGGTCTTGCTCTCTGTGCGCGTGTACTCTGCTCAGTCAGCCTGTCTACTCCACAGAGAGATCTCCAAGTCTGGTTCTTGCTCTCTGTGTGAGTGTACTCCGCTCAGTCAGCCTGTCTACCGGACAGAGAGATCTCCAGTCTGGTTCCTCCTCTCTGTGTGAGTGTACTCTGCTCAGTCAGCCTGTCTACTGTACAGAGTTCTCCAGGTCTGGTTCTTGCTCTCTGTATGAGTGTACTCTGCTCAGTCAGCCTGTCTACTCCACAGAGAGATCTCCAGGTCTGGTTCTTGCTCTCTGTGTGAGTGTACTCTGCTCAGTCAGCCTGTCTACCATACAGAGATCTCCAGGTCAGGTTCTTTCTCTCTTTGCGAGTGTACTCTGCTCAGTCAGCCTGTCTACTCCACAGAGAGATCTCCAGGTCTGATTCTTGCTCTCTGTGCGAGTGTACTCCGCTCAGTCAGCCTGCCTACTCCACAGAGAGATCTTCAGGTCTGGTTCTTACTCTCTGTGTGAGTGTACTCCGCTCAGTCAGCCTGTCTACTGTACAGAGATCTCCAGGTCTGGTTCTTGCTCTCTGTGTGAGTGTACTCTGTTCAGTCAGCCTGTCTACTCCACAGAGAGATCTCCAGGTCTGGTTCTTGCTCTGTGTGTGAGTGTCCTCCGCTCAGTCAGCCTGTCTACTCCACAGAGAGATCCAGGTCAGGTTCTTGCTCTCTGTGTGAGTGTACTCCGCTCAGTCAGCCTGTCTACTCCACAGAGAGATCTCCAGGTCGGGTTCTTGCTCTCTGTTTGAGTGTACTCCGCTCAGTCAGCCTGTCTACCAGAGAGATCTCCGGGTCTGGTTCTTGCTCTCTGTGTGAGTGTACTCCACTCAGTCAGCCTGTCTACCGGACACAGAGATCTCCAGGTCTGGTTCTTGCTCTCTGTATGAGTGTACTCTGCTCAGTCAGCCTGCCTACTCCACAGGGAGATCTCCAGTATGGTCTTGCTCTCTGTGCGCGTGTACTCTGCTCAGTCAGCCTGTCTACTCCACAGAGAGATCTCCAGGTCTGGTTCTTGCTCTCTGTGTGAGAGTACTCCGCTCAGTCAGCCTGTCTACTCCACAGAGAGATCTCCAGGTCTGTTTCTTGCTCTCTCTGTGAGTGTACTCCACTCAGTCAGCCTGTCTACTGTACAGAGATCTCCAGGTCTGTTTCTTGCTCTCTGTGTGAGTGTACTCTGTTCAGTCAGCCTGTCTACTCCACAGAGAGATCTCCAGGTCGGGTTCTTGCTCTCTGTGTGAGTGTACTCCGCTCAGTCAGCCTGTCTACTGGACAGAGAGATCTCCAGGTCTGGTTCTTGCTCTCTGTGCGAGTGTACTCCGCTCAGTCAGCTGTCTACTCCACAGAGAGTTCTCCAGGTCTGGTTCTTGCTCTCTGTGCGAGTGTACTCCACTCAGTCAGCCTGTCTACTCCACAGAGAGATCTCCAGGTCTGGTTCTTGCTCTCTGTGTGAGTGTACTCTGCTCAGTCAGCCTGTCTACCATACAGAGATCTCCAGGTCAGGTTCTTTCTCTCTTTGCGAGTGTACTCTGCTCAGTCAGCCTGTCTACTCCACAGAGAGATCTCCAGGTCTGGTTCTTGCTCTCTGTGTGAGTGTACTCTGTTCAGTCAGCCTGTCTACTCCACAGAGAGATCTCCAGGTCGGGTTCTTGCTCTCTGTGTGAGTGTACTCCGCTCAGTCAGCCTGTCTACTCCACAGAGAGATCTTCAGGTCTGGTTCTTTCTCTCTGTTTGAGTGTACTCCGCTCAGTCAGCCTGTCTACTGGACAGAGAGATCTCCAGGTCGGGTTCTTGCTCTCTGTTTGAGTGTACTCCGATCAGTCAGCCTGTCTACCAGAGAGATCTCCGGGTCTGGTTCTTTCTCTCTGTGTGAGTGTACTCCGCTCAGTCAGCCTGTCTACCGGACAGAGAGATCTCCAGGTCTGGTTCTTGCTCTCTGTGTGAGTGTACTCTGCTCAGTCAGCCTGTCTACTCCACAGAGAGATCTCCAGGTCGGGTTCTTGCTCTCTGTTTGAGTGTACTCCGATCAGTCAGCCTGTCTACCAGAGAGATCTCCGGGTCTGGTTCTTTCTCTCTGTGTGAGTGTACTCCGCTCAGTCAGCCTGTCTACCGGACAGAGAGATCTCCAGGTCTGGTTCTTGCTCTCTGTGTGAGTGTACTCCGCTCAGTCAGCCTGTCTACTCCACAGAGAGATCTCCGGGTCTGGTTCTTGCTCTCTGTGTGAGTGTACTCCACTCAGTCAGCCTGTCTACTCCACAGAGAGTTCTCCAGGTCTGGTTCTTGCTCTCTGTGTGAGTGTACTCTGCTCAGTCAGCCTGTCTACTGTACAGAGTTCTCCAGGTCTGGTTCTTGCTCTCTGTATGAGTGTACTCTGGTCAGTCAGCCTGTCTACTCCACAGAGAGATCTCCAGGTCTGGTTCTTGCTCTCTGTGTGAGTGTACTCCGCTCAGTCAGCCTGTCTACTCCACAAAGAGATCTCCAGGTCTGGTTCTTGCTCTCTGTGTGAGTGTACTCCGCTCAGTCAACCTGTCTATTCCACAGAGAGATCTACAGGTCCGGTTCTTGCTCTCTGTGTGAGTGTACTCTGCTCAGTCAGCCTGTCTACTGTACAGAGATCTCCGGGTCTGGTTCTTGCTCTCTGTGTGAGTGTACTCTGCTCAGTCAGCCTGTCTACTTTACAGTGATCTCCAGGTCTGGTTCTTGCTCTCTGTGTGAGTGTACTCTGCTCAGTCAGCCTGTCTACTGTACAGAGATCTCCAGGTCTGGTTCCTGCTCTCTGTGTGAGTGTACTCTGCTCAGTCTGCCTGTCTACTGTACAGAGATCTCCAGGTCTGGTTCTTGCTCTGTGTGTGTGTACTCTGCTCAGTCAGCCTGTCTACTGTACAGAGATCTTCAGGTCTAGTTCTTGCTCTCTGTATGAGTGTACTCCACTCAGCCTGTCTACTCCATAGAGAGATCTCCAGGTCTGGTTCTTGCTCTCTGTGTGAGTGTACGCCGCTCAGTCAGACTGTCTACCGGACAGAGAGATCTCCAGGTCTGGTTCTTGCTCTTTGTGCGAGTGTACTCCGCTCAGTCAACCTGTCTACTTAACAGAGAGATCTCCAGGTCTGGTTCTTGCTCTGTGTGTGAGTGTCCTCCGCTCAGTCAGCCTGTCTACTCCACAGAGAGATCCAGGTCAGGTTCTTGCTCTCTGTGTGAGTGTACTCCGCTCAGTCAACCTGTCTACTCCACAGAGAGATCTCCAGGTCTGGTTCTTTCTCTCTGTTTGAGTGTACTCCGCTCAGTCAGCCTGTCTACTCCACAGAGAGATCTCCAGGTCTGGTTCCTGCTCTCTGTGTGAGTGTATTCCGCTCAGTCAGCCTGTCTACTCCACAGAGAGATCTCCGGGTCTGGTTCTTGCTCTCTGAGTGAGTGTACTCTGCTCAGTCAACCTGTCTACTCCACAGAGAGATCTCCAGGTCTGGTTCTTTCTCTCTGTTTGAGTGTACTCCACTCAGTCAGCCTGTTTACTCCACTGAGAGATCTCCAGGTCTGATTCTTGCTCTCAGTGCGAGTGTACTCCGCTCAGTCAGCTGTCTACTCCACAGAGAGTTCTCCATGTTTGGTTTTGCTCTCTGTGCGAGTGTACTCCGCTCAGTCAGCCTGTTTACCGGACAGAGAGATATCCAGGTCTGGTTCTTCCTCTCTGTGTGAGTGTACTCCGCTCAGTCAGCCTGTCTACCGGACAGAGAGATCTCCAGTCTGGTTCCTGCTCTCTGTGTGAGTGTACTCTGCTCAGTCAGCCTGTCTACTGTACAGAGTTCTCCAGGTCTGGTTCTTGCTCTCTGTATGAGTGTACTCTGCTCAGTCAGCCTGTCTACTCCACAGAGAGATCTCCAGGTCTGGTTCTTGCTCTCTGTGTGAGAGTACTCCGCTCAGTCAGCCTGTCTACTCCACAGAGAGATCTCCAGGTCTGTTTCTTGCTCTCTCTGTGAGTGTACTCCACTCAGTCAGCCTGTCTACTGTACAGAGATCTCCAGGTCTGGTTCTTGCTCTCTGTGTGAGTGTACTCTGTTCAGTCAGCCTGTCTACTCCACAGAGAGATCTCCAGGTCGGGTTCTTGCTCTCTGTGTGAGTGTACTCCGCTCAGTCAGCCTGTCTACTCCACAGAGAGATCTTCAGGTCTGGTTCTTTCTCTCTGTTTGAGTGTACTCCGCTCAGTCAGCCTGTCTACTGGACAGAGAGATCTCCAGGTCTGGTTCTTGCTCTGTGTGTGAGTGTCCTCCGCTCAGTCAGCCTGTCTACTCCACAGAGAGATCCAGGTCAGGTTCTTGCTCTCTGTGTGAGTGTACTCCGCTCAGTCAACCTGTCTATTCCACAGAGAGATCTACAGGTCCGGTTCTTGCTCTCTGTGTGAGTGTACTCTGCTCAGTCAGCCTGTCTACTGTACAGAGATCTCCGGGTCTGGTTCTTGCTCTCTGTGTGAGTGTACTCTGCTCAGTCAGCCTGTCTACTTTACAGTGATCTCCAGGTCTGGTTCTTGCTCTCTGTGTGAGTGTACTCTGCTCAGTCAGCCTGTCTACTGTACAGAGATCTCCAGGTCTGGTTCCTGCTCTCTGTGTGAGTGTACTCTGCTCAGTCTGCCTGTCTACTGTACAGAGATCTCCAGGTCTGGTTCTTGCTCTGTGTGTGTGTACTCTGCTCAGTCTGCCTGTCTACTGTACAGAGATCTCCAGGTCTGGTTCTTGCTCTGTGTGTGTGTACTCTGCTCAGTCAGCCTGTCTACTGTACAGAGATCTTCAGGTCTAGTTCTTGCTCTCTGTATGAGTGTACTCCACTCAGCCTGTCTACTCCATAGAGAGATCTCCAGGTCTGGTTCTTGCTCTCTGTGTGAGTGTACGCCGCTCAGTCAGACTGTCTACCGGACAGAGAGATCTCCAGGTCTGGTTCTTGCTCTTTGTGCGAGTGTACTCCGCTCAGTCAACCTGTCTACTTAACAGAGAGATCTCCAGGTCTGGTTCTTGCTCTGTGTGTGAGTGTCCTCCGCTCAGTCAGCCTGTCTACTCCACAGAGAGATCCAGGTCAGGTTCTTGCTCTCTGTGTGAGTGTACTCCGCTCAGTCAACCTGTCTACTCCACAGAGAGATCTCCAGGTCTGGTTCTTTCTCTCTGTTTGAGTGTACTCCGCTCAGTCAGCCTGTCTACTCCACAGAGAGATCTCCAGGTCTGGTTCCTGCTCTCTGTGTGAGTGTATTCCGCTCAGTCAGCCTGTCTACTCCACAGAGAGATCTCCGGGTCTGGTTCTTGCTCTCTGAGTGAGTGTACTCTGCTCAGTCAACCTGTCTACTCCACAGAGAGATCTCCAGGTCTGGTTCTTTCTCTCTGTTTGAGTGTACTCCACTCAGTCAGCCTGTTTACTCCACTGAGAGATCTCCAGGTCTGATTCTTGCTCTCAGTGCGAGTGTACTCCGCTCAGTCAGCTGTCTACTCCACAGAGAGTTCTCCATGTTTGGTTTTGCTCTCTGTGCGAGTGTACTCCGCTCAGTCAGCCTGTTTACCGGACAGAGAGATATCCAGGTCTGGTTCTTCCTCTCTGTGTGAGTGTACTCCGCTCAGTCAGCCTGTCTACCGGACAGAGAGATCTCCAGTCTGGTTCCTGCTCTCTGTGTGAGTGTACTCTGCTCAGTCAGCCTGTCTACTGTACAGAGTTCTCCAGGTCTGGTTCTTGCTCTCTGTATGAGTGTACTCTGCTCAGTCAGCCTGTCTACTCCACAGAGAGATCTCCAGGTCTGGTTCTTGCTCTCTGTGTGAGAGTACTCCGCTCAGTCAGCCTGTCTACTCCACAGAGAGATCTCCAGGTCTGTTTCTTGCTCTCTCTGTGAGTGTACTCCACTCAGTCAGCCTGTCTACTGTACAGAGATCTCCAGGTCTGGTTCTTGCTCTCTGTGTGAGTGTACTCTGTTCAGTCAGCCTGTCTACTCCACAGAGAGATCTCCAGGTCGGGTTCTTGCTCTCTGTGTGAGTGTACTCCGCTCAGTCAGCCTGTCTACTCCACAGAGAGATCTTCAGGTCTGGTTCTTTCTCTCTGTTTGAGTGTACTCCGCTCAGTCAGCCTGTCTACTGGACAGAGAGATCTCCAGGTCTGGTTCTTGCTCTGTGTGTGAGTGTCCTCCGCTCAGTCAGCCTGTCTACTCCACAGAGAGATCCAGGTCAGGTTCTTGCTCTCTGTGTGAGTGTACTCCGCTCAGTCAACCTGTCTACTCCACAGAGAGATCTCCAGGTCTGGTTCTTTCTCTCTGTTTGAGTGTACTCCGCTCAGTCAGCCTGTCTACTCTACAGAGAGATCTCCAGGTCTGGTTCCTGCTCTCTGTGTGAGTGTACTCCGCTCAGTCAGCCTGTCTACTCCACAGAGAGATCTCCAGGTCTGGTTCTTGCTCTCAGTGTGAGTGTACTCCTCTCAGTCAGCGTGTCTACCGGACAGAGAGATCTTCAGGTCTGGTTCTTACTCTCTGTGTGAGTGTACTCCGCTCAGTCAGCCTGTCTACTGTACAGACAGATCTCATTATCTGCTTTTTGCTCTCTGTGCTAGTGTATTCCGCTCAGTCTGCCTGTCTACTGGACATAGTCCCAGAGGAGATGTGGTTCCAAAGCTCACATCCTTCACTCTCACTATTCCTTACACGATGGTTTCCTTGCTTTGCCTGTAGCTTTTTCCTTCCCCATAAATAATGTGCAGGACATGACGTGCTTCCCTTTACGCTTCAGGAGATCTGAAAGATTCAGGTGACCTTTTGAAGCAAATCAGATCAGGTCATTGTCCTGCTGTGAATGCTCCATTGAGTCCTATGCTATTTAGGGTAGAATCTAAGACAGCTTTGTAGTACACACACACACACACACACACACACACACACATGCACACAAACACACACACTCATATACACTATACATTTATTTATATATTTATTTATATATTTATTTATATATATTGTGACCGATGTTATTTAGGGTAGAATCTAAGACAGCTCTATAGTACACACACACTCACACACACTCACACTCACACACACATGCATATAAACACACTCACACACACTATACATTTATTTATATATTTATTTTTATATTTATTATATATATATTTATATATATTATGACCTATGCTATTTAGGGTAGAATCTAAGACAGTTCTATAGTACACACACACTCACACACACACGCACTCACACACACTTGCACACACACTCACACACATTCACACACATGCTCACACACACACTCACTCACACACACTTGCACACTCACACACACTCACTTACACACACATGCTCACACACACACTCACTCACACACACACTTGCACACTCACACACATTCACACACACTCACTTACACACACATGCTCACACACACACTCACTCACACACACTTGCACACTCACACACACTCACTTACACACACATGCTCACACACACACTCACTCACACACACTTGCACACTCACACACTCATACACACATGCTCACGCACACTCACACATGCTCACACACACTCACAGATTCACACCCAGTCACACACTCACACTCACACACACTTGCACACTCACACACTGTAACACACACTCACGCACACTCGCACACACACACTTGCACACACACTCACACACTCACACTCTCACACACACTCACATACACACACACACTCACACACATACACACAGGTACACACACAGGCACTCACACACACTCATACACACACACACACTCACACACCCACACACACACAGTCACACACACAGACTCACTCAGACACACTCAAACTTGCACACACACTCACACACATGCACACACACTCACTAACACACACACACACACACACACACACACTCACACACAGGTACACACATAGGCACTCACACACACTGTCACACACAGGTACACACTGGCACTCACGCACACTCATACACACACACACACACACACACTCACACACACCACACTCACACACTCACACACACACGGTTACACACACAGACTCACTCAGACACACTCAAACTTGCACACACACTCACACTCACACACACTCACACACATGCACACACACTCACTAACACACACACTCACACACACTTGCAAACACACACACATATTTGCACACACACTCACACTCACTAACACACACTCACTCACACACACACTCACTCACACTTGCACACACACACTCACACACACTCATACACACTCACACACACTCACTAACACACACTCACACTTGCACATACACTCACACACTCACACACGCTCACACACACTCACACTTGCATACCCACACACACCTGCACACTCACACATACTTGCACACCCACACACTTACACACTCACACACACATACTCACACTGACACACACTTGCACACTCACACAGTCACACTCACTCACACTCACTCACACACACACTCACACACACCTGCACACACACACTCACACACACACACTCTCACTCACACACACAGATACTCACACATACTTGCACACTCACACTCACTCTTAGAGTCACACTCACTCACACTCACTCACACACACTCACACACTCTCTCTCACACACACACACACACACACACACTCACACACACACTTTTACATACTCACACACACACTCTCACACTCACACTCACACTCTCACACGCACATACACACACTCACACACACACACTCTCACACTCACACACACACACTCACACACTCTCACACTCACATATATACACACTGACACTCACACACACACACACAGACCCTACATTTATTTCTATATTATACTATACATGTGTATTGTTTTTCTGTCACAAGGGTAACTGACAGGTTTGGTGTCTTCACAACGATTCCGGTGCACACAATGACCATTTTTTCCCTTCTTTCATTTTTCTTCTTTTTTGTTTGGTGGGACAGTGGACACCTGCAGCACTGCTCCCCTGACAGTGAATTTTCCCTCCCCACAGGGAGGGGGGGCTGTCACCTAACTGGGCTTGTCGCCATCTGACTGCGCCATTTGTCTCTTGCAGTGGAACTGTCTCCTTCTCCTCCTTCCTGCAGCTGCTACCTTTGTTCTCTCTGCATCAGCTCCACGGAACCCGTGGGGTTTTCTCTAGCGTAGAAAATAATGGCAGCCTTGGGGCGCTTTTAACTGCTTCTCTCTTCAGTCTGCTTCTTACCCAAGTCAATGACTTGTTTTCTCAGTTTATTTGACGTATGTTCTGTGTGCAAATGTCCCATGTTTTCCTATTCAACAAAACAACATCCTCTAAAGTGACTGAAACACACCTGCTTTAGTTTCTTCATTATTTTTCATTCATAGCCTGATGTGTTTATGTGTGTGCATGTCCGTATGCATTTACAGACACATATGCATGTATCAGAACATTCTTTGTCTCACCTACATTTTGAGACGTTAACAGTGATTTTTTAAAGTTAATTGATTGGGGCCAGGTAGTGGCACACCTGGTTGAGTGCACACGTTATACTGCACAAGGATCCAGATTCAAGCCCCAGGTCCCACCTGCGCGGGAAAGTGGTGAAGCAGGGCTGCAGGTGTCTCTCTGTCTCTTTCCCTCTACGTCTCCCAGACCCTTTAGTTTCGCTCGGTCTCTACCTAATAAGAAATAAATAAATAGAATTTAGAAATTAATTTATTTATGGGATGGAGATGGAGCCTGGGTCCTTGTGCACTGTAATGTGTGCACTAGCCACGTGCGCCACCGTCTGGCCCCCTGACAAACGGTCTTAAATGCCTTTCTCAAATATTCACTGTTTATACAGGACCTTGAGGAAATCTTTCAGATTGATCTGGAGACTGAAGGCCAGTTGGAGAGTTCTAGATGGACTCAAACTATGATTTTGAAATAGTTTTGGCAGTGGTCTCAACACTCTTGCTCTTTGCTTTGGAAGACAGTAGCCTCAGTGAGTGCAAGGTTCCTGACAGGAATGTTTGTGTTGATTTATGATATGGGTCTTGTGGAAACACTTTTACTTCAGTTTTCTGATGTATTGGAAATTGTACAAAACAAGCCACATTTCCAAATTCCAACATATTTATGTTGTAAAGAGCGAGCGATGTCTTCCCTGTGACAAGGGCCCAGTCGCACTGCCTCACTTGAACATGTCTGATGCCAACCCAGCCACCTCGCCACAGTCACTGTGTGTTTAGGTTTCTAGCCTGCAGCAGTTTGGCAGAACCACACGAGGCTTTCATTGTCTCCTGAGGGGATGCTGATCAGAAGCATCTTTTCAAGGTGTGAGTTGCACTGGAGTTTAGAATAAGAAGTGGAGAGAGGCAGGGGTGGTCCTGGTCCTGTGACTCACATTCAGAATCTGTATGTATGTAAGTGGCAATCTTCTTTTTAATGTTTATTTATTTATTTATTTATTTATTCCCTTTCTGTTGCCCTTGTTGTTTTATTGTTGTTGTTATTGATGTTGTTGTTGTTGGATAGGACAGAGAGAAATGGAGAGAAGAGGGGAAGACAAGAGGGAGAGAGAAAGACAGACACCTGCAGACCTGCTTCACCACCTGTGAAGCGACTCCCCTGCAGGTGGGGAGCCGGGGGCTGGAACCAGATCCTTAGGCCGGTCCTCATGCTTTGTGCCACCTGTGCTTAACTTGCTGCACTACCGCCCAGCTCCCATAAGTGACCATCTTAAAAACAATCTCCAGGTGATAAAAGTCTTTCAATCTCCAATTTTCAGTGCAGTCCTTCATCCTCTGGCATCTGTCCCAAAGAGCTTGTCCAACAGACTCGAGCATCAGACAGTTTGGAACCAGCTTTGAAAGTTAGCTGGTGGTCACTGGTTTGTGTTTCCTGAGGCAGCTTCTGTGTGGGACTCGGCAGCCAGGGTGCTCAGGTGAGAGGCACTTGGTCGCTGGTTTGTGTTTCCTGAGGCAGCTTCTGTGTGGGACTCGGCAGCCAGGGTGCTCAGGTGAGAAGCACTTGGTCGCTGGTTTGTGTTTCCTGAGGCAGCTTCTGTGTGGGACTCGGCAGCCAGGGTGCTCAGGTGAGAGGCATTTGCATTATCACAGGAGACCCGCCTGAGCTCAACTCCAGGCCTGTGGCCTCCTTGTTCTGTGCTGACACGCGTGGGCAGTCGCATGGCCCCATTTCTCCAGGGACGAGGTGAAGCTGGAGACTCTGCCTTGCACATGGCTGTGAGAGTGATGTGCACGTCAGTTTTCTCAGCGCCTCTTACACAGCTGCTTCTAGCTGGCCTCCTCGTGCCCTATCTTCCCTCGGCAAAGAAGAGTCCCAGATTACCAGTAAAATCAACAACCAAATGGCTTCAGAGACTGACAGCATATGGTATCTCACATCCTGGGAGTGAGCGGCTAAGGAGGTTTTGAAAAACCCCACTGAGTTATTAGTTGATATTGAAAGACTGAATGAATTTGATGTTTACTAAAAATATCTCTGAGCAATGGAAAGGAACATTGCAAATCCATCTGAGGGCTGATGACACACCCGCTTGTTTCTATAGGACCTGCTTCAGGCTTAAGAAGCTTCATCTGGAGGGTCAGGTGGTAGCACAGTAGGTTAAGCGCAGGGACCAGTGTAAGGATCCTGGTTCGAGCCCCCGGCTCCCCACTTGCAGGGGAGTCGCTTCACAGGTGGTGAGGTAGGTTGGCAGGTGTCTGTCTTTCTCTCCCCCTCTCTGTCTCCCCTCCTCTCTCCATTTCTCTCTGTCCTGTCCAACAGCGATGACATCATCAATGGAAACAATAACAATAATGACAACAAGGGCAACAAAGGCAAAAAAAATAGGAAAAAATGGCCTGCAGGAGCAGTGGATTCATGGTGCAGGCATGGAGCCCCAGTGATAACCCTGGAGGAAAAAAAAATACCAACAAAACAACATCTGCTCAGAGAAGATGAATCTAGGTTGGGACCTTTTACGCCTGCAGGAGACTTGGATGGGCTTTCCTTCTCCTGCCAACGTCTGTCATCATCTCAGTCAGGGGGGCTGCTACGACCGACCAAGAAGCCCTTTGAGACGGCTTGTGAGCCAGCCCTCGGGAATCTGATAACAGAACGACTTTCAGGCTGGACGAGATGTTCTTAGCAGAAGCCGCGCGAGAGCCCCTGGCCTTGCACAGCTTTGCCCGTTCTCAGCCAGGGGGAGTAGTGTCTGCAGTTCAGTTAGTTACCAGCGCCCTGATGAATAGACACTCGCTGGGGGAGCCTGCCCGCTAGAAAGTGTTTGGACTGGTGGGCGTACAGTCGCCTGACAGGCTTCCAGCAGCGGTAGAACTACCTGGGAACTTACCGTGTACGTTAATTAGACATCGCAGCTATATGTTGGTTAGACAAATTGCCACAGGGCCTAATTAAAAGGCAGACTTAAAGCTACCTGATTACTGATTTATATTACATTTATTCAATTCCAATGTATTTGTGGAGATAAATTAGATGTAATTTCCAGGCAATAAACCATAAGTGGTATAAGATCTCAAGGTTAATAGATCAAAAATGAATGAATAAACTCCACCATATACTGAACATCGTGAGCCTTGAATAAGGGACTGTGCCTGGGCAGATAAACTGTAGGACAGTGAAGACTTTCCCTTTTTTCTTTTTATATACTTTTTATTTATAAAAAGGAAACATTGACTAAACCACAGGATAAGAGGGGTACAACTCCACACAATTCCCACCACCAGAGCTCTGTATCCCATCCCCTCCCCTGATAGCTTTCCTATTCTCTATCCCTCTGGGAGCATGGACCCAGGGTCATTGTGGGGTGCAGAAGGTGGAAGGTCTGGCTTCTATAATTGCTTCCCCGCTGAACATGGGTGTTGACAGGAGGATCCATACTCCCAGCCTGTCTCTCTCTTTCCCTAGTGGGGTGGGGTTCTGGGGAGCTCCAGGACACATTGGTGGGGTTGTCTGGTTGGCATCCTGCTGGCACCTGGAACCTGGTGGCTGAAAAGAGAGTTAACATACAAAGCCAAACAAATTGTTGGCCAATCATGAACCTAAAGTCTGGAATAGTGCAGATGAAGAGTTGGGGTGTCCTCCATTTTGTAGATAGCTAGTAGGCATATTTTAGTTCTATTCCAAAGGGCCTGTGGCTATACTAGTTTTTTTTTTTCCCCCGAGTCTGAATTCTGATATGCAGGTGGATCCAAGTTATTGTCTGGGGAGATGATGTCATGGCTGGGAAAGGGACAGAAAGCTGGATCATGGAAGAGAGTAGCTCCCTAATATGGGAAAGGTGTATAAATATTGTTGACTGTAAACCCCATCGATTTGATGTGATCTGGGGCCCATATTCAGCTTAGGAGCCTGTGTGCCCTCTGCATCCCTCTAGATCTGAGCTCACATTCTGTGGTCATGAGTAGGAACGTTCCAAGCTGCCCCAATATCAGGACCCATCTTCCTCAGGTGTAGCATAGAGTATGTTGTCCAGCCTCCCTTTGGAGGATGGAACATTCTCTACTGTTGTTGATCCAAGTTGAGGGCAAGGTCCTATGGGGGCCCACAAAGGGGTCTGTTTTGTTGTTCCTGATAGAGATGACCAGTAACAATGGCGAGAGGGATTCGAGGTCTAGGCCCATCATGTCTGTTTGGGAATCTCAGGACTCCCCGATTAGGGCCCCAGCTGATGGGTTGGCCTGATAGTGACTAAAGAGTCATCGTTAAAGTCTGCCAGTCTCTTGTCCTTATTCAGCTTTTGCAGTCCTTGCTTTGATGAGGTTAGCTTTGGAGTGAGGGAAGAATAATAGGAAGTAGGAGAGGAGGGTCTCTAGGTCTAAGTAGACACTATTTTATTATGAACTTGATACAGACTCACTGCAGACTGTTGTGCACTTTTGCTTTCAGGTATATATTTTGTCCCAATTTATGGATACATGTGAACATCTGCCCTATCTTATGGGACCTGGTCTATATCTAGGTTTGGGGACTTTGTTAGGAAGTGAACCACCTGGAATGGAATTAGAGTGTACTATGAAAGGAAAGGTCTCACCAGAGTAATGAGGCTGAAGGGTTGACATTCCACGCCTGACATCTCTGGACACAGTCTGAAGTGAAGCATGCTGGGGTGAAGACTTTTCTTAAGTAACTGGAGAAACATGAACTTCTGGTGCCACTCGGGCTTCGTGTATCCAGCTCCCATTTGCCGCCAGCCCTGTTGCTGTGCCTGCCTGTTCTGGGGCTGTCTCCATCTTCACACTGGGCCAGCCCTCTGCCTCCAGGCTCACAGCCCACTCCCTTTCTCCTCAGATGGCCAGGTTTTTCTTATGATTTGAGAATTTGGATTTATTCATTTATTTCCTGCCTGTTTAAATTTTGGGCATGCATCTTACATTTTAGTATCAATTGATTACATTGTGACCACCAGCAGAAATCAAATTTCTTTTCAACCCTATATGACTGACCTCCGCTACCTGTTTTAACCCTTAATGTTTGTTTATCTGTTTTTACCAGAACGCCACTCTGTTCTGGTGATTGGTGGTACTAGGCATGAAACCTGGAACCTCTCACATGCAAGTCTGTACATCATTACTGTATCATCTCCCTTTCTACCTATGGACATATTATTATTATTATTGCTGAATAACAAGTGCATCTATTTCTTCATCTGAAAACTGGTGTTCATATTTGTTATTCTGGTGACTAGCTACCACCTTGGGGAGGCCCTGTACTTGTGGTATTGATCAAAGATAGAAGGAGGCCATGTTTCTGATGAGACCCAAGTCACTGTGAGTCTGAGAAAGGTTAATTTCCACACTAGAGCAACCCATGAGCCCTGAATATGGGTTTATCAAAGTAGTTTTCTCATCTGTAAAGATCATCTGTTAGTACATGAACTATAATTTCTTATGGAGTCCATGAGGATTTGGGAAAAACACATCTAATCATCTGGACAAACGATTCAGTCCAGTGTAGCATGATGATAGTACACAGGGGCTGGGCAGTGTTGCACCTTTAAGCACACATGTTACCATGTGCAAGGACCCAGGTTCGAGCCGCCCACACCCCAGCCGCAGGGACCGTCACAAGTGGTGAAGCAGGTCTGCAGGTGTCGTTCTTTCTCTCTTCCTCTATGTCCCCCTCTCCTCTCAATTTCTCTCTGTCCTATATAAAGAAAAAGAAAAAAATGGCTGCCAGGAGCAGTAGATTTGTAGTGCCAGCACAGAACCTCAGTGATAACCCTTGTGGCAATAACATAATAATAAAAATAATAATAATTCATTAGTCATATATCTGATAAATCATTTTCCAGTTACTCAAAACCCAGTATTCAAGTATTGGTATTAAATAACAAATTTATTGATGTATTGCAGAACTGGGGCACTATTTGACCACTCTGGCATTTCTTCTCCATTCAGATACTGATGGCAGTACATATATTTACATATGTAATTATATTATTATCTTTAATGGGCAAAAATGCACGTGTTGGCATGTAGTGATCTCGTCTCACTCATCCACACGTAACTACCCCGTTTTCCTAAGGCACGAGTCTCTTTGCATAACCATTCATTATGCTACTTTCCCTGCCCACTACCCAATTTCCCTAATACCTTTTATTAATAACAATTCCTTTCCGGAGTCGGGCGGTGGCACAGCGGGTTAAGCACAAGTGGTGCAAAGCGCAAGGACTGGTGTAAGGATCCGGGTTCGAGCCCCCAGCTCCTCACCTGCAGGGGAGTCGCTTCACAGGCGGTGAAGCAGGTCTGCAGGTGTCTGTCTTTCTCTCCCCCTCTCTGTCTTCCCCTCCTCTCTCCATTTCTCTCTGTCCTATCCAACAACGATGACATCAATAACAACAATAACTACAACAACAATTGAAAACAACAAGGGCAATAAAAGGGAAAATAAATAACAATTTAAAAAAGATTCCTTTCTCCATTTTATGTTCTGAATTTCCTTTGTTATAAATCAGCTGTTTGTATATATGTAAACATAAAATAATTTTAGACATGACAGCATGCTGAGAGTTGGTGAGAACTTTCTTTGCTGTTCTTCAGTCTTTGGGCATCAAGCTTGGGTTGTTGACACTGTTTTGCTAGACACACACATGTGTCCAGGGCTCTTCAGATGGGCGTTTCTGATTTCCCTGCGTACAGCCCGAGACACACACCTAGCAAGGGGAGATGAGAGCCTGTGCTTATGTGCCAATTACACTGTCAACCACTAGCCTCCCAATAAAAAAGAAGAAATACATATGAAGAAGAAGAAATTGGTCAGAACAGGAAGAACTTGACAATCAAACTAAATGTTGATTAGTTCATTGGTTTGGATTGATTCATACTACAGGTGTTATCAGTGAAAATTTATGAGCGCACATGTTTCTCTTTCTCTTTACCTCTCTGTACCCCCTTCTCGTCTCCATTTTTCTCTGTCCTATTAAGAAAGAAAGAAAGAAAGAAAGAAAGAAAGAAAGAAAGAAAGAAAGAAAGAAGGAAAGAAAGAAATGAAATGAAATGAAATGAAATAAGGTCACTGGGAATCATGGATTTGTTGTGCCTTCACCAAGCCCTAGCAATAACGCTGGTGGCAATAAAAATAAGCAAACAACTAAATAAACAAATAGGGAGACTATAGGAAGCTTTGGTGTTGTGTTTCTCTCTCTACCTCATACACATATATATACACACACATATTTCTCCAAAAGTCAACCAGGTGCTGTGAGGTTCTACAGCACAAAACAGTTATAGAGCATCTTTTCTATCATACAGATGCGACACTTCGGTGTATCTTAAGGTTACTGAGAGAAATCAGGTAGAAAAAATTCAGAGGACTGTAGAGAATTGGATATTAGAGGCCTCTGACTCAAAAAGAACTCCACAATGGCTGCAGATTCTTTGAGAGTTTGAGTCTAGAGGCCTGAACAAAGTCGACCAGGAGAGTAGCTGGGCCAGTGGAGATTGGAGGACGCAAAGCAAGATGCAAAGGGCCGGCAGACGCTCCTGCTCTCAGCCCACTGGCCGGCCTCCGGCTTCTCCCCAGAGCCTCTAGGTACTGGGAGTGCAGGTCCCAGACTGCAAGCCGGTGGAAAGAAAGGAAGCAAGAGCCCAGTCGTTTGCATGTGCTTACTGTCGTCTCCTGGTATCTGTGATGAATGTAAATACATCGATTTAGTTTCCCCATTTCTTTTCAATGTGTACAGGGGGATCTGGACTGCATGCTTGTGAAAGTGATCTTGAGCAAGAGATGTTGGATGTGAGCATCACCAATAACTGACACAACTTCACACTGAGATTGAAACCTTTTATTTTAGATATTCACATTACAGGAATTCATTAGGCGGGAAGAGAACATTGTTATTTACACATTCAGTGCTCCAGTGGCAAGTCAGCGAAGAACTCACACTGAATACAGTGGATATGACTGAAGGAAGAAGTCTCTTCTTACACACACAGTCTCAAATCCTTTATACATCTCTTTCTGCCTCAAGATCTTACAAATTGCTGAAGCGACTGCCAAGTGCCGAGCATATTTTCACAAAATAACTACATCTCACACAGTGTATTTATAAGTCCAGACATCTGTGGGTAGGGGTTCACATTGTGATGACGTACTTAAGGGAGGGAAATTTCAAAGAACATCTCCAGCTTAATTTGTGGAAAACAAAATTTTTCCAAGAACAGTTGAACATAAAAATTTGCTGTGACATTTTGCCTTTCATAGTTGATGAAAATATTTACTTAGCTGCCATCATGTGGTCTGTTATTGACATATGGAAAGGAGAAGGAAGTTACATGGTAGCTGCCTGAGAGTCCAGATGAGTGTTGGCCCCCTGGACCGGACCCCCGGCACCCTGGCGGGAGAGTGGGCCGCCACCCTGAGGACCCACTGCCCTGTGGATGGGTGCTTCAGCGCTGGGTGTCGAGGACTCAGCTGCCTGCGTTTTCACCTGGAGTAGTGCGTGCTTCTTAATCATCCTACTAATTTCACTTCTTCTTCTAGCGTTTGCCCTTCCACTAAAATTGAACTCGAATGAGCCAATATCTGAAAATGAATAAATAAACAAATGAACGCACAGAGTCCCCACCGTTTTAATAGCACAGCCGTGAAATCCCCTTCCAGCAGGGCACATGCTTATAGCGGTGGTTTTAATCACCAGATGCTGAGTCTCGCTCTATGACGATGAAGGACTCATTGCCTAAGGGCTTGGGAGCTTGTCTGCACGTAGTGTGTTTGGAAATGAGCCCTTTCAGGAAATCAAGTCTACTTTCTGAAAGAGAACACAAGCAGAGTCTCACCCGGTGACTTGGTTTCTGTTCTCAAGGCTACTGCCGAGTCTCAGTCTACACAGGCTAGGTCTCTACAGGCAACATTCACAGTCTCTACACACCTCCCCCCCAATCACTGGAAAATTGTCTGCTTTTTTTTTCCTGTTTGTTCGTTGACCCCTACCAGGAACACGCTGGCCATGTACCCTGCTGAGCACCCTGTTACTGCCACACTCAGTGCTGCGCAGACCGGGCTCAAGAACGGTTTGTCGCACTGGCAGCGGTGTTATAGTGGCGGTGTACACAAAGGACACACTACAGCTGACGGTTCAGAGTTGCCGGAATGCTGCCGGAATCAGTTTCACAGTATGGAACTGATGGAGAGGTGGTTTTTGTCACACTTTCATGCTTACTAATAGTAAGTGGCTATACAATAAAGTGTATTATTTGCCAACAAGTTATTTTATTTGTTGCATTTTATTGCCAACAGTAAACTCCAAGAAGAAAGTTGGGGGAGAGGGGTGTTTACCAGATCATGCGGCTAAGTTAGAAAAGGGACGTCCGCAGCATTGTCTGCTGACTCACGGACACTCAGAACATTTTCACTTTCCTAGTGTTTCAACGGGACTTCTGAGGGGAAATGGACCACGCACCGGCCTGGACCAAGCCCCAGTGTGAGCCAGCAGTGCAAGTCTCCGGAAGGTGGCATGACTCACCAAGGCATGCGCTGTTTTCACCTAAGATGGTACGACTTGACTATCTTTATATAATTCCTAACCCGTCCTATTTCAAATGTGCACTGACTACTAAAATAAGATTTTAAAGAAAGCCTGATGTTGGATATAAAATAATCATGTTTTCTCAAGTGTGGAAAAATACTCTACAAAAAAATAAGTAGAAAAGTGATTTCTGATTAATGTGTGATTTTCATCTATAAAAATTTAGATGGCTAATCTAATTAGTGTGCTTACAATGACCCTATCAGGTTTGCATCACAATGATGCACAGATAGACAGACAGTTAATAACAATAAACAACTATTAGCACAATGCAATTAAATCCTTATCAGAAATAATGAGCCTAAAAACTGTACATTTGGCATTTAGATTTCAGAGAGCCTTAAGATTCTACTTAAATATGACAATAGTTCAAAAATCACATTACATTAATAAAACATATAATACCATTCAAGTAGTTCATAAATTATCAACAATTCACATATCGAGTAGAATTGGCACGATTTTTTTTTTTTTCAGTATAGTAATTCTGATCTTCTGTTGGGTAGATTAAAGTACCTACCAGTTCATGTGCTGGGCTTGTAAAGAGTTCAAAGTTCCACTTAACGACGTCAAAAGGCATCGGCAAATGTGTCTGAAAGTGCTCCTGGGGACAAGAGCACAGAGCAGCAAGCACGCTAGTCCTGCTTCCTCTGGACGCCCCACTGCACCTTTCTCCCTTAGCAAAGAGGCCACCACACCCCTGCCCTCAGCGCCACTCCTCCTCAGAGCACACAGAACAGCAGCAACACGGCTCCATGGAGGAGACCCAGCAGACGGGCAGTGCGGGAGAAGGCGTGGAGGTGCATGCCTGAGATCAGCAGCATCGAACCAGTTGTGACGTAGAGAAAATCCACTCCAGTCCAATGGCAGCTGCAAACTCCGTGACCCAGAGAATCTGGGTTCTCATTCTGAGTTCATTCCTTCTTTTGTTGTCTGTGCTGTTCTTCTCTCTCTCCCTCTTCTTTTTAACAGAGCACTGATGAGCTCTGGCTGGCCAGAACCTGGGACTTTGGAGCCTCAGGCATGAGAGTCTCTTTGCATAACCATTATGCTGTCTGCCCCTCTCTTTTCTAGGACTGTATGAGCTTGACCATTCGGACTCACTAGCTTCCCCCCCATTTAAAGGCCTGTGTTATACATAATGCCTTTTGAAGTCAGAATAAACCACATTGTTTAATGAAAATGATACATTTCAATAATCCATATAACTAAATGCATTTCTTCCAAAAAACACAATGTTTTAGACATACCTTTAAAAACACTACTTTTATATATTGTGACACTTGAAATATTAACACTGACTGACCAAATCAGCCTTAAAAAAGGGGGAGGACGAGCACAGGAATAAACATACTGTTTTTGAAGACAGCTTGAGAGTTTTATATTTTTACTTGAAGAAAAAAGTTGTCATTATTTTCACTTTTTTTTTTTTTTAACAGAGCCCTGCTGAGCTCTGGCTTATGGTGGTGCAGGGGACTGAACCTGGACCCTCAGAGCCTCAGGCATCAGAGTCTCTTTGCATAACCATTACACTACCTACCCTGCAGGAAAAAATTTTTGTACGTTTTAAATAAACTCTTGCTCATAATCATATTTCCTAATTACCCTTTGATTTACTTTTAGTAGCTTATAAAATATTTGAGAGAGAGTGTATGTCATCTGAAAAAATGGAATCTTCCCGTTTTACAAGACAGCCAGATAGTCTTGATCAGTGTGTGAAGCAGCCAGTCTCAAACAGTCCCTACAGTCATGTCTCCTGTCCGCAATGGTGGTGAGATCTCTCCTGGACAAGACGGTTTCTGTCAGACTGTCTCATCTGAGGAGAGGTCCCTAGCGAGGCCAGCTCAAGACGGGAGTGAGCTGTCGTGATTTTGGCCTCTACCTCTGACACGATCAGTCGATTTAATCTCGATTCCATCTCTGCAGAGACTGCTCTGTGCTTCTGACACATAATCAAAATGGAGTTCAGCCACAAATAGTCACCACAGGTCAGATCCCTCTCTACTGAGGTCACTTTTAAAAACTGTCACATAAAAGTTGCTATTAACTTTTCACCATAAAATCTGTGCAAAGTTTCATATCACAGACTTCACACACAACCAATTCAACAACTTCTTTACCAGAAACTCAGACAAACGATGGTGATCTTATGATGCGTCTATAATAACAAACATTTCTCATGTTTTTTAAAAGTGGCAAGATCAAGAACTACTAAAGGATAATTCTGAGGGGCTGGTTGGTGGCGCAGCCTGTAGTGTGTGAGTGAGGACTGCGGCCCCCACCTGCAGGAGGGTAGCTTCAGAAGTAGAGCTGCCTCTCTGCAGGTATCTCTCCTTCTCTCTCTCTCTCTCTCTCTCTCTCTCTCTCTTTCATTCTTCAGAAGGAGAGAAAGAAAAACAACAAAGATGACCACAGAGAACAGTGGCATCATGAAAGGTATTAAGTCCCAGAGGTAGCACTGGTGGCAAAAGTAAAAAAAAAAAAAAAAGTTTGAATATCATTCATTTTTCTAACTTAAAAATTACCCCGATACTTCTGTTTAATTTTCTCACATTACAATTCAGAAATCATGCACATGAACAGATTATTTATTTCAAAGAAACTAACAATTAAAATCATTAAAATAACCCAGCTAATGGTTATCTTATTTCTGCACCACTAAGCAAATAGATTCCATTTTACTGAAGTTATACACTAACATTTGCATAAACATTTCTTTATTTAATGATAGAGATATGCAGTGAGGTGCCGGAGCACTGCATGAAAGCTTCTTCCCACGTGACCGCTATGCTGCTGTTGCCTCCACAGCCCTAGGCCATGATATTTCTTAATAACGTTCACATTTGTTTTACTTGAGGAAAAGTAGATGGAGGGCCCGTAGTGGTGCAGCTGATTGAGGGCTAGTCTTACAGAGCACAAGGACGCGAGTTTGAGCCACCGGTCCCCTCCTGCAGGGGGAAAGCTTTGTGAGTGGTGACACTCAGCTCTCACCTCAGAAACAAGACCTGGCCCAGCTGTGGGCTTCAGAACCACTGGAAAGACCCCACAGGTGAAACAGACATAGGGTTTCCTCTTACAGGTGTCTGTCCCTCCCTATCTTCCCTTCCCTCTCAATGTGTGTCTGCCTCTATCCAATAAATAAACAAAGGTAATAATAAAGCAGATGGAGACTCGGATCTGTTTCCTGCCTTAGAACATTAACAAACTTCGTGGCTAAGGCAGTGTGGTGGGTCAGCTGAACTGGTGGGTTAAGTCAGTGACAGTTTCTAGATGTCTTTCCTTATCGGCAATGTCTGAGGATACTCGTACTGTTCTCTCCTGTGACTTGAGTTATACCCACTGACAAGAACACGTAACTTGTGGATCGCTCAGCACAGGGAGGGAAAATGAGGTCTGCTTCGTTCCCAGTTACTGTATGGCGTGGTGCATGGGCTTAGTAAGGCAGACAGTGCCTGCACACTGCCACAGCCCGCTTCCCACACCCGTCTCCTTCCTTACTCAGCAACAAGAGAAGGCATGGAAGCATGCTTCCCACTGTATTTGTTGGTTTCCCCTCTCTTTAAAATTTCCTTTGGGTTATTTGCATTTGCAATCAATCTTATAAACTCTGTACTTAATTCTTCAGATTTCTAGAGCTAAACTTGTGCAAACAGTTTTACATTCCTCAGCATGGCATTTTATGGACTATACTAATGAATCAGCTAGCTGTCAAAGTGTTATTTACTGCGTGCGCGCGCGCGCGCACACACACACACACACACACACACACACACACACACACCAGGAATACACTACCTCTAGGTAGAGGTGCTTGCAGGTTGGAAGGGAAGATAAATCTAGTAAGCTGTACATGAGTGGCAGAGCTGGGATTCAGTCATAGATCCGTAGCAATTGAAAATCCATGTGACATGTCTCACTGATAACCCCCAGTGGCAAAATACTTTCCCACCCACTAAGTGAAGAATTTTGGCCCTGGGGAAAAAAATCTTACACGCATACAACAACTGAGCAGATCGTGGAAGCCTAAGACTCTATATCTGGAAAGGGTGCTAGTAACTGGGTATCTCAGTCCTTCACATGGTAACATACAAATGTTCAGGGAAGGCCTAAAAAGAGGACATATTTGTCAGGTTACGCAACTTCTTTTCCAGGCCAGAAGCTGGGTGTCTTCCTTATAGTTGGACAGCTCACAGAGGAAGCCCTATGTCAGCATCACCTGTGGGTCCTTTCAGTGGTCTAGAACCCACAGCTGCCGCACCAGGCCTCGTTCTGGTTTTGAGGCGAGAGTTGGGCAGCTGCGATTTGCTGATCTTCTCCGGGTGAGTCAGGTGAGCATCAAAGCCTGGGAAATATTTCTAGAGATATGAGCCACTCGCCACTCAAGAGAAGATCTAAAAGGCCTGCACCAAACCAAGAGATGAGACAGTGCTATGTCCACGAAACAAAGGACAGAGAGGGCCTGGGGCCTGGCCGTCTCACACCACGCAGAGGAGACATTTTCCTGTGGGCCTGGGGCCTGGCCGTCTCACACCACGCAGAGGAGACATTTTCCTGTGGGCCTAGGGGCCTGGCCGTCTCACACCACGCAGAGGAGACATTTTCCTGTGGGCCTGGGGCCTGGCCGTCTCACACCACGCAGAGGAGACATTTTCCTGTGGGCCTGGGGGCCTGGCCGTCTCACACCACGCAGAGGAGACATTTTCCTGTGGGCCTGGGGCCTGGCCGTCTCACACCACGCAGAGGAGACATTTTCCTGTGACAGGGACCAGCCTCAAGCCGCTGGTCCTCAACTGCAGGGAAGAGGCTTCCTAAGCAAGAAGCAGGGCTGCAGGTGTCTCTCTTTTCAATTTTTCTCTCTGTCTCTATCCGATACGTAAGAAAAATATCAACAAAAAAGAATAGGAAATCTTTGAATCTTAGAGTCTGGGAATATAACGGACATTTGGGAAGCTTCTTGGGAAATTAAAATAAGGAACCATACATCATTTGAAAAATTGTCTGGGGATTTTTTTTTTTTTTTTTTTAAATAAAGATCCTAGCTCTTACCTCATAACCAGAAAGAACGTATTAACATTCTTTCCAATGATTCTGACTGCTGCTGATGCAAACAGTCCCAAAGACATGTATGTGCTTGGAAGCCTGTCTCAGGGCGGTTCAAAAACTATGGCATGAAGTAGAAAAACTAAGGTGTTGCCTTCAGAGAAGAGTTTTTACTGGTCTAGCTGAAGAAACCCCAAGTGCTTGGAACAGAAGTCTGGGCTTCAGTGTTGCTCTCTTTCATTGTCCTGTGGAGACTGGCTATGAGTCTTCCTGGCCTCCCTGAGCTTCTCGCAGTAAAAGAAATCTTAGATCGTTGAGAGAAGAGCCTGTATGTCGTAGAAACAGGTAAACGGCTTTAAAACAACAGTCAGGATAAGACTGACGTGCTGCAGGCGGCTAAAGCTTCAGTGGCTAGATGAAAATCTAAGGTTAGAGACACAGAAATAGGAAGGGTTAAGGGACAAGCTAACTGAGGCCCTTGCTTTGCCCCAAACACTGACTCAGGATCTTCCCACATACTAGTTTAAATATTGCTTCAGTTTTATTTCAGGAGAAATGAATGTAAAAATGTATTTTTTGAGATCATCAAAGCTTGATATCATTGGAATTTCATATTTATGTATATATCAATTTAGATCTTAGATAAAAAAGTATTAGTGCTGGAAGGCAAGTCTTAAGAAGGGTAAGTGGCTTTCTTAAAATTACAGCTTGTTAAATAACCCCAGTGAGAATTATCCCTATTTCTGGCTAAGCAGGTATATCTCAACTCTATACTGCTCTACATAACGGTTGTGAATATGAGTATATTCAATATGAGTCACAGAGAAGATACCCTGATAGAGGGGAGCTCATCCACTTGCAAAATGCTTTGAATCTCTGGGTGAGAGAGACCAAGAGCACATCAGTAGAAGCTGACTGACAACTTCAGTCCAAAGAGGTGCGTCGGGGGTGAGGAGCTCAGCCTCTCCCGTGCAGAATTCAGTGGCGACAACATGCACTCCACTCAGCTCGCACTGGGTCCCTTCCTACTAGCTTCCTGTCCATTTGTATCAGAAACACCTGACAGGGTAATGATTGGATAAAATGTTTACTTGCTCCAAATCCCTTTTGAATCTTTGAATAATGTTTCTTTGGGGAATCACACAATACAATTAGACAAGTAACTAACGCCTAAAATGTCCTCCTTTTGCATCCAAGAAGCAAGCCAGCTAATTAAATAAATATCATACCCAACTGTCAACCCCCAGATCTCAAACTATGTTACACATCCACTGTAAAATAAACACACTGACCAGTGGAATAGAATTGAGTCCAGAAATAAGCACCAACACCTAGGGAGATGTAATTTTTGATAAGGGAGCCCAAACTACTAAATGGAGAAAAAAGAGTCTCTTCAACAAATGGTTTTGGGAAAATTGGGTTGAAACATGCTGAAGAATGAAACTGAACCACTACATTCCGCTAAACACAAAATTAAACTTCAAATGTATCAAGGACTTAGATGTTAGACCAGAAACCATCAAATACTTAGAGGAAAACACTGTCAGAACTCTTTTTCATCTAAATTTCATATGCATCATCAATGATACAAGTTCAACTACAAGGAAAACAAAACCAATGGAACTAAAACAAACTGAAGTACTTCTGCACAGAAAACTCCTTATAGAATGGGAGAAGATTGTTACATGCCACACATCAGATAAATGGCTAGTAACCAAAAGATATCAAGCACTCACCAAACTCAGCAACAACAACAAAATGACCCCATCCAAAAACCAGGGAGAGGACATGGACAGAATATTCACCAAAGAAGAGATTCAGAAGGCCAACAAACATATGAGAAAAATGCTCCAAGTCACTGATTGTCAGAGAAAAGCAAATCAAGACAACAATGAGATACCACATCATAAAAGGTAGCAGCAACAAATGCTGGAGAGGTTGTGGGGACAAAAGACACTCCTGCACCGCTGGTGGGAATGTCAGTGGGTCCAGCCCCTGCAGTGAGCAGTCTGGAGACTCTCAGAGGCTAGAAGGGGACCTGCCCTGTGACCCTGCAATTCCTCTCCTGGGGATAGATCCTAAGGAACCCGACACACCCGTCCAGAAAGATCTGTGTGCACCTGTGTTCACAGCAGCACAATGTGTAACAGCCAAAACATGCAAACAACTTAGTTGTCCAAAAACAAGTGAGAGGCTAAGAAAGTTGTATATAGATACACAATGGGATACTACTCAACTATTAAAAATGATGAATTCACTTTCTACATCACATCTGGGATGGAGCTTGAAGGAATCCTGTGAAGTGAGATCAGCCAGAAGGAGAAGGATGGATCTGGGATGATCTCACTCAGGGACAGAAGCTGAGAAATAATATCAGAAGGGAAAACACAGCAGAAGTTGAACTGGGTTGGTGGACGGCATCACAGTAAAGGACGTGTGGGCGGTTTGTCAAAGAAGACTTTCAGGACCTGGTTCATGATTGTGGTGGAGGATGAGAATGCTTTGCCAAAAACTGAGATATCTTATACATGCACCCACAACTGTGTTTACTGTAAACATTGGTCCCTCAAATATATATCAAAATTTGGAGAGGTAAACTGCACCTGCAGAATAATCGAAGTGGACTTAACAAAGGTGGCATTACTTTCTTACAGGAGGAAATACCGATACAGTAACTTTGTGCATGCATTACAGAATATGCACCTCCTATTTGTCTCATCTGAAAAGAAAGAGGAAAAATGAAGAACCCTTGGAAGTAGTAACAGGTGTAGGTGTGACTTGGAAAGGAAGTGAAGGCAGAGCTGGGAAGCGAACGGGAGCAGAATATGAACCCGCATCTACGACGTGGCAGAAGGATGGAAGTTTCTGCTGGAGGGGCTGGAGGCACGGAGCTTGGTGGTGGGATGCTGTGGAGTTATACCCTCACTAACTTATACTTTTTAAAATAGCTAATATTTTTTCAAGGATAAAACAAACAAAAAAAAGAAAGTAGGTAGGGAAAAGGACATGAATTACATAAATACCTAATTCTCTCCAGATTTAACCTCCAATTGGAGGCAAAGGTTTACTAGCTCAGCAAGTAACATTCTGTCACTTTTTGTCACAAATGTTCAGAATTTTCTAAACCACTTCTACAGAGAACATTTTCATACATTGTAGAATTATCAGGACTTACACAGTAAATATAATAGTTTGTCATGTCTTTGTTTTTTCTGAGTATACTATGTCTTACCATAGAAATTTTAATGTATTATTATTAATAAGGCATAGCATAATTTACATTTGTATATTCTTATTAGAAAGGACTAAAATAATGATATTTAAATATTTAAATATCAATCCTATAGTGACTATATTTATGCTTTCAGCTACTGAAGTTAATAGGTTATTGACATGTTGAAATAAAACTTTCCAAATGGTTTATTCTCTTCTTCACAATTTATTCCCAGGCATGATTACTTGCTTTTATAAATAACTGCAAGCCAATTTTGTCAAATCAATATCTTTCACTGTGAGCTCTCCCTGAAATGATCGCAATCCATAGGATTTATTATAGGAGTGGCTGAGAACCGGGCACCACACTGAGGGGTACATCTCACTTAATATGTGCTGAAAATTCTTTCCCTTCTCTTAAAGCTCAACTCCTAAAACCTTTAAAGCAGAAGAAATGCTAAGAAGTCCAAAGCTATGTTTACTTACAGCTTTCCAAAAGCCAAAGTGCTTGCACTGCCGCACAGATTATTACTACTCCAGCCACCCCAGGACCAACCAGCCAGGTTCAGAAACTGCCCCAGATGTGCGAGAAGGCGAGAAACAGGTGAACAAGAACACGGCTCACGAGGCCCACGAGCTCAGGTGCAGCCCGCGCGATGCCAGTATGACTATTTCTAGACTACTATTTCTGAATCTAGTTATCAGTAGCTCATAAGTAAGATGATGGGACTGAACTGTGAATTCTGTTACAGTTTTGTCAGTCACAGTACCCACAGACCTGACTCAGAGTTGAAGGATTCAGTTGACTCATTCAATTTTGCACTTCGAAAGCAGGAAACATATTTTTCTGGAATCTGGTAATTAGTTTTCAATACACAGACACTGAAATATGCAGAATCAGGGACCAGGCACCTGGTTAAGCACACACATCACAATGCACAAGGATCCAGGTTCAAGACCCTGGTCCCCGCCTGCCGGGAGGAAGCTTCACAAGTGGTGAAGCAAGGCTGCAGGTGTCTCTCTCCCTCTCTATCTCCCCTTCCCCTTTCAACTTCTGTCTTTATCCAATATGAAAAAATATTTAAAAAAAGAAATATGCAGAACCAGTTATTATTATTGACTTATCTTAGACCATACAGCCAGCACATGATTATAGTAACAGCCTTAGGAAAAAAAAAAAAAGCACAGGATTTGTACTTGCAAAGACAGCTAATGTCCTCAGGTTTCTGAGACCTACATGAGGTCTTAGCATCCTTCACAGAAAAGATGGATCGTCATGACATTGGGCACATTTTCCGCTTTTGAAGAAAGCAAGTACTTTCTAACTATGCTAGCAATGCATCTTCCTTAGCTTCCTCTGCGTACTGTGAGTCAAGACACAGGCCAAAGCAAAAAGCAAATGTAAATGAGAGAGAGCGAGCGAGGGAGAGACAGAGAGAGAGCGAGAGAGAGCGAGAGAGTGAGAGAGAGCGAGCGAGCGAGAGAAAGAGAGAGAGAGAAAGAGAGCGAGCGAGGGAGAGACAGAGAGAGAGCGAGAGAGAGCGAGAGAGAGCGAGAGAGAGCGAGAGAGCGAGAGAAAGAGAGAGAGAGAAAGAGAGAGAGAGCGAGAGAGCGAGAGCGCGAGAGCGAGAGAGAGAGCGAGAGAGTGAGCGAGAGAGAGCGAGAGAGAGCGAGCGAGGGAGAGACAGAGAGAGCGAGAGAGAAGAGCGAGAGAGAGAGCGAGCGAGGGAGAGACAGAGAGAGAGCGAGAGAGAGCGAGAGAGCGAGCGAGCGAGAGAGAGAGAAAGAGAGAGAGAGAGAGAGCGAGAGAGAGAGCGAGAGAGAGAGAGAGAGAGAGAGCGAGCGAGGGAGAGACAGAGAGAGCGAGAGAGAGAGAGTCAGAGAGAGAACGAGAGAGAGCGAGAGAGAGAGTGAGAGAGAGAGTCAGAGAGAGCGAGAGAGAGAGCGAGAGAGAGCGAGAGAGCGAGAGAAAGAGAGAGAGAGAGAGAGAGAGAGTCAGAGAGAGCGAGAGAGAGCGAGAGAGAGCGAGAGAGCGAGAGAAAGAGAGAGAGAGAGAGCGAGAGAGAGCGAGCGAGGGAGAGACAGAGAGAGCGAGAGAGAGAGTGAGAGAGAGAACGAGAGAGAGCGAGAGAGAGCGAGAGAGAGAGAGCGAGAGAGAGAGAGAGCGAGAGAGTGAGAGCGAGAGAGAGAGAGAGCGAGAGAGAGAGCGAGAGAGTGAGAGCGAGAGAGAGAGAGAGCGAGAGAGAGAGCGAGAGAGAGCGAGCGAGAGAGAGCGAGAGAGAGCGAGCGAGGGAGAGAGAGTGAGAGAGAGAGAGAGAGCGAGAGAGAGCGAGCGAGGGAGAGACAGAGAGAGCGAGAGAGAGAGTGAGAGAGAGCGAGAGTGAGAGAGCGAGAGAGAGAGTGAGAGAGAGAACGAGAGAGAGCGAGAGAGAGCGAGAGTGAGAGAGCGAGAGAGAGAGAGAGAGCGAGAGAGTGAGAGAGAGCGAGAGTGAGAGAGCGAGAGAGAGAGTGAGAGAGAGAACGAGAGAGAGCGAGAGAGAGCGAGAGTGAGAGAGCGAGAGCGAGAGAGAGAGCGAGAGAGTGAGAGAGAGCGAGAGTGAGAGCGAGAGAGAGAGAGCGAGAGAGTGAGAGAGCGAGAGAGAGAGAGAGAGAGAGAGAGAGAGCGAGAGAGAGAGAGAGCGAGAGAGAGAGAGACAGCACTCCACAGGCGTAATGCTTCTTGACCGGTGTGCTGACAAGAGGGAATGTGGAAGAACCCTACACTGTACTAAACGAGGGAAGAAGGTCTGCAGTTGAGAAACCAGGAGCATCCATTTCCTCTTGATGAGACGGTGCATGAAGCTGCCCTCGGGCACAGTGCGCCTCAGCGTTGGCCCAAAGGCGGCCCTCACTAGCCCAGGATTTGAGGGGCGTTTGCGGTGGTGAAGGCCCACTACTCACCTCCTCTCAGGGCGTGACTGACAGGCCCCCAGGCAGTCATGGGTGAAGAGAGGAGACTGGGCTCCAGAGGTCCTCCACACAAAGCCAAGGTCTTGGTCCACAGAACTCCTCCTCCTAGGAGGCAGTCAGCGTGGTGAGGAGCACGCCCTGTGAATTCTCATCGGAATTCAGCATCTGATTGAGTTGTCCTCTCTGACTTCCACTTGATGCAGAAGCTCGTGGATGTGAGTTCTGCTGATCTGAACGCACAGTACTGTAACCCGCCGAGTCCAGCCTTTATCGCACTGAAGGAAGCCTTGGTGATGAGGCCTCTCTCTCACTTTCTGCTTCTGCCTGTCTCTAAAATGTAATGACAGGGGCTGGGGAGACAGCCTAGTGGTTATGCAAAATGCTTTCACACCTGAGGCACTGGGGTCCTAGGCTCGGTCTCCAGCACCACCATATGCAGAGCTCTGGTGTGGCCGTGTCTGTCTGTCTCTCTCTCATTAAAATTAAATAAATGATTTTAAAAAATAACTAATAGTAATGCAATTATAATAATTCACAGACAGATGCAAATGGGTGTCTTCGAATTATTCTAATTATTTTGATATAAGGTATGACCTAAATAGAAATAAAAATAGAATTTCTTCAGAATAAGAGGAACTTAAAATATTTTTTCTAGAAATATCCTCTTAATCTTCCATATTAGTTTTCAATGTGATAGTTCTGGACAATGAAAGAAGTTGATAAATTGATAGTACTTGAAGGAATGAAAGTTAAAATGAGAAAGGTAGACAAAAGTCGGTCCCATCAGAGTCTTATGTTTCATTGTAAAGAATGTCTGTTTAAATTCTAGATCAGCATCTGATTGAATTGTATATATTAAAAATTATATTCATTTTTATATCTTAGAACTGTCTATTTTCAAATATAGAAGAAAAAACATTTGCTTTGTCATTAGTGATGACTGGTTATCACTAACTACATGGTTCTACTTAATATGATGTATTGATCTTTTTAAGAATTCCATAGCTCACTCCTGTTCCTCCCTCTCTCCCTCCCTCTCTCCCTCCCTCCCTTCCTTCCTCCCTTCCTTCCTTCCTTCCTTCCTTCCTTCCTTCCTTCCTTCCTTCCTTTCTTCTCTCTCTCTTCCTTAATTACAGGCAAAGAAGCCAGAGAGAGAGAGAGAGAGACCACAGCACCACATCGTCCTTCAGTGCGGCGGGGATCAGGCTCGAACCTGGTGGTGCCTGTGACAAAGCAGTGCGCTGTAATGGTGTCAGGCAGTGGCGCACCTGGCTAAGCACACACGTTACAGTGCGCAAGGATCCAGGTTCAAGCCCCTAGTCCCCACCTCATGGGGGAAAGCTCCGCGAGTGGTGAACTAGAACTACAGATACCTCTCTGTCTCTCTTCCTCTCTGTCTCCCCTTACCTCTGGATTCTGTCTTTATCCAATAATAAATAAAAATATTTTAAAAATCAAAACACAAAAACAAAACAGTACACTACAAAAGTTCCAGGGGATGTTTTCCTTGAAGAATCTCTAATTGTCCATCTTTTCTCACCTTTATTCTCTGCTTATATTCATTTCATAAACTTATGAATTCTGCAAAAACTTTAGTGTAGTGGTAGCTTATTTTGGGTCTGTAAAATTCTGAGGGCCAAGGTTATAATAGGAATATAAAGTATTATTTCCAGTTAGTTCTTTCATAGTAGAATTGCTGCTTTACTGAAATGAAGGAAAGTCTGGCCATGGATTTTACTTGCATTAATTTATCCCTCAACAAATAGTCATTGAGATCTTACTCTATATTAACCTCTGAGTTTCCGAGACTTTAATATGCTTAATGTTTACTATCTGATGCCTCAATGATAAAGTCATTCTTTTAAATGATGGGTTAAGCCTCTCAAATGTCAAATGTATTCATTTGCTCATTTTGTAAAAAGAAACAGTTTTAAGAATTGGAGCTTCAGAAAAAAAATACTTTGCATTGATGCCATTAAACTTGTCCATGGATGTACTGTTTGTAACAACCCCTTCTGTCACTATCTGAGGAGGTCACCTGCCTCACTATAATGGTATTTGCAGGATCAGGAAGAGGGCTGCCTTCGATTTTCTGAAGCTACTGGGATTATTGGCCACGTACTGAAAATTACAACAAATTGGATATTTAAATACTTGGATGACTGAAGATCATGAGAACAAGTGAATGCATTTGCAAGTCAAGTTCATGAAAAAAAAAAAAGATGTCTAACAGCTTCCTGAATAGAAGAGTTCTGCTTCACTATCTCTCTTATTCACTACATGAATAATTCCACCTTCTCAGATGTGGTAAACAGGTAAAAATAGATCAGAGAGAGACAGTTATGCATTTTCTTCAATTTAGAACTCAAAAGGGCTAGAATTCAATTACAAAAGCTTTTCTGCTATTAAATCCGGCAAAGCTGGAGCCGGAGATTATATTTAGTGAAAATAGTCTCTATTTTCTACTTGAAGATGTGCCTCTTTAGTTTTCAAATATACTTGACGATTGTTCAATGTGGAAACAACTGCATACGCTTACACACAATGGGCAACTGCAACAGTGCCAAAAGACCAGAATGTGTACATATCAGAGCAAGAATAAATCATTGCCAGTGCACGATTAGCTATGTACAGGATAATTTAAACCCAGTGGATTCTGTGCTAATGCTGATCTTCTGAAAATATACATACATCTCTCTTCTCATTCTCACACCTTGAATGGCATTTCGTTACAATAACTTGCCAAGTGTGCAAATGACAGAAAACTTTAATTCCAAAACCATTTCTCTAGATTTCCAACAGCTTTATATTCCTGGTGCCTTTTGACGTGGTCACAAGCTAAGCAAGCGTGTGATTCCCAGAACCGTGGAAGATTCACCGAGAAATCCTTTCTCCAGCTAAAGTAACTAAGATACAACTTATTGTTTCTGTCCACCTCCTTCAGATACCTGGCTAGCTCGCTGGGGGAGTTATAGTCTTCCACGTGAATGAACGAATCTGCTGGGATATAGTTCTCATAGTTTTCCCTGGACGGTCCTAGAACAACAGGGACGGCGCCGGCCAGCAGCGCATTGTAAAGCTTTTCCGTAATGTAATCTTTGTGGATGGAGTTTTCAAAGGAAAGATAAAATTTGCAAGTAGATATGGTAGGAATCAGGTTTTTGTCATTCAGATACTCCCCAAACGCTTGCCCGAAGGTGTGGATCTCAATGCTCTTGCTCAGCTCGTTGTAATACTTGACCCGGGCGTGTTCGGGGTTCCAGTTACTCACAACCCAGCACACCAGCTTCTCTTTGCTCGGCACTTCGAACACGAAGGAGTTGGTGCTCACGGACAGGAAGCCGTAAGGCACTTGAATATCAGAGTCTCGGCGGTAAGTCAGAGTTAAGTTGAACAGGTGCTCGATGCCGCTCTTCTGGGGAGTGTGAGTCGGTGACTCCAGATTCATCCAGATCCATTTCTGGAAGGGCGGCCTAGCCTGCGGAGGCAGGTTGGTCAGGTCCCAGCTGATGTCCCGGTGGTGGATGAGAACCGCGTGGGACTTGTTGTACAGGGAGCGGTCGGTGGTGAGGTGACACCCGCGGATGTTGAACATGGCTTGGCAGGAGGTGAGGTCAAAGGTCTGTCCGAACGGCCACACCCAGATGAGAATGGTGGTCTCGTTGAAATCGTCTGTTTTTGTGGAGAAGAAGTTTTTCATTTTCAAGACTGAGCTGGCCGACTCCATGGGGCTGAAGACCCAGCTACTGGTGGGCTTGATGTAGAGGAGCAGACATGCTATGAAGCAGCCCAGGACGGCACAGATGATCAGAAATGGCCGGAGAATTCCTTTGGATGCCGAGGTCATTATTTTTTCTGAGAAGCACAGAGGAGTAGGTTAATAAGAGAATCTCGTTATTCGAATGTCTGAGCTGAGATAAACAAGTATGACATCCTGAGACACACCATGGCCTCCTCTTGGTATCGCCTGCTACCAGAGGATGAAGCCGGGCCAGTCAGACTGGTGACTGCCCAAACCATTAAGCCACACTCTTCCATGCACACTCAGGCTCTGCTCAGCAAGTCACAGAAACACTAAAAGTTGCTGTGGTGTATTTGCCAGTTTATTTTTGTGATTTTTCTGGTTTCTATCTTTTACTCTATAAAGAAGGACTTCTTACTCCTGAGTCAAATGTAGAACAGTGTTTCTTAACAACACCTTAGATGGTGCAGTCAACTGTCTTACACACACATACACATACACACATGCACAGGTTCAAATCTATATCCTTGAGACCACACAGTTTTGGAAAGCACTGGTCATTAAAAAATTAATAATAATACTTAAATAATACTTGAGGTTGGGATGTCAGGCTGAGCTCACATGCCACAAAGTACAATGCCCTGGGTTCAGGACCTCAGTTCCCGTCTGCAGAGAAAAGCCTCATGAGTGGTGAAGCAGTGCTGCAGGTGTCTCTCTCTCCTTCTCTCCCTCCCCTCCCCATCCTAATATTTTCTCTAATAATCAATAGTTCAAAACATCGGACACATCTGGTGTCAATTAGTGCCAAACATTGATCCAGCCACTTATGTTAACGGTAAAGCTACGTACAGATGGTCACTTATCAATCTCTGTATCTAAATGTAAACATACATTGCTTCATTATACCCGTTTGGTGGATGAAAAATAAACAAAGATACAAAATGGCTAAGAATTTTCCTTGTTTAGCAAGTGAGAGGGAAGGCTTTGACACCCAGATTAGCTGGCACCAGAGTCTGGACATTCAATCACTACATTTTATGATCACACACTGAGGTTGTAGTCAGAAGAAGAAATTATTTTTATGGTATTTGAATGTAATCTACACAGAGAGCTCTGTTTCCCCTTCACGTGCTGTGTGTCCACTGGCAGAGTATTAACAAGTAAGGTGTAAGTTGCACACATGAACTACACACACACACACACACACACACACACACACACACACACACACACACGTCATTTCTGCGTATGTCATTTCCCAGGTCACTTTGCAGCTCAGACAGAGGTGGAAAGAGGGGAAGGCCACAGCTCTGGAGCTTTCTGAGGTGTTCTAGCACCTTCCTGGCTCCTGGGCTCCAGAGGCTGCTGCCCACCTGACAAGTCACCTGACCCACGTGCAAGTCACATGACCCACACAGTGGCAGTCACAATGGGAGAAGCATGCTCTGCAGTTGTGTCTAGCACTGCTTGCTTCCCTGGTCCCAAGGCATCAAATGGACGTTCGAGTATCAGTTCTGAGCATGTAAAATATTTAGAGACTGCATATTAAAAACAAGTCAGATAGTGTGTATGCACGCAGCTGTTTCTTCTGTGCATTGAGTTTATAATCTGAGGTAACTAAAGTCGTAATGGGTGTAAATATTCCTGCCATGAACAAAATCTTCAGTTCTGCTGCTTTTTAATTTTTTTTTTTTCTGGTTAGGTGCCTATCTTTTTTTAAATTATTTATTGGGGAATTAATGTTTTACATTTGACAGTAAATACAATAGTGTGTACATGCATAACATTTCTCAGTTTTCCATCTAACAATACAACCCCCACTAGGTCTTCTGTCATCCTTCTTGGACCTGTACTCTCCTCCCCACCCAAACCAGAGTCTTTTACTTTGGTGCAATACGCCAATTCCAGTTCAGGTTCTACTTGTGTTTTCTCTTCTGATCTTGTTTTTCAACTTCTGCCTGAGAGTGAGATCATCCCATACTCATCCTTCTATTTCTGACTTATTTCACTTAACATGAATTTTTCAAGCTCCATCCAAGATGGGCTGAAGACGGTGAAGTCACCATTTTTTACAGCTGAGTAGTATTCCATTGTGTATATAGACCACAACTTGCTCAGCCACTCATCTGTTGTTGGGCACCTGGGTTGCTTCCAGGTTTTGGTTATTACAAATTGTGCTGCTAAGAACATATGTGCACACAGATCTTTTTGGATGGGTGTGTTGGGTTCCTTAGGATATATCCCCAGGAGAGGAATTGCAGGTCCATAGGGCAGGTCCATTTCTAGCCTTCTGAGAGTTCTCCAGACTGATCTGTACAGATGTTGGACCAATTGACATTCCCACCAGCAGTGCAGGAGGGTTCCTTTGACCCCCACAACCTCTCCAACATTTGCTGCTATTACCTTTTCTGATGTCTGACATTCTCACTGGAGCGAAGTGGTATCTCATTTTTGTCTTGATTTGCATTTCTCTGACAATCAAAGACTTGGAGCATTAAAAAAAATTTTTGGAGCATTTTTTCATGTGTTTCTTGGCCTTCTGGGTCTCTTCTGTGGTATATATTCTGTCCATGTCCTCTCCCCATTTTTGGATGGGGTTATTTGTTTTCTTGTTGTTGAGTTTGGGAAGCTCTTCATATATATTGGTTATTAGACTCTTGTCTGGTGTATGGCATATAAAGATCTTCTCCCATTCTGTGAGGGGTCTCTTGGTTTGGGTACTGGTTTCTTTTGCTGTGCAGAACTTTTTAATTTGATGTAATCCCATAGGTTTATACTTGTCTTAGTCTTCTTTGTAATTGGATTCATTTCACTGAAGATGTCTTTAAAATTTATGTGGAAAAGCGTTCCAACAATATTTTCCTCTGAGTATCTGATAGTTTCTGGTCTAACATTCAAGTCCTTGATCCACATGGAATTTACTTTTGTGTTTGGTGAAATATAGTGGTTCAGTTTCATTCTTCTGCGTGTTTCAAACCATTTTTTTCAAAACCATTTGTTGAAGTGACTCTGATTTCCCCATTTAATAGACTGGGAACCTTTGTCAAAGATTAGATGTGCATAGGTATGGGGGCTTACTTCTTGGCTCTCAATTCTATTGCACTGGTCGGTGTGTCTATTCATGTTCCAGTACCAAGCAGTTTTGATGACAGTGGCCCTATAATACAGTTTGAGATCTAGGAGTGTGATGCCTCCAGTTCTGTACTTTTTTCTCAAGATTGTTTTGGCAATTCTAGGTCTTTTCTGGTTCCAGATAAACATTTATAGCAATTGTTGTATTCTCCTTAAGAATGTGGTTGGGATTTTGATGGGGATAGCATTAAATTTGTATATGGCTTTGGGTAGTATATTCATTTGATGATGTTAATTCTTCCAACCCATGAACATGGAATATCTTTCCACTTCTTTGTGTCTTTTTCAATTTCTTTGAGTAGTGACTCATAATTTTCAGTATACAAGTGTTTTCACTTCTTTGGTTAGGTTTACTCCTAGATATTTGATTGTTTTTGTTGCTATAGTAAAAGGAACTGATTTCTGGATTTAAACTTCTTCCAACTTAGTGTTTGCATAGAGGAATGCCACTGACTTTTGAATGTTAATTTTTCACCCTGACACCTTACTGTATTGCCTAATGATTTCCAAAGGCTTCTTGCTGGATTCTTTAGGTTTTGCTATGTATACTATCATGTCATCTGCAAATAGGGAGAGTTTGACTTCTTCTCTTCCAATCTGTATGCCTTCAATTCCTTGCTCCTGCCTGATTGCTATGGCAAGAACTTCCAACACTATGTTGAATAGTAATGGTGATAGTGGGCAGCCCTGTCTAGTACCTGATCTGAGGGGAAATGCTTCCAGTTTTTCAACATTAAGTATGATGTTGGCTGTAAGTTTGCTATATATAGACTCCACTATCTTCAGGATTTTTCCATCTATTCCAATTTTTTGTAGTGTTTTGATCATAAAGGAATGTTGTATTTTGTCAAAGGTTTTCTCTGTATCTGTTGATATGACCATGTGGTTTCTGGTCTTGCTTTTATTGATATGGTGTATCACGTTGACTGATTTATATATATTAAACCAACCTTGCATGTCTGGGATAAACCCACTTGGTCATGATTAACAATCTTTTTAATATACTGTTGTATCCGGTTGGCTAGAATTTTGTTCAGTATTTTAGCATCTATGTTCATCAGAGATTTTGGTCTGTAGTTTTCTTTTTTGGTTGTATCCCTGTCTGCTTTTGGTATCAAAGTGATGTTGGCTTCATAGGAGACGGAAGGGAGTATTCCAGTGTCTTCAATCTTCTGGAAGACTTTTAAAAGTAGAGGTATTAATTCTTCTTTGAAGGTTTTGTAGAATTCATTTGTAAAACCATGTGGCCCAGGACTTTTATTTTTGGGAAGATTTTTAATAACTGTTTCAATTTCATTGGCTGTGATGGACCTGTTCATGTTATCCACTTCATCTTTACTTAGTTTTGGAAGTTCATAGGCATCTAGAAAATTGTTTTTTTTTTTTCCGGGTTCTCTATCTTGGTGGCATATAGTTGTTTATAGAAGTCTCGCATGATATGCTAAATTTCTATGGTGTATGTTGTGATATCTCCTCTTTCATTTATGATACAATTTATTTGGGTCTTCTCCCTTTTTGTTTTGTGAGTCTGGCTAAAGGTTTGTTGATTTTGTTCACTCTTTTGAAGAACCAACATTTGCTTTTGTTGATATTTTGTGTGGTTTCCTTATTTTCCTGCCCTAACTTTAGCGATTTCTGTCCTTTTGGTTGCTTTAGGGTTCTTTTGTTCTTCTTTTTCTTGGTCTTTAAGATGTGCAATCAGGCTGTTTATTTGTGCTTTTTCCTGTTTCCTAATGTGTGCTTGTATGACTATGAACTTCCCTCTCAGTACTGCGTTGTTGGTATGCATGAGACCCCTTCTGTTTCATTTGGTTTAAATCCCCCCTGCTTAACAGTATTCTATTTACATAACCACTTCATTCTATTTACATAACCACTGTTAACAAGTTCCATCCTCCCTCCAGGGCATTTGTGGTTCAGTGATAGGATTCTCGCCTAATCTGCCCCCTCTTTGTCACACTCTGATTTTCACCAGTCACTTTTCTCTCCACCCTCTCTATGTCACATCCTGTTTCCACCTTACTTGGCAAGTATATATAAAGACAGCATTGTGAGTTTTACAGTACTGTACTTTGAGTTTAACTTAGCTCGTCTTAGATTGTGCTGCATCCTGCATGAATAAAGAGATACTGCCTACAGCTCAACCATGAGTCACTGGTCGTCTGTTACCCGCCTGTGAAGCCAGCCCAGCAAAAACAACATAACCCATCGAAAACAACACTGCGTTAGCTGTGTCCCAAATATTTTGATAGCTTGTGTCTTCATTTTCATTGAACGTTCAAAAAATTTTGATTTTTTTCCTTTATATCCCCTTGGACCCAGTAATTGTTAAGTAGTGTACTATTGAGCTTCCACATTTTGGGACTATTACTAATCTTTTGTTGATGGTTAAGTGTTAGTTTATTTCCACTGTGGTCTGAGAAGATGCTTGGGATGATTTCAATGCTCTTGAATTTGCTGATGCTGTCTTTGTGGTCTAATATATAGTCTATCCTTGAGAATGACCCATGTGAACTTGAGTAGAATGTATATTCCAGTTTCCTGGGATTAATGACTCTGAAAATGTCCAATAGTTCTAGTTTATCTATCTTCTCATTTTGCTCCCACATCTTTATTGATTTTCTGCCTGGATGATTTGTCAAGTTGAGAGAATGGGGTGTTGAAGTCCCCTACTATGACTGTGTTGTTATTACTATATTGCTGTAGCTCTTTCAGTAGATGTTTTATGTATGTAGATGGCTTCTCATTGGATGCAGAGATGTTAATAATTGTTAAGTGTACTTGATTGACTGATCCACTGAGCATAAGTAGTGTCCATCTCTATCTTTTTAATTTTATTTATTTTAAAGTCTATCATGTCAGATATGAGAATAGCTGCTCCTGCCCTTTTTTTGTGGGCTGCTGGCCTGTATGATAGTTTTCCATGCTTTCACTTTGAGTCTGTGTTTGTCTTGTTGAGTTGTGTGTTTCCTGTAGACAGCATATTGTTGGGTTGTATTTTCTGATCCATCTTCCTACTCTGTGACTTTTAATAGGTGAATTCAGGCCATTGAGATGTGTTGGTATCAAAGATTGAAGATATTTTATGCCATTCTTGTAGATTTTTAGAGCGTTCTGACCTATGGCATATTTATGGTGGTCTGACTTCTTATAGATCTTTCAGAACCTCTTTCAGGGCAGGCTTGGTGATAATTGATTCTTTCAAATGTTGCTTGTCTGAGAAGGTTTTTATGCCTCCATCTAGTCTGAATGACAGTCTAGCAGGATTCAGTATTCTTGGTTGAAAGCATTTCTCACTGATCACTCATTAGATATCTTGCCATTCTCTTCCGCTTTGTAGCGTTTGTGTGGAGAAGTCTGATGCTAATCTGATGGGTTTTTCTCTGTAGGTGACTCTTTCTTTTTCTCTTGCAGCCTTCAGAATCCTTTCTTTATCTTTATTCCTTTCCATTCTAAATATGATGTGTGGTGTTTTTAAGTTTGGGTTAATTCTGTTTGGGATCCTCTGGGCTTTTTGAACCTTTATGTCTTTGATGTTGTCTAGACTAAAGAAGTTCTCAGCTATTATGTCCTGAGGAATACTTTCTTCCCCTCCCTCTCTTCCTTCCTCTGCTAAGGCAATAATGCGTATATTATTTCTTGTGAAGTCACCCCATAGGTCTCTGTTGTTGTTTTCAGTATCTCTTAATCAATTTTTGAGCACTCTTACTTCTTTTTTAGATGTCTCTAATTCGTCCTCGATCTTGCTAATTCTGTCTTCAGCCTCATTTATTCTATTCTCTCTGCCCTCTACTGTTTTCTGGAGTTCATCTATTTTGTTACTTTGTTCTGATCCTGTTTTAGCTTGTTCAACTAGTTGTGTTCTTAGCTCAGCTATTTCAGCTTTCAGCTCTCTAATAACTTTGAGACAATTAATGTTTTCTTCCTGAGTCTCATTGGTTGTTTCTGCATTTCTGATGACAATTCTTTCAAACTCTTTACTCACTCCTGTGATTATTTCCTTCACTAGTGTTTGGATGTTGACCTCATTATTTTGTATTTCAACCTTTGGGCGTCCTCTAGCTGAATTGTCCTGGATCATTTCTCCTATATTTCTTCTTGTTGGTTTAATCATTTCATATTGTATGTTATGAGGTCCCTCTCTCAGTACTTTTCAAATTGCTGATCACTCTCACCTTGACTTGTGTCTAAGTAAGGTAAGTAAAGGGTTCACAGTTGTGGAAATTGACTGCTGTTTCAATAGTATTTTAATCCCTGAGTTGGAGCTCAGTGACTTAACAGCCTCTTTTGTTCTTTTTCTTTCCTGTAGGCTATGGGAGCCTGAGGGCTTTTAAACTATAAGGAGGCTTCTTAGCTTAATCACTGACTCCTGACCAAGAGATAAATCAGGGTGGGGCAGAGATAATCCAGTGGTTATGCAAAGAGACTCTCACAGCCCCACTGCTAGGCCACTGAGGTATAGATCTTCTCTTGAGTTTACTGTTTAGTTCTCTGTCCCCTGGGTGTCAGCACAGGGTCTCCCCTTGCTACTCCAGATTGTGAGGGCAGTAGCAATGGAGACTCACAGTTGCATTTGGTGAGTCTTAGGGGAGTCCTCTTCTTTCTTCAGCCATCTTTTTGTTTGTGAAAGAGACTGGAGGTGGTGTCTCATCTGTTAAACTGCTGGACTGTTACCATGCACATAATCTCTCCCTAGGCTCCTCTCTGTTCAGGAGCCACACATGTTTGCACTCAATGGTGATTTGGTGGGTTCCTGAAGTCGTTCTAGTCCTGTCTTGTTGCCGTCCCAGGTGGTCTCCTTTGGTATTCTTAGTTGACCCGGGAGAGGAGAGGAGAGGAGAGAAACACAGCTGCTGTTGCTTTGTAGTCCCACCTCCAAAAGTCTCATTTTTTTGCTTTTTGTCACAATCAAACTTGGTATCTATCTAGAACATTTTTGTCCCATGACTTTTTTTTTTGGGGGGGGGGTCAATAATAAAGAACTGGTCTCTAGGCAGAATATTCTGTCTATTGCTTATCTTTCAGTTTTCCTAGCTCATGGATATGTTGGGTTACTTGGGTTTCTGTTTTTTTCTTTCTTTTTTTTTTCAATTTTTTTACATTTCGTTTAGTTATTTAATAGAGACAGAGAGAAATTAAGAAGGGAGTGGGAGATAGAAAGGGAGAGAGACACCTAACCCCCTTATTTCACTTCTTGTGAAACTTTCCTCCTGCAGGTGGGGATCAGGGTCTTGAACCTGGGTTCTTGTGCATGGTAATGTGTGTGCTTAACCAGGTGTGCCACCGCTTCACCCCCACGTGGGTTTCTTCATGTTAACTTGTCTTTCTTCCTGTTAACATTCCATATGCCCTCTTCCCCCCAACTTCCTTCGTGATGGTCAGTTGCTATTGACAAGTGACAGGACCAGTGGTAGTTCAGAAATTTTGAGGAAAGTTTGCTTCTTGGAATAACACTGACATCCTTCTGACAAGAGCCTTTCCCTTTCTTCTCATAACTAAAATTCAGGTGATATTCAATATGTCCATACACTTCATTTCAAAGCACCCTCAAAGCAATAAGAGTTTGGGGAAAATATACAGCTTAAGGCAAAATGGCACAATAGTTTGTAGAGAGTAAATAGATGCAGCAAGCAAGTAGAAAGACCCAAAAAGACACCATAAAGTACCTAACCTAATAGTTTCTACTTAGACCTAAATACTCTCCTCACCCACCTATTACACGTCCCCCAGTCACTCCAAAGCTAATCTTGCCAGTTAAAGTAAGGACTACAAAAGCTGGAGAAGGGCAAGAGACTGGCACACTTTAAAGATGACTCTTTAGTCTCTACCAGGCCACCCAATCACCTGGGGCCCTGGTCAAGGAGTCCTGGGATTCCCACACAGACAATGATGGGCCTAGACATCTAAGAGATCCCTCTCTCCATTGTCGCTGGTCATCTCCACCAGGAACAACACAATGGACCCCCTTTGTGGGCCCCTATAGGACCTTGCCCTCAATGTGGATCAATAATGGTAGGGAATGTTCCATTCTCTAAAGGAAGGTTGCACAACACACTCTACTGACTATCCGCGGAAGATGGGTCCTGAAATTAGTGCAACCTGGAATGTTCCTAGCTGTGACCACAGCATGCAAGCTCAGACCTACAGTGATGCTGAGGTTACACAGGCTCCTGTGCTGAATATGGGCACCAAATCAGATCAAATCAATGGAGTTTACATTTAACAATATTTATATACTTTCCCAATATCTGGGAGCTACTCTCTTCCCTGATTCAAATTTCAAGCCCTTTTTTCTAACTCTGACACCATCTCCTCAGACAATAACCCAGGTCCACCTGCACATTAGACATCAGGTGGAAACTATTAAAATCATAGGCCTGTTGAAATATATCTAAGATAGACCGACTAGCTGTTTCCAAAACCGAGACCTCAAATCTTCATCTGCAATGTTCTTGCCTTTAGGTTCATGATTCATCAACAATTTGTTCTGCTTTCTATCTTAACTTTTTTTCAGCCACCAGGTTCCACATGCTACCACGATACCAACCTGACTTCCCTGGACAGACAACCCCACCCATGTGTCCTGGAGCTCCACTTCCCCAGAGACCCACCCCACTAGGGAAAGAGAGAGGCAGACTGGGAGTATGGATCCACCTGTCAACACCCATGTTCAGTGGGGAAGCAATTACAGAAGCCAGACCTTCCACCTTCTGCATCCCACAATGACCCTGGGTCCATACTCCCAGAGGGATAAAGAATAGGAAAGCTGTCAGGGGAGGGGATGGGATACGGAGTTCTGGTGGTGGGAACTGTGTGGAAATGTACCCCTCTTATCCTATGGTCTTGTCAATATATCCTTTTTATAAATAAAAATTATATAAATAAAAAAGAAGTGTAAATTCTACTTTAATGGAACCTGATCCCCAGAGTGTAGATGCCATCAACCTCTTCTGTCCACTCCTGCGTTTGACACTAGTTGGTTAGGACATAGAGTTGAGAATTATTTTTCCATATATAACTTGGAATTAGGGGTAAATATGTTTGCAGCCACTATGTGCTACACATACTCACTACTTATTGCATGGGTGCACAATCCAGACATTGGCTTTTATCCTTGGCTACAAATTACAAAAGACATAGATTCAGATGGAGTTGATAAAGTCTCAGGTGAACCTCAGGTCAGCGTAAAGGCTAGAAATGAACCTGTGACAGGTTTATCAGCAGGATATATTGAATAGATGGAAACAAACTGTAGGGTTTTCAGATAATAGTCATATTGTGGCCATTTTCTCTTTTAAAATTCATTCATTTATTTACTTATTCAGAAGAAATTAGATCACTACCCAGTTCTTAACTATGGTGGCTCCAGGGGTTGACTCTCGGCCAGTTGTCGACTCAGACAGGCAAGTCTATTGCGTTGCCTTTAAGCTAGATACCAATCTCATGACTGCTTTCTTCATAAATAAAATGTGTAAAGTGATTAGCATAAGGAGTCGGGCGGTAGCGCAGCAGGTTAAGAGCACATGGTGAGAAGCGCAAGGACCGGCATAAGGATCCCGGTTCGAGCCCCCGGCTCCCCACCTGAGGGGAGTCGCTTTACAAGCGGTGAAGCAGGCCTGCAGGTGTCTGTCTTTCTCTCCTCCTCTCTGTCTTCTCCTCTTCTCTCCATTTCTCTCTGTCCTATCCAACAATGACAACAATAATAACTATAACAGTAAAAAATAACAAGGACAACAAAAGGGAATAAGTAAATAAATAAATAGTCTCTAGAACATACACTGCCCCATGCCTGCTGTTTTATCATAGTCAGACAGAGCTTTTGTCACAGATGAAACTCACTGGAATATTAGCTGCCACCTGATTTCTATACAGATCTCTGTCATTTATAGGTGCACACTTTTTCTATTTAAAACAAATTATTGAAAATACCTAGAGAAAAGATTTAAGAAACATTAGGTCAGGGTGACATATGCATAAAAAGGGCTCTGGGGAAGGAGGGAACCGGGTGGAACTAAGGGGCACTGGGTCCTGGTGTACAGTGGTGGCAAAGGCCCCAGCTGGGCAGGAGACTATCTTGCAGCTGTCATGGGGAGAGGAGAGGTTGTGTCTGTACGTCAAGAACTGCACTGTAAATAATCACCACCTTCCCAGTGAAGTGGGAAAGGGACATTAGATGAAAACAACCAGTGTCTTCCAATAGGCTCATTTTAAAGCAGGCAGCAGGCTCTCCTGCTCCTGGTTCAACTCTTGCATCTTACTGGAGAGAGAAAACTAGCGCACGGCACCACTGCACGTCCGGGAGCTTCCCTCAGTGCTCAGGGCTGGCGCCACATTCCAGCACAGGCCTTTGCGCCGACTGAGGACAAGGCGGCATGTCCTTCAGGGGAGCTTCTCCCCGCCCCATGGAACCTTTCCTTTTTATTTTGGGAAGGTTATTATCTAAGCATGAAATGCTTAAAAACTTCTGTTAGACATCTGCTGGCCTCGCTTTCTGGCGACCATTCTCTGCACTACTGTCTAATATTAGCTCCCCTAAACCTCTCTTCTCCTGTGTGTTTGGTTTGTTTTGTTTTTCCAGAACATTGCTCAGTTTTGACTTATGGTGGTGCTGAGGATATTGAACCTGGGTCTTCAGGGCTTCTGGCATGACAGACAGAATAAGATTTATTTTAATCACCAGAGTAAAACATGCCTCAACTTTCTGATAATGTCTACCAAACCCTGTTATGCCTCAAAGCACTGTAAAGCTTTATTCTCCCTTGCAAGGAGGGCCTTTACTTTCCTGATGTGCAGAACTTTTCTCTTGCTCTGAGTCCTCGCAAGTCAGCCAGCCAGGCAGAGGTTGTGCTAACTCTCCCTGGCCTCTAAGAGAGACGCTATTCTCACATTGGCAAGAAGACACTCGCTGGATTCTGAAACGTTACTAAATTTGTGTTTGTGAAGTTAAAGACGTCTAGATATACACTTCTGGCATTCTGAGGGGGTAAATCTTTGTTTTATTTCCTCCACATGCCGCAAAGCTGGCATCAAAATATGCCAAATTTTAAAGTTTTTATCTTTATTTATTTATTTATTGGATAGAGATAGCTAGAAATCGAGAGGGAAGGGGGTGATAGAGAGGGAGAGAGATAGATACTTGCAGCACTGCTGTCACTTTTTCTCTACCCCAAAACTTCTTCATCTCACATAGTTTGGGCATTTATTCTCTTTTAAATTTTCTTTAAAATTCAGGGATTAACCTCACTTTATCTGTTCTCTTCTATCTCTGTTCATAATCACTAACTCTTGACTGCTGTCCTCACTTTAGAAGTTTACTGGAGGCTGAGTAGTGGTGCACCTGGTTAAGTACACATGTCACCATGCGTAAGGACGGGGGTTCAAGACCATGCTCCCCACCCACAGGGGGGGACACTTTATGAGCAGTGAAACAGGTCTGCACGTCTCTCTCTCTCTCTCTCTCTCTCTCTCTGTCTTTCTATGTCCCTCCTCTCAATTTACATCTATCCTGTCAAAAAAAGAAAGAAAGGAGAGAAAGAAAAAGCAAAGAAGAGAAATGGGAAAAAACAGTGACCAGGAAAAGTAGATTTGTAGTGCCGGGCCCTCGTGCCGGCACCTAGCCTCAGTGGTAATCCCGGTAGCAGTAAAGTAAAAAGAGGAGGAGCAGGAGTTGTGACGAGGAGGAGAAGAGGAAGTAGTAGTTTTTTTTTTTGTTTGATTTTTTAAAAAAACATTTATTTCCTTTTGTTGCCCTTGTTGTTTTATTGTAGTAGTTATTATTGATGTCATCGTTGTTGGATAGGACAGAGAGAAATGGAGAGAGGAGGGGAAGACAGAGAGGGGGAGAGAAAGACAGACACCTGCAGACCTGCTTCACCGCCCGTGAAGTGACTCCCCTGCAGGTGGGGAGCCGGGGGCTCGAACCGGGATCCTTACGCCGGTCCTTGCGCTTTGCGCCACATGTGCTTAACCCGCTGCGCTGCCGACACACTCCCAGGAAGTAGTAGTTTTATTTACCTGCTTCTCCTGCAGCCAGAGTAATCAGATCTGACCCTGAACCCAGGCATAGCTTGGCCGACCTGCCACCTGCTCAGGCAGGACTTGGTTTCTGGCATCACCCCACAAAATGCTTTCTGGGACCACCTGAAGCCAAAGGTCTTTTATAATTTGCTTGTCAGCAGTAGAGTTTTCTGTGATGGTTTTCAGTCCAGTCCACAGTGGGTAGTCAGTGAAGGTCAAGGAAGTCTTTAGAAAGTGAACCCTCACCTGGGATGAGCTGCTATCTTCCATCCTGGCTCTGAGGGTGAGGCTTCCTACCTTCCTTGCAGATGGCAGGGCAGAACTCTCAGCCAGCTCTTCTCCTGACATTCCTGTCCTCTAGACGCATATGCAGCCCCACACCAGGCCCAGTCTACTGTGCCTCAGAAATATTCCTCATGGCAGCTGAAGTCTCTTCATCGTCCAGGGTCAGATACTCGGCATTTTTGTGCAGCCGACTGACATTGCTTTTAAAAGTGTTTTATTGGGGAGCTAGTAGTTTACAGTGAATGCAGTTGTTGGTAGTGTATGGAATTCCTCACTTGTCTACAGAACACTCTCACCCCAGTCTAGGTCCTTCTTCACCATCAGCACCAGGATCTGAGATACCCCCCCCCCCCCCGCTCCCCGCCACACACCCAGAGGCCTTTACCTGTGACCACAGCGAAATCAGCCATTCATCAGTGAAGCGGCGTTTACCTTTTGACATTCCAATTCATTCATTACTCAGTAGACAAGTGATTACCAAAGCCTGTTTCTCATGTCAGCATCAACACGAGCATAACTTGGGGTCGAATAAGAGTGCAGATTCTCTCACCTTAACCTGAATACACAGAAGTGGGCACTTTGAGGTAAGATCCATCAATTCACTTTAGAGAGTCCCCCAAGCTCCGATGTTTGAGAATCCCTACAGCTCGCTGCAGGTGTTCTTTTAAAGAACCTGTCACATGTACGGATACTGTGAAAATCCTGAGGAGGCACATTTATTCCGTGATAAGGCCAGCTGAGAGATGTGGAAACTGCTCTGGTAGAGTCATTTTCAAGCTGGCAGTAGGGGCCGGGTGTGGCGCACCTGGCTGAGCACGCATGGTATAGTGTGCAAGGACCCAGGTTCAAGTCCCCAGTCCCCACCTGCAGGAGGAAAGCTTCACAAGTGGTGAAACAGTGCTGCAGGTGTGTCTCTCTATCTCTCGCCCTCTCTCTCCCTCCCTTCCCTCTTGATTGCTGACTGTCTCTATCCAATAAATAAATAAAAATTTTAAAAAGATGGCAGCAGGAGGAAGGCACTCCAGCAGCACACCCCCACAACCACAACGTAGCATCTGCTAGTGCACAGGAGAGACCAAAGATCGGACAGTGACTTGTCAGTTGAGACCAGCCACGGCTGACTCTTCTAACACTTCTGTGACCTACGGGATACGAGAGGGCATATAGTGAGCCCAGATCTGAGGTGATTTTCTGGGATGTTCCCAGGGCCAAGAGCCCCTCTCTGGTGGGAGCTGCAGAGACCCTTCCAGGAACAGCGGCTGTGGTCCGCTTCTAATTCTGCTTCTAAGACCCCTTCTGTTTTGATCATCACGCATTGCTTAACACTGTGGTCTATTTACATAATCACGGCTTTACCTGAGACCTGCCCTGCCTACAGGGCATTGGTTTAATCCCCACTGGTTAGATGCAAGCTTGATACATGCGCTTTTTCCTTCTCCCCACCCATCCTACGTATTTCCTCTTCTGACCTGACACTTCTGCCTCAGGAGATATAAAGGACAGGATTTTCTAACAAAGAGAGATTAGATAGATTGCACTGCATTCCTGCTCATCAATAAAGATTGAACTGCATTCCCAGCTCAGCCATGAGTCCCTGGTCATCTCTCTCCCACCCGCAAAGCTAGCGCCTGAACAGGGACCGGCAAGCGACCCCTGCTACCCTTGCCAAGGGGCCTGCAAGGATTCCTTCAGCGGCAGCCTGTCTTGTGTTTCATACCACATTCATCATCCGTCAGGACGAAGTGATTGATACCTATGCTGCCTTCCTTTCCTGCAAGCGGAGCCCATGCTGGCATTGTAGTGATTTGGATGCCCTCCCCTACAATCATAATGATGTTTCAACGCAGAACTGCCCGTGTAAAATCAGCAGTTGGCAAGCTTGGAATTAACCTGATCCTCCATGGGTCTTTCAAGGAGTTCCACCAGCCATTAGGACGATGTCACAAAGTCTCACTGTGTCTACAGCTGGGAGTAAGGAGCCTGTCTAAAGGAAGGGTCTGCTCCCAGTGTCTGCATGCTTCTTTTTGCCTTTGGCCTTGTGGTGCTTGTTCTTCCTGTGTGGTCTCGGCACCAGCTTGTTTCCTCTCTGGGTCTTTTTGCCTCCTCTTAGTAGATTTGTTCCTTTTGCAGAGAGAAGGTGGATCAGGTATGATCAAAGGAACGGAAGGGGTAGAGAACTAGGGAGAGGAATGTCAGTTACTGTTTGACAGAGCAGAACAATGATATATGGGTCATATATGATCAAAGGAGATTAACTTCTAGTGACCTCTGAGTAAGCAAAACATCTGGTTTGGGAACAAGGAAGTAAGCTGTGTGTCAGGGGGGTGCAGGGTCTTTGTAAGGCAGGGACACTGACGGGGGTGGGGGCAGATCCTGGTGGTCCTTTCCCTCCTTGCTCGATCTCTAGTAGAAAGAGAGGCTAACAGGATGGTCATGCCACCCAGGCACCCATCTTCCAATGGGAGGTCCCATACCAAGCTCAACCGTATCTTCAGTTTCCCCACACAGCCCCATATTAGATGTCAAACTCAAGCAAGAAGCATTAAAACACAGGCTCCTAGGGACGTTCCTGAAACAGACTTCCAACTTCCTTCAGACCTAAGGCCCCTGCTTTCATCTGCTCTATTCCTACTTTATGGTTCCAGTTTTTTAAAATATTTATTTTATTTATTTATTTATTCACTTTTGTTGCCCTTGTTGTTGTTATTATTGTCATTGTTGGATAGGACAGAGAGAAATGGAGAGAGGAGGGGAAGACGGGGGGGGGGGAGAAAGACACCTGCAGACCTGCTTCACCACCTGTGAAGGCGACTCCTCTGCAGGTGGGGAGCCGGGGGCTTGAACCAGGATCCTTATGCCGGTTTTTGAGCTTTGCACCACGTGCACTTAACCTGCTGTGCTACCACCCAACTCCCAATGGTTCCAGTTTGTTAAAGACTTTGTCCTATTTTCTATCTTACCACCTTTCAGTTACCAAATTACAGATGTTACTATGATTCCACCTTGACTTCCCTGGGCAGATAACCTCACTGCTGTGTCCTGAAATCTCCCCTCCCCAGAGCTCTGCCCCACTAGGGACAGACAGACACAGGCTGGGGGTGTGGATCCACCTGCCAACACCCATGTCCAGTGGAGAAGCAATTACAAAAGCCAGACCTCCCACCTTCTGCTCCCCATAGAGAATTCTGGTCCAGACTCCCAGAGGGATAAAAAAAATAGGGAAGCTTCCAATGGAGGGGATGGGGCACAGAGCTCTGGTGGTGAGAACTGTGTGGAATTGTGATCCTGTTGCAATTATACCGCTTGCAATCTTATAAATCAATATTAAACCAGTAACAAGAAATGAAACATACAATTGTTTTTATAGGCCAAAAAAGCTAGCAAGTGTTGAGCATTTGCAATACTTATGGAACCACACTACAGATGCCATTATTTACTCTTCAGGAAAAAAGTTTTTCTCTGTTTAACAAATGTGTATGTCTTTCTATCTGTCAAAAAAGAGTTCAAAGCACTTAGCAAATATTAATTCTCTAAGATCTCATAATGACTAGATAAAATACAATCTACAAATACATTTATCTTTTTCCATATGATAAAAACTTATATATGCATCTATTAGTGTCATGTCAGTGGCCAATCGATATTTAATTACTAGTTTGATATAGTTGGCTGATGCCCAGCAAGCTTTTTTAAGCATGCATGCTAACAATTATGATTCTAGTTTATAATGGCATAGAATTTCATGAAAAAAAATGTATTTTAGCACATATGTAACTCTGCACCTCTGTTTGTTAAAATAAATTAAACTTACTAATAATTCTCTTTCTGCTCTCTTATTTTAAGAACTTGTCACCAATTTAGTGGGTACAATTTACAAGAAGTTGTAGGTGACTGGCATTTGTGTCAAAGAATATAAACAGACATATCAGACCTGGACAGGCGTCTAGGAACTATGATGATTATGTGTTTCTAAAGGACTATCAGGAATTACAGACATCTTTGTGACTGTTAATACAAATGCCTTGATAGGGATGTTTCTGAAAGTCCCATTCTCTCTCTTTTTTTAAAAAAATAATTTTTCTCTATCCCATAAATAAAGATAATTTTTAAAAAATTAAAAAGAAAACTTATGAGATGGGGAGCACTGTGACGCTGCTTCAGCACTCGCAAAGCTTCCCCCTGCAGGTGGGGACTGGAGGCTCCAACTGGGTCCTTGCACACTGTAATATGTGTGCTTAACCAGGTGCACCACCACCAGGGACCCTGAATCCTGTTCTCTTTAATGAATATCTTGTGTGCTTTATTGAATCAGATTTGAAAATAAAATAAGTGCAAAGAGTCAGGTTGCTTAAATATAGTTACAGAAAAAGAATCACTAAAAATGTAATTATGACCCAGACTTTGTCCACATCAGTTAACATTTTCAAAGGGTTTAAAAGAACTTCTAAATTTCTTTCTTTTTATGTTATATATCTTTTTATTTTTATAATTCTTATTTATAAAAAGGAAACATTGACTAAACCAGAGGATAAGAGGGGTACAACTCCACACAGTTCCCACCACCAGATCTCCGTATCCCCTCCCCTCCCCTGACAGCTTTCCTATTCTCTATCCCTCTGGGAGGATGGACCCAGGGTCATTGTAGGATGCAGAAGGTGGAAGGTCTGGCTTCTGTAATTGCTTCCCCCCTGAACATGGGTGTTGATAGGTGGATCCATACTCCCAGCCTGCCTCTCTCTTTCTCTAGTGGGGCAGGGCTCTGGGGAGGGGAGCTCCAGGACACATTGGTGGGGTCATCTGTCCAGGGAATTCAGGTTGGCATCATAGTAGCATCTGGAACCTAGTGGCTGAAAAGTTAAGAAATAAAGCCAAACAAATTGTTGACTAATCATTAATCTAAAGGCTGGAATAGTGCAAATGAAGATTTGAGGTCTCCATTTTGGAAAAAGCTAGTAGGTCTGTTTTAGAGGAAAGAAGAATTTCTTCACTAACATTGAATTCCAAAATTCTTAGATCTCATCAGAGTTATACAGAAAATCATATTCAACGCCCATGTTCAGTGGAGAAGCAATTACAAAAGCCAGACCTTCCACCTTCTACATCCCACAATGACCTTGGGTCCATACTCCCAGAGGGATAAAGAATAGGAAAGCTGGGAGTTGGGCGGTGGCACAGCGGGTTAAGCACAGGTGGAGCAAAGCACAAGGACTGGCGTAAGGATCCCAGTTCGAGGCCCCGGCTCCCCACCTATAAGGGAGTCACTTCACAGGTGGTGAAGCAGGTCTGCAGGTGTCTGTCTTTCTCTACCCCTCTCTGTGTCTTCCCTTCCTCTCTCCATTTCTCTCTGTCCTATCCAACAACAATGACATCAATAATAACTACAACAATAAAACAATAATAACTACAATAAAACAAGGACAACAAAAGGGAATAAATAAACAAATATAACAAATTTTAAAAAAAGAATAGGAAAGCTGTCAGAGGAGGGGATGGGATACGGAGGTCTCGTGGTGGGAACTGTGCGGAGTTGTACCCCTCTTATCCTATGGTTTAGTCAGTGTTTCCTTTTTATAAATAAATTAAAATAAAATAAGAATAAAATATCATATTCTTTTAATAATCAGTGATAATCTGATTTCTGTTGGTCTGTCTTCAATAAATTTTCCTCTTCAAAGTCTCATCGTTATTCCCGAGAAAGTATTTTCTCTCTTAAAATATTTATTTGTTCTTATGAGAGTGAGAGAGCTAAGCTAGAACACGGGGCCTCAGACATGCAAGTCCTATGACCTGAGTCTTAGTTTCATACAGGCTCCAAAGCTGTCTGATAACAGTGGTCCTACCCGCCCCACCCCTGTTTCTCCTTCATTTGTCTGTCATTAACCTAAGAACTCTCTGGTGCCATCTCAATTCTGCTCTTACCCACTGAGTAAATGGGCCTAGGCTCTCAACTTCAGGTGTTCCCTCCCATGTAAGCCCCTGGATACCAGAGCTTCAGGGTTCACATTGCAGTGAAAAGTAGAAATCTCAAAGGAACTTGGTCATTGACTCAAAGCAACTGTGAATGTGGTAATATTCTCACATTTCTCCCAAAACTTTGCCCTCACCTTTTATCCAGTGTCAACTAACAGTACAGTCTTTAGTCAATTCACAGGAAAAGGAAGTAAGTCCATGATAAACTAATGCTTCATCTTCCTCACTATTTATCTTTTTACACAGTATTCTTCAATAAGGCTCTTGACTTTATGCAAATAAGGACAATGATGAGATGCCACCTCAAACCAGTGAGAATGTCATGCATTAAAAAAAATGATAGAAACAAGTACTAACAAGGCTTCAGAAAAAAAGGAAAACTTTTACTCAGTGTGAATGTAAATGGGTCTAATCCCTGTGGAAAACAATTCAGAGATTCTTCAGTATACTGGAAATGGGCCAATAAGATCAAGCAATTTCTCCCCTAGCCACGTGCCCAAAGAACACAAAAACACTTATATGAAGAGTCTTATGCACTCCTAGGCTCATGACAATGTTATCTTAACAGACGAATGGCTCATCAAGTTGTGGTATACACACACAGTGGAGTGTTAAGCAGCTATAAGAAATGATGAAATCTCTTTTGCTATATACAACATAAATGAATTTGGAGAGAATTGTGTTTAGCAAAATAAGTCATATGGAGAAGGATGAACACCAGGTAATTTCATTCACAGGTGGGACTTAATAAAAAAAATGGAGGGTAATACAGGAGGAAATCTCAATGATTTGTGGTGTATAATAGCATATCTGGAGATTTACGGGACTAGGAAACTGTTTGTGTGTGTGTGTGTGTGTGTGTGTGTGTGTGTACGTGTGTGTGAAAGTGTGTCTATGTGTGTGAACATGTGTGGGGGTGTGAGTGTGAGTATGTGTGTGTGTGACTGAGAGTGTGTGTAAGTGTGTAAATGTGAGTGTGTGTGTTAGTGTGTGTGTGGCTGAGAGTGTGTGTGTGAGTGTGTAAGTATGAGTGTGTGTCTCTGAGAGTGTGTGTGAGTATGTATGTGTGACTGTGTTTGTGAGTGTGTAAGTGTGTGTGTGTGTGGTGTGTGTGATTGTGGGAAGTGGTGAAAGCCAAGAGAGGGCTAGGGACCTAATATACTGTGATTAGGGGATGAAGCCTGGGTAGTGCGTGAGGGGGTTGACACACATCTGGAGAAAATGTAGCACTATACCTCTATGATCACAATCCTATAAATGAACATTTCTTAATAACACGATCAAAAAAACTTCTCATTCTTCAGATTCCAAAAGCAAAAATGGAAACAATATATCACCAGGCATATCAAAGAATGTTAGCAGGTACTGAGAAGAGAGGTGAAGGCTAAAGAGAAAGCATGAGCTGTAGAGGTAAGCACTGTGTTGGGCATTGCCATGGCAACAGCTTCTGGACCTGACTGAATTCTGCCATCTATCAGCTTTTGAACTCATGTGAAACTAATTAGCACCAGCTTTACTGGATTAATACAAACACATCACTGTAGTTAATGAGGCTCTTCTGAGAGTTCAAATTAAGTCTACAATAAGAAAATAGGTCAGCAAGAATAAAAATAGAAAAGACAGACCAAAAAGAATTCAACCACCTAAGAAACATATATGATAAAAAGTGTTGCCAGAGATTATAGAAAATAAGCAGTATGAATAAACTTGCAGCTGAGTAACCTGAAAATGAGTTACCTGATTGATATGTTTAACAGAAAATGGTATCAAAAGAAAGGCATAAGGCGGTATGGTATTTGGAAAGTAATACATCCAAGATTAAGAATGCTTTAACCTTAGAAGTATAACTGTCTCAGTTCCTGAAGCAGAGGATTTTTGTTATTGTTGTTGTAACTCCGTAAGTCTCATTACCTTCTCAAAGGTGAGAAAACCTTCTCATTCTGATTTTACTACCAATAACTCATCTTTTAAAACAGTTATCTACTAAGTAGTTTAATTCCCAGAACAGTGAACATCTATCATCTCCTTCCTTCTCCAATTCACCATCATAAATAAATAAATACTTACAACAAAGCTTACAAAATAATGAAGCCAGACCACTACATTTCATAAGGCACAAAAGGAAACTCCAAACAGATCAATGATTTATATGTCAGGGCAGAGACCATCACATATTTAGAGGGAAACATTGGTAGAACTCTGTTCAACAAAGCTTTAAAAACAACTTTGATGACTCAAGTCCAACTTCAGGGAGAACAAAAATAAATCAAATTGAAAATCTTCTTCACAGCTAAAGAAATCACCACCAAGACTTCCAGAGGCGGGGCTATGGAGAAGCAACAGCTGTGTTTCTATCCTCTCCTCTCCCAGGTCAACTAGGAATACCAAAGGAGACCACCTGGGACAGCAACAAGACAGGACTAGAACGACTTCCGGAACCCAACAAATCACCGGTGAGTGCAAACACATGTGGTTCGTGGACAGAGAGGAGCCTAGAAAGAGATTAAGTGCATGGTAACAGTCCAGCAGTTTAACAGATGAGACACCACCTCCAGTCTCTTTCACAAACAAAGAGATGACTGAAGAAAGAAGAGGACTCCCCTAAGACTCACCAAATGCAACTGTGAGTCTCCATTGCTATTGCCCTCACAATCTGGAGTAGCAATGGGAGACCCTGTGCTGACACCCAGGGGACAGAGAACTAAACAGGAAACTTAAGAGAAGATCTATACCTCAGTGGCCTAGCAGTGGGGCTATGAGAGTCTCTTTGCATAACCACTGGATTATCTCTGCCCCACCCTGATTTATCTCTTGGTCAGGAGTCAGTGATTAAGCTAAGAAGCCTCCTTATAGTTTAAAAGCCCTCAGGCTCCCATAGCCTACAGGAAAGAAAAAGAACAAAAGAGGCTTTTAAGCCACTGAGCTCCAACTCAGGGATTAAAATACTATTGAAACAGCAGTCAATTTCCACAGCTGTGAACCCTTTACTTACCTTACTTAGACACAAGTCAGTCAAGGCGAGAGTGATCAGCAATTTGAAAAGTACTGAGAGAGGGACCTCATAACATACAATATAAAATGATTAAATCAACAAGAAGAAGTATAGGAGAAATGAACCAGAACAAGAATCCAGCTAGAAGACCCCCAACGGGTGAAGCACAATATAATGAGGTCAACATCCAAACACTAGTGAAGGAAATAATCACAGGAGTGAGTAAAGAGTTTGAAAGAATTGTCATCAGAAATACAGAAACAACAAATGAGACTCCAGAAGAAAATACTAATTATATCAAGGTTATTAGAGAGCTGAAGGATGAAATAATTGAGAACACAGCTAGCTGAACAAGCTAAAACAGTATCAGAACAGGGTAAAAAAATAGATAAACTCCAGAAAACAGTAGAGGGGAGAGAGAATAGAGTAATTGAGGCTGAAGACAGAATTATCAAGATCGAGGATGAATTAGAGACAACTAAAAAAAGAAGTAAGAATGTTCAAAAATTGATTAAGAGATACTGAAAATAACAACAGAGACCTACGGGGTGACTTCACAAGAAATAATATACGCATTATTGGCTTACCAGAGGAAGAAAGAGAGGGAGGGGAAGAAAGCATTCCTCAGGACATAAAAGCTGAGCACTTCTTTAGTCTAGACAACATCAAAGACATAAAGGTTCAAAAAGCCCAGAGGGTCCCAAACAGAATTAATCCAGCTTTAAAGACACCACACATCATATTTAGAATGGAAAGGAATAAGGATAAAGAAATGATCCTGAAGGCTGCAAGAGAAAAACAAAGAGTCACCTACAGAGGAAAACCCATCAGATTAGCAGCAGACTTCTTCACACAAACACTACAGGCCAGAAGAGAATGGCAAGATATCTACTGACTGTTCAATGAGGAAGATTTTCAACCAAGAATACTGAATCTTGCTAGACTGTCATTCAGACTAGATGGAGGCATACAAACCTTCTCAGACAAGCAAAGTTGAAATAATCAACTATCAACAAGCCTGTCCTGAAGGAAGTTCTGAAAGGTCTCCTATAAGCAGTCAGACCACTATAAATATGCCATATGACAGAACACTAAAAATCTACAAGAATGGTGTTAAAATATCTTCAGTCTTTGATATCAATAAATGTCAATGGCCTGAATTCACCTTTTAAAAGGCACAGAGTAGGAAGATGGATCATAAAACACATCCCAACAATATGCTGTCTGCAGGAAACCCATGTAACACAACAAGACAAACACAGACTCAAAGGGAAAGGATGGAAAACTATCATATAGGCCAACAGCCCACAGAAAAAGAGCAAGAACAGCTATTCTCACATCTGACAGGATAGTCTTTAAAACAAATAAAATTAAAAAGATAGTGATGGACACTACTTAATGCTCAATGGATAAGTCACTTAAGAGACTGATTAACATTATCGCCCAATGAGAAGTCATCTAAATACATCAAACATCTACAGGAAAAGCTACAGTAATATATTAACAGCAACACAGTCATAGTAGGGGACATCAACACCATACTCTGTCCAACTAGACATATCATCCAGGCAGAAAATCAATAAAGACATGAGGAAGCTAAATGAGGAAGTAGATAAACTAGAACTATTGGACATTTTCAGAGTCATTCACCCCAAGAAACTGGAATACACATTCTACTCAAGTCCACATGGGCCATTCTCAAGGACAGACTATATGTTAGACCACAAAGACAGCATCAGCAAACTCAAGAGCATTGAAATCATCCCAAGCATCTTCTCAGACCACAGTGGAATTAAACTAACACTTAACACTGGAATACTTCCTTCCAGCTTCTATGAAGCCAACATCACTTTGATACCAAAAGTAGACAGGGACACAACCAAAAAAGAAAACTACAAACCAATATCTCTGATGAACACAGATGCTAAAATATTGAACAAAATTCTAGACAACTGGATATTGAAAAGACTGTTCATCATGACCAAGTGGGTTTATCCCAGACATGCAAGGTTGGTTTAATATATGTAAATCAATCAACGTGATCCACCATATCAATAAAAGCAAGACCAGAAACCACATGGTCATATCAATAGATACAGAGAAAACCTTTGACAAAATACAACATTCCTTTATGATCAAAACACTACAAAAAATCAGGATAGAAAAATCCTGAAGATAGTTGAGTCTATATTTAGCAAACCTACAGCCAACATCATACTCAATGGTGAAAAACTGGAAGCATTTCCCCTCAGATCAGGTACTAGACAGGGCTGCCCACTATCACCATTACTATTCAACATAGTGTTGGAAGTTCTTGCCATAGCAATCAGGCAGGAGCAAGGAATTGAAGGCATACAGATTGGAAGAGAAGAAGTCAAACTCTCTCTATTTGCAGATGACATGATAGTATACATAGAAAAACCCAAGGAATCCAGCAAAAAGCTTTTGGAAATCATCAGGCTATGAAATTAACATTCACAAGTCAGTGGCATTCCTCTATGCAAACATTAAGTTAGAAGAAGTTGAAATCCAGAAATCAATTCCTTTTACTATACCAACAAAAACAATCAAATATCTAGGAATAAACCTAACCAAAGAAGTGAAAGACTTGTATACTGAAAATTATAAGTCACTACTCAAGGAAATGGAAAAAGATACAAAGAAGTGGAAATATATTCCATGTCCATGGGTTGGAAGAATTAATATCATCAAAGTGAATATACTACCCAGAGCCATCTACAAGTTTAATGCTATCCCCATCAAGATCCCAACCACATTTTTTAGGAGAACAGAAAAATGCTACAAATGTTTATCTGGAACCAGAAAAGACCTTGAATTGTCAAAACAATCTTGAGAAGAAAGAACAGAACTAGAAGCATCACATTCCCAGTTCTCAAGTTGTATTATAGGGCCATTGTCATCAAAACTGCTTGGTACTGGAACATGAATAGACACACTGACCAGTGGAATAGAATTGAGAGCCCAGAAGTGAGCCCCACATCAATGGATACCTAATTTTTGACAAAGGTGCCCAGAATATTAAATGAGGAAAGCAGAGTCTCTTCAACAAATGGTTACTTTATATCTTTGATAATGTCACACATCAGAAAAGACAGAAAAGCTAGCTATTAGAGAGGCTGAGGGGACAAAGGAGCCCTCCTGCACTGCTGGTGGGAATGTCGGTGGGTCCAGCCTCTGTGGAGAGCAGTCTGGAGACTCTCACAAGGCTAGAAATGGACCTACCCTATGTTCCTGCAATTCCTCTCCTGCAGACATATCCTAAGGAACCCAACACACCATCCAAAAAGATCTGTGTGCACCTATGGAAATAGCAGCGTAGTTTGTAATAACCCAAACTTGGAATTCAACCCAAATGTTCAAGGACAGATGAGTGGCTAATAAAGTTGTGATTTATATTCACAGCCAAATACTATTCAGCTGAGAAAAATGACCAGCTCATCTCTTTTGCCTCATCTTTGTTAAGTAAGTTAAGTCAAAAAGGAAAGAATGGATCCGGGTGGAACTTAAGGAACAAGGACAGCAAGGAAAAGTAGAAAGTCAGACTTGGCATGGGAGTCGTGTGTTGCAGCAAAGAAAGGACGCTGAGGAAGAGGGGAGGCAGGGGCCTGGGTGCTATGTGTCTGTGCAAGCTGGCAGAAAAAGACCTGGCTGGCATGAGAGTGCTTTGCAAGCACCTATCAAGGGAAGGAGAGAACCTTTACTCATGTGTTCACAACTATAACCCACTAAATTCCCAAAAGGGAAAAAAATAACTTAAAAAGCACAAGCCTGTAAAAAGTGGTTTCTTTCCAAGTTACTATTATGTATGCACAAATGCCTCTTCTTTTTGCTACTGTCTCATGATACATATAATCGTTACAACTGATCATAGCTCATGAAAATTCATGGGGAACATGATGGATAGCAACTGTAAGAACTATGGAGCTATTGTGAGAAGAAAGGGATTTTTCCCCTTCTTTGTTGAACAAAGCCTGGTTATAATTATGAAACAGTGTTTCATCTGGTCTTACGGGTATTAAAGGAATGCTACTTCCAATTTAATCTAAAAGTAATCAAAGAATCAATCTAAACACTCTCTGATACTACTCAGAAACTAAAAAAAAAGTTTGTGACTTGAGAAAACCTTCTGGAGATTTTATTATAATAGGAAGTTGTCTAGCATCTTTGTCTTATCTCTAAGTGTGAGAAGTGTCCCACCTGGGTTCATGGCATCAGTGCAGATACAGGTACTCTGCTTGTTCTATTTAATATTTATGTATTATTGGACAGAGAGAAATTGAGAGGGGTGGGGGAGACAGAGAGGGAGAGACAGAGACCCCTGTAGGCCTGCTTCACCATTTGTGGAGCTTTCCCCCTGCAGGTGGGGACTGGGGCTTGAACCTGGGTCCTTGAGCACTGTAACAGGTGTGCTCAGCCAGGTGCGCCACCACCTGGCCCCCCAGGTACTCTTCTTCTTTTTAAAAATATTTATTTTTATTATTTATTTCCTTTTGTTGCCCTTGTTGCTTTATTATTGTAGTTATTATTGATGTTATTGTTGTTGGATAGGACAGAGAGAAATGGAGAGAGGAGGGGAAGACAGAGAGGGGGACAGAAAGACAGACACCTGCAGACCTGCTTCACCGCCTGTGAAGCAACTCCCGGGAACTCAAACCGGGATCCTTATGCAGGGTCCTTGCGCTTTGCGCCACGTGCGCTTAACCCGTTGTGCTGCCACCCAGTTCCAGGACCTGCATTCTCCCCTCCACCACCCACCCCAGAGTCTTTTACTTTGGTGCAATACACCAACTCCAGTTCAGGTTCCACTTGTGTTTTCTCTTCTGATCTTGTTTTTCCTCTTATGCCAGGCACTTTTCTTGTAAGGATACCATTTGCTGTTCTACTTTAAAATGAATCACTAATTCTATTTTGTATTTCCCTTTTTTTAATTTAATTCTTTTTCTAATGGGAGATATTTTCTTATTAGGTATTTGAGATGTTCTGGCATTATTTTCTTTATTTCTTCCTCAGATTATTAGCATTAACAATTGTTTCTGTATGAATCAGTGCACATTCATTTAGATATTTTTGCACACCTACCCAGACACGACTATGTGTCTGATTAAGTTTCCTTTTAACTAACTCCATAAGCTGGTACACACACAGGAAGGACAGTGCACATAGACAGGTGTACACATGAAGTCATAGAAGGCTTGCCTCTTCCTTGCAAACTGTGCTTGCAAGATAAGCACACTTGATGCTGTTACTTTTATGGTTTATGTGGTTATAACGCGGGGATCCTGCATGATAGACTGAGTGTGCTCAGGAGAAGAAACACCAGCCAGCTCCACCCTCCACCTCCACTAACTCACTGAGCCGGGGGCCTGTGGCCACCAGGAGAAGGTGCTTATCTGTAGCCCCTGGGGGAGTTTCACCAAAGAGCAGTTTACTGATCATCTTTGATTTCTAGAATCCAGAATTGTGAGAGAATAAATTTCTGTGCTTTAAACCGCTCAGAATGAACTTTAGTGTAGCAGACCTGGCAGACTGGTATGCTTTTCACCACTCTCCTCCTCACACCTGCTAGCACAGACGTCTCCCATAGCACTGACTTCCCAGCACTCGGTAAGTATCCCTCCTGTGAATGAATTCAGCAAGTGGTCCCCACCTCCCTCTGAAGGAATGGGCTTGCGTTCCTTTGCCTGCGTGAGCTGCCAAGGCGGCAGATGCTCTCCAGGGGCACTGAGAAATACTTTTTCTGACCCGTAAAGTCAGTGAACCAAAGCCCAAATGCTTTCTCTTGGCTGCCTAAGCTGTTAATAGTTCCACAATGCCATCAAGTCGTCTGTTCTAACTTGTTCTAAAGTGATTGTCTAAACGTAGTAGACACAAGAGATAGTGAGCATTCCCTCACGATTTATCCGCACATGACTAAGACTTGAAGCTGCTTCTATGCTTCGTGAACAGCTGCTAGGCTGTGTCTTTTGAAGGTGTGAAAAGGAAGGCCACCAGCTGGTTTCAGACTGTGTAGGGCAAAAACACTTTGTTCTGTCTCTGAAAACACTTCTCTGGGCACAGTTGGCCTGGCGTTCAATCCTGGCTCTATCCCTTGGCCCCTGCCAAACTTTCAGACAATATCAACCTCTCTGTTTTTTCATTTATCCATCTGACAAGTAGCAGGACTACCTACTTGCTAGCCTTGTGCTATGTATAAACCGGACCAATAGGTGTACATTTTCTGGCCAAGGTACACCGGCACTCAGGAATCATGGCCCACAGCACTTGCTACACTCACACTGTGGCTGGAGGCATATCTACTTACTATTGATGGTGAAGGAACCACAGGGGTTGGGGGCCATGACCAGCCTGGCGCTTTGGCCTGGCAGGACCCCAGAAGACTATGCAGGCCTTGATGCCTAGCAGTCAGCAGTCACCTCTCACCGAAAGCAAAGTGCTGTGCACTGCTTGTCTTTGCTTACAAAGCAGAAGGCTCCCTTTAATTTGATGTTGCTCCATCTTTTAGAGCAATTACTGGACAATTATTTTGTCATACGTTGCATGCTCAATAGGCAAATCTGGCTCCATGAGATTAAGGAATTCATTTTCTCTGATGTGTTTTGCCTCTCTTTGACCTTCAATTTGCAAAGACATATTTCTCAGTACTCTCTTTGTGAGTGAGTTACTTTTCACCTTTTAAATTTCATTGTTCCTGTGTACTGAAGCTTATTTTTTTTTCTCACAGCAAATCAATGCACTTACTCAAAAATTGGTTTATAACAAATGATCATCCAATATATTAAGATTTTGTGTTTATGTGGCACGCTGTTGTAAACAGATATTTCAGCAACTATAAGGTCTCTCAGAGAACTCAGAGCACAGCAAATAAGATAGAAACCCTGCTGAATATACACACTTGGAAATCATTTTCTGGCTGTTCATCAGGCTTTCACTGGGCCCGGTGGTTGTGCAGCTGTCACACCACTTCCAGTAACTATTTTCCTTCTTCCTTTTTTTAAAAAATTTATTTATTTATTTATTTATTCCCCCCTTTTGTTGCCGTTCTTGTTTTTATACTGTTGTTGTAGTTATTATTGTTGTTATTACTGATGTCATCATTGTTGTTAGATAGGACAGAGAGAAATGGAGAGAGGAGGGGAAGACAGAGAGGGGGAGAGAAAGATAGACACCTGCAGACCTGCTTCACCGCCTGTGAAGCGACTCCCCTGCAGGTGGGGAGCCGGGGACTCGAACCGGGATCTCTACACTGGTCCTAGCACTTTGTGACACCTGTGCTTAACCTGCTGTGCTACCAACCTGACTCCCTTTTTTTTTTTTTTTTAATAGAGACAAAGATACATAGAGAGGAGGAGACGGCAACCCTGCAGCACTGCTCTAGGGCTTGTGAGGCTTCTCTCTGGGTGGGACCTGAAGCCTGAACGTGGCCTTCATGTGGTACGGTGTGTGTGCTCCACTGATGCCCCTAGAGCTTTATCTTTAAGAGGCATCGCCTGTGGCTGAGAGAACAGAGCACATCCCAGTGTATGCTCTGCCTTTTGTTCTGTCAGTCTGTGTTGCCTGGGATAGAACCCAGGTTCCTCTTTGGGATGGGACTCAAGTACAAGCTGCCATATTGCTCAGCAGCCTCTAGGAATTCACCATTAAAAGAACGGCTCTCCTCTCTGGCCGTGCAGCAGACACTTACTTGCCTTGGAGCGAGACCAGAGTGTCCCGCTGGAGTTCTCACACTACAGGACTCTCTCTGTGCCAGGAAGATCTGTTCCAGATGTCTTCAACTTCAGGCTCTGCCGAGCATAGCTCAGTGACCTGTAGGCACGCGGCTAGTAGACGGACAGGCGGAAGTCGGAGCAAGCTCTGCGGCTTGATTCTGGCTTCACCATTAGGACAGGAAGGAGACATCTCTGCGGCCGTGCCATCTGGAATGACGATGCCAAAGCTGCCCCACATAGCTAGGTACTTTCAGCCACAGTGATTCCGAAACACTGAGCTGGTTTTCTGTATATTGTGACATGAATTCAGCCAGGCTGCAGGATGTGACCCCAGTGTATTTCTCCCTGTCTCACTTTGGGTTTCTTTTCCTCTCCTCTCCTCTCCTCTCCTCTCCTCTCCTCTCCTCTCCTCTCCTCTCCTCTCCTCTCCTCTCCTCTCCTCTCCTCTCCTCTCCTCTCCTCTCCTCTCCCCTCCCCTCCCCTCCCCTCCCCTCCCCTCCCCTCCCCTCCCCTCCCCTCCCCTCCCCTCCCCTCCCCTCCCCTCCCCTCCCCTCTCCTCTCCTCTCCTCTCCTCTCCTCTTTCCTCTCCTCTTCTTTACTTTTGTATTACTGATTTAATATTGGTTTATAAAATTATAAGGTAACAGGGGTGTAATGCCACACCATTCCCTCCACCAGAGTTCTGTGTCTCCATTCCCTCCACTGGAAACTTCAGTGGTTCTCCCAAGGTCACAGATACGGATTGGCTATTATTCTATATTTATATATACTTGCCCCTCCCTTTTTTTCCTATGGTCCTGTCTTCTCTTCCTTTCCAAGCCACATGGACACCTGTTACTATTTCCAAATGCCCTTCCTTTTTCTCTCTGTTCTTTGCGGGTCCTGATGGAGTTGGAGCTCAGAGCCCTCTGGGCATCTTCCCCTAGCATTTCTCCCCCTCTGGGAGCATGGATCAAAATTCCTTCTGGGAGCAGAAGGTGGGAGTTCCGGCTTCTGTCATTGCTTCTCCACTGGACATGGGTGTTGGCAGGTGGAGCCACACCCCCAGCCTGTGTCTGTCTGTCCCTAGTGGGGCAGGGCTGTGGGGAGGGGAGGCTCCAGGGCACATAGGTGAGGGCGTCTGTCCTCAGTGTTTCTATCTGAAAAGGTCTACTAAAGCAGTGAAGTCCCAGTGATGAGAGAAAGACATAAATAAAAAGAAATTCCAAAGCTAAGGAAAGTGTACAAGCTATTTTTTGTTAAATCACAATTTTATGTAATCCAAATATAAATGGGGCCCTTAAAGCAACATACACGGTATTTTCATTGTACTTCTAGCAGTAGACACTGACATCAACATGGAGCAACAATGACTTTGCCTGACGGCATGCCGAAAATTATCTGTTCACATCATTTGTGCAAAAGAAAAAAGGTTTCTATAAGCACACTGTACAACACAAGAACGGAGACTTGTGTTCCTCAAATCAGCCAGATCCCCACGGCCTCCTGTCGGCTTTTTAAATTCCGTGGTTTAGGAGGAGGAGGCCTTGAGACCTGAACTTGCACGGTGCTGTCTCTTTCTGTGTCTTCTAAGGAACGTCAAAGGCAGGCAGGGAGTGCCCGGCTGAGCCCAGGTCGCCCCTAACTCCTGGGGACTGTGGCGCAGTCTGGGCTCTGCTCTCGGTGCACCAAGCACAGGCACAGCTCACCTGCCAGCTCGCCTGCCATGAGACAGGGAGTGCCCAGTCGAGGGCTTGCTGTTCTGCTGGGCTTACTAGGCTTCATGTTTCAGCCTCTCCATGTAGAGTTTCTACTACGTAATTGGAGGGAACTGGGAGTCAAATCATTATCTTTCCAAATGGCTTTCTTCAAGCTGAGGATGAGCTTCTCCTTAAGGAATTATTGCCAGCTGGTGCCGACAGTGTGTGAGTCATACTGAGGACAGGGGGGCATTCAGGTTGCCAGTCACAGAATGATCAAGAAGCAATTTCTGTCTGAGGACAGGTGGGCATTCAGGTTGCCAGCCACAGAATGATCAAGAAGCGATTTCTACCTGGGAGATAGCTTTGTGGTTACCTGATCTCACAGTCTCTTTGTAGCTTGTAGAGCTTTGAAACAGGCATGTGCAAGTTATATGATGATCAAGACCACACATTCACATTCAGTGAAGCAGTAAGAACCTCAGATTTGGTATTTTTACTTCTAGACAAAATGTACATTTTTTTCCCCCTTCGTGACATGGGGAAATATGGTTGTGATACAAAGAATTTAAAAGGAAAAGCCGACCAAATACAACTCATCCGGGAGAGTAAATAATTTAGAAAGAGAAACCCAAGAGAGAGAATCTTTTGCCTGCATAATGAACCGACCTCCCCCCCCCCCACTTCCTCCTCTTCCGTCCTGACTTTCAGGTCCCTGCACCCAGGTAGACGGCCAGAAAGGGGTTCAGTAGCTGAATGAATGTCAACCCTGTCTTTAAATCAGATATTCTTGGAATCTTTTTGTTGGTCTGCTTCTAATTCTGCTTCTAAACCCCCTTCTGTTTCATTGGTTTAATCCCCCCTGCTTAACACTGTATTCTGTTTACATAACCACTGTTAACTAAGCACTGCCTGCAGGGCACTGGTTTAATCCCCACTGGTTCATGATGTCTTTTTGCTCCGCCCCCTCTCCTAGTACACCCTGATTTCCACCAGTCTTTTTTTCGCTCCACCCTCTCTACATCACATCCTGTTTCCACCCTACTTGGTGAGTATATATAAGGACAGGATTGTGATTAGAGTTGGCTTAGATTGCACTGTGTTCCACATGAATAAAGAGATACTGCTTCCCAGCTCAGCCATGAGTCCCTGGTCGTCTGTCTCCTGCCCGTGAAGCTAGCCAGCCTGGCGTCTTTTAAAAAATGGAAGCACCCCACCCCCTTTAAGGAAACAAAGACTGTCTATCCTGAATTGCTGCTGATGTAAGTGTCCTTGCATTGTGATTCTAACAGAAGGGCAAAAGTACTTAGGAAAGCAAACTTGCATTACTGGAAGGCTCTGTATGGAGCAATTCACCATACCCTACTGTTTGAAGGTGCAAAGCATTCGAATGTTTGCCGTTTGAGGCTATTTAAAGTATTAAGGTGATAGCAGAAATGCCTGGCACAGAGACAGGGCTTCATGAAGAAACTGACTCATGAATCAGCTTTAAGGCCAGTCCTGCTGCACAGACGGAAGCTTACTGCTGAGGAGTCTTTACCTCTCTGGCTCTTTCTCTCAACCTGAATAAGGAAAAACTCAGGCCAGAGCAGTGAAGCCCAAGTGAGGATGAAGCACCACTGCAACAAACCAAAACCAGTGGCTGTTACTTCAGCCACTTATTTAACACAGATGTTCTTTCCTCCCTAACAGCTGGATGTGTTTGTCAGCGTTAGAATGTGGTGGCTTGGGGACCAGAACCCAGAGCCGCGCCCTTCAGGCTCAGCCACTGCATGGAGACTAGGAGTGACAAGGGGTTCAGGTGTGTCTCTCGCTGTGTCATGGAGTGTCTTTGCCAGTCTCTGTGCTATAGGTTTTTTTTTTTTTTAAATCTACATCATAACACCACCACCTGTCTGGAAGAATGATAGTAAAAAATATATAATGTAACACCATAGAGCAATAGTTTGAAAGCATTTGCACATTTTCTCTTCTGAAATTTTTCAATGCAATACCTTTATTCCAGCTTGCCTGTCTAACCTCTTCCAAGGATGGGTTCGAGTGAATTGAATTTATTTGAGAAAAAAATGCACGGGAAGAAATAATATTCAACTTCTAACATGATAATAAAAATCTCAATACTATTTTGAAATGACAGCTTTCAAAAGCCATTACTCCCTTTTTTAAAGAATTCTTTAACAAATCTTTTATATTTATTTATTTGATAAGAGAAATTGAGAAGGGGAGAGGTGGGGAAGAGTAGAAGAGACACCTGCAACGCTACAATCAATTTCCTGCTGCAGGTGGGGGCTGATGTCTTGAACCTGGATCTTTGCGCACTGTGACGTGTGCAGGTGGGGGCTGATGTCTTGAACCTGGATCTTTGCGCACTGTGACGTGTGCAGGTGGGGGCTGATGTCTTGAACCTGGATCTTTGCGCACTGTGACGTGTGCAGGTGGGGGCTGATGTCTTGAACCTGGATCTTTGCGCACTGTGACGTGTGCAGGTGGGGGCTGATGTCTTGAACCTGGATCTTTGCGCACTGTGACGTGTGCAGGTGGGGGCTGATGTCTTGAACCTGGATCTTTGCGCACTGTGATGTGTGCAGGTGGGGGCTGATGTCTTGAACCTGGATCTTTGCGCACTGTGATGTGTGCACTTAGTCAGGCGTGCCACCGCCTGGTCTCCCATATGCACCTGTTTTGTTGTGGTTGTGCTCAGGCGCCTGTGTTCGGAGACACTGTACCCATTTCTCGCTAGGAGAAAAATCACCGGCAGATACTATCTCATTTATCTGCTGCCTCCATGTAATTCTGAACTTAACTGGTGGAAGATAAAGGTTTCATTTCAGTAGTCTTTTTCCAGTAGAGAAATTTTTAAAGGTTTTTTTAAAAGGTTTAATTTACATCTTTCTGGTTGCAATTTGCAACCACTTAATTTGATCCTGTCTCTATAGTTGGAAAACATCTGGTCAGCCTTTTCAGAGCTATTTTTATTCTTGAAAACAGTTATTAACAAACCTCCACTCTCTCTTCTTTAGTAGTGATTCAAGTTTCTTTAGCATTCCTTCATGATAACTGTGCAGCTCAAAGGGACGGCACTATGTCCTCTGGGATCAAGTGGATGGAACTGCAGGAGAAGCCTGGGAAGCCAGTCAGGAGCTGAAGGGTGACTCTAGGAGGTTTCACTCAGGAATGCAGAGAACTGAATATACAAATGTGAAAAAAAGTCAATCTATTTTCAAGACTGTGGGAGATGGGAGTGGTGATGGGGACACAGAACTTTGGTGACAGAAATGGTGGAAAATAAATAAGAGAAGGAAGAACAAAAGAATATGGACCTGATCTATGAATCAGCAATCTCTGTCCTGGGGTTTTACCCAAAGGAAACAAAAGCATCTACCAGAAGACAAATGTATTCCTATGCTCATAAGAGCACAAGTATAATAGACAAAAACTTGGTGTCGTTTTTGACGGGCTAGCTTGTTTTCGCCGGGCTGGCTTCACGGGCGGGTAACAGACGACCAGGGACTCATGGTTGAGCTGTGGGCAGTATCTCTTTATTCATGCAGGACGCAGCACAATCTAAGACGAGCTAAGCTAAACTAAAGTACTCTAAAACTCACAATGCTGTCTTTATATATACTTGCCAAGTAGGGTGGAAACAGGATGTGACATAGAGAGGGTGGAGAGAAAAGTGACTGGTGAAAATCAGGGTGTGACAAAGAGGGGGCAGAGCAGGTGAGAATCCTATCACTGAACCACCAATGCCCTGGAGGGAGGGTGGTGCTTGTTAACAGCGGTTATGTAAATAGAATGAAGTGGTTATGTAAATAGAATAGTGTTAAGCAGGGGGGATTTAAATCAAATGAAACAGAAGGGGTCTCATGCATACCAACACTTGGAAGCAAACCAGAAGTCCAATGAGAAGTGGAGGGATAAGAAAATTATATATGTTACTCAGCTGTTAAACATGATGGGGCCATCCCTGCTCCATCTTGAATGCAACCTGAAGACATGTAAGTGAGATAAACCAAAAGGGAAGGATAGACGCCAAACGATCTCGCTCATACGTGAAACTAAGAAATGAGGCAAGGCTTAGGAGTTTATAAACGGCGTCGTGGTGCAGTGTCTCTCTGCTCATGTGAGCCTGTCAGCACGCCAGTCAGGCTTCTAACTGGTGCCCAGAAACAGTTAAGTCACAGCAGGTGCAGACAGAATGTAAACTGGATAAGCCAGGGCATCAGGAAAGAGGTCCTGGGTGTGGAGGAGGAAGGGGGGTAATGGAAACTCCACAGGCTGCTGGCGGGCCCCCACTTCCTCACTCCAGCATCCCGAGGGGGCCCTGATGGAAGCCGACCTGCTCTCACCACCGCTGTCAGCACCTCGGTGGACTCCATTCTGTAACAGTCAGCGTGGGCCACGCCGAGTAGGAAACGGACAAAAGCTGGGTGCTGGGGTACAGGGTGTGCAGGTCTGGTGGGATCGGCCTGTAGCCCATTAATGTAAAATACACGTAACTCCCTGCCCTCTAAAAAGAAAGAAAGGAAGGGAGAAAGAAAGGAAGGGAGAAAGGGAGAAATAAAGAAAAAAGAAGATGAGGACAGAGAGGGTAGACACACAGCCAAACCTGGGCTGCACACAGCCAAGGGCTCTGGGGAAGGAGATGGAGGGAGGTATGGATGGAACCCTGAGACGTTGTTGCAAGAAGCAGAGAGAAGAGTGACTGTAGCCATGTTTCTACAACTGCACACCCAGTAAAAAAGAGAAAATGCCTTTATTATCTTTATTTATTTATTGGGTAGAGACAGCCAGAAATAGACAGCGTCGGGAGAGATAAAGAGGGAGAGAGACAGACAGAGAGACACCCCCAGCCCTGCTTCACCACTCTCAGGGGCTTGAACCAGGGTCCTTGCACATTGAAACATGTGCGCTCACCAGGTGCATCACCAGAAGGCCCCTAAAAATGCTTTAAATTCAAACAAATCCAAAATTAAAATAATAATAGCTGTGCTGCCTTCACAACATCTGTGGCTGTTTGGACATTAATTCTGAGCGTTTGACGGAAGAGTGAGGGGTGTTCATTTATTCAATCACTTATTAAGTTAGTCTGTAAGGTGCGACATGTGCACCTTTTACTGATTTTTAATCTAATAAAAGTATCTGTCACCTGTCTGTGTAAAAGAGATGGAAGAATAAACTGTGACTTCATCTCTGTGCTGTGCTGAGGGTTCAGCCCAGGGCCCCCAAACAGAAGATGTGTCTTCCGCTGCTCAGCACCGCCTCAGCTCCTGACCTCATGTGCGGGGCAGACTCCTAGGACAGGACTGCATTTGCCACTTGCTTCTGATTTACCAGACCACTGCTCAGCTCTGGTGTGTAGTGGTGCTGGGGCCCGAACCCAGGGCCCTGTTTTTTTGTGTCATGACTGGGCTATACCCCCAGCCCTGACTGCATATTCACTGTCTCACTCAGTGAGGAAGAGCCTTCACTGGAGAAGTCCTAATAAATGTTTCTCATAGTCCTGATTCGTAGAATAAAGCCCAGCATTTCTTTTTTGGAAACTAAACCTCAAAACAATTTGTTGAGAACTTTGTTATGTGAATTGGTTTCTTAAAAGAAAATTTTGGTGACAACAATATGGCAAACACATTTATTTAAAAACTTAAAACTCAACAACCTTGTAAGAATAAGTTAAATTTTATAAAATAGTGCTGGAGAGGACAATAGAAAATTTGTATGAACTTTTTAAAAATAACTGAATACATATTAAATCATCACACAGGAAATATAAAAGGCCAGGTGTCCCATCTTGCCAGACTCATACCTTATGCAAGTTACATGCAGGAAGATTTTATCTGGCAAAATGTTCATCAACTGTCCTTTGTTTTTGATGAATAGGCTTAAAATGAAGTGAGAAAGAAAGAAAGTTTAAATGAAGAAAACCTCTTAGGACAAGAACTTTGAGAGAAAGTGGTCCAGACACGTGGTCACAGGAGCAGCCTTCAGTAAGCCTCCGTCGTTGTCAGTTTAATGCTGAGGAATTTTCCATCTGTTCAGGAGGTTTAAAAAAAACGGAAGAGGTCTCTTCTCTCATGAAACTAGCATTTTAGTGGGGAACGGCAGAAGATCAGATCAAAATGCGAATGGGACCTTCTCAAGGAAGGCAAGTCCTTAGAAGGAAAGCAGACAGGGCACTGCAGCCCCTGCAAGGACAGACTGCAGCTGCAGGACACAGAGGCTGGGGTTCTGGGAGAAGCCTGTCCCCTCAGCAGTGGGGACACTGCACAAGCCGAGGTCCAGCATGGCAGGGACCATGGGGGGGGGGACCCCTGGCCTTCAGTCCATCTCCTCAGGGGGCTTTCTGCCTCCTCGAGTTGAGCAAGAAGAAACCTGCCTAACCGGCCCCAGTCCCCCGTCAGTCTCCCTTGTGCAGGGACCCACATCCCCTGAAGCAGTCACACCACCTACCCAGTGGTTACTGGAAGGTCCCTCATCCTTCCCATCCCTGCGACCCTGACCATACAAGGTATAAACAAGCTGCTTCCCTACCACCCTTTAAGAACTCTGCTGTGCCGCACAGTAAACGCACTATTCCCTGCAGTGTGTCCCCAGTGATCTCTGTTCTCGTCCCTCGCCAAGGGTTCCTGAGAAGGACCTCAGCGCACTCACCCTGCTGCCCTCGGCTCGGACCTCTTCGGCCCCCACCTCTAGTGCACAGCAGAGTGGGCTTGCCGACCTGGTCTGAATGAGGAGAGGGTCCACCTAGTGCACAACAGAGTGGGCTTGCCGACCTGGTCTGAATGAGGAGAGGGTCCACGGCGGACCCGACCTCTGGGCGCAGCACTGAGTTCTCGGGAAACTGTCCATATGGTAATTTCTTTATTGGGGAATTGATGTTTTACAGTTGACAGGAAGCACAATAGTTTGTACATGCGTAACATTTCCCAGTTTTCCACATAACAATACAGCCCCCACTAGGTCCGCTGTCAGCCTTCTTGGATCTGTGCTCCCCCCACACATGCTACTTCTTAAATAAAATGTGCTTTCTGTCTCTTTCTACCAGTCCTGATGGACATTTCTCTTTTTTTTTTTTTTTAAATATCACTCTGAATCCAGGAGTCATCTTCTTAACTTCAGTTCTTTAATTTTTCCCCATTAAAATATATTTGTGTATTTCAGTGGTATTGGGGATTTCTCATTTAATTATCCATGTGAATGGTCTCACCTAGCTCTCTTGCTTCTTCGGAGTCTATGGGAGTCTTCCACAGTTCAGGCAGTGGTGCACCACATAGAGTGTACACCTTAGCACATGCCAGGCCTGGGTTTAAGCCCCCAGGCCCCACCTGCAGGGTGGAAGCTTCACGAGTTATGGAAGAGGGCTGCAGGTGTCTCTGTCTCTCTCTCCTTTTTTTTGTTTCATTTTTTTAATTGCGGGGATGAATGGTTTATAGTCAACAGTAAAATACAACAGTTGGTGCATATGTGACATTTCTCGGTTTTCCACATAAGAATTCAGTCCCCTCCTGGCCCTCCACCACCATCATGTTCCAGGACCTGAGCCCCCCACCCACCACAGAACCATTCGTTTATTTAGTTTGGATGGTGGTATCTGTTGCTGTGCAGAAGCTTTTTAATTTGCTGTAGTCCCACTGGTTTGCTTTTGTTTTAGTATTCTTTGTAATAGGACTCATATCATTGAAGATGCCTATAAAATTTAGATGGAAAAGAATTCTGCCAATATTTTCCTGTAAGTATTTGATAGTTTCTGGTCTAACATCCAAGTCCCTGACCCCTTTAGAATTTACTTCTGTGTTTGGTGAAATGGAGTGGTTCAGTTTCATTCTTCTGCACGTTTCAACCCAATTGTTCCTATAAATAAGAAGAAGCCCTGTGGGACTATGTGAAAGCTTGGTAGAGCTTAGGGAAAAATCTCCCCATCCCTGGATGGAGGTCTGGAAAGACTCCCCACTTGTTAGCCTCTCTCCATAAGGAGATGAGCCAAGAGGGAAAAGTCTCCCAGACTTAGTTTCCCCTTGTTAGACTCCCAAGCCTCACAGAAATCTCACAGTTTCTCCCTGCTAGCAGCAGGCCACATGGCTGCCTGCTTTAAGGTTCATTCAAAGTTCACAGTCACCCGGAGTTCACACAACCGCCTCACTTTTGATCACAAAGGAGAACACACTCCATCAAACACCTCCTCAACACCAGACAGTGAAGCCCCAAAATGTTATTTCCTTATGACCCTTGATATCTATGATTTACATCAAGCCTTGTTTATCTTCTCTCTATCTCACCCTACTGGTTTAACCCCTATGCTTCTCTCAAATGCCTTAGATAATTAACCTGTTTCCATCATGGAGAATAATTGTCTTCACCTTTATGTATCGCATCAATTCTTATCATACCAGCCCCCTACCATAGGGGCAAGCTGACCTTTAAGAAACCTGTAATTTCTGACATATTTGAGAAATGTTATTTGTTTAACTGTCTCTATATAAACCTGTTGGGTAGTATGCCACCTCCCCCTGGCTTCTGCTTAACCATATGCCTATACAGGGATTTACTGATCCCATTCAAAGCTTTGGTCTATTTACATAAATCACTTTTACATTTACATAAAGCACTCCCTCCAGGGCATTGGTGGTTCAGTGATAGGATTCTCGCCTGTTCCACCCCCTCCTTGTCACACTCTGATTTTCACCAGTCACTTTTCTCACCACCCTCTCTATATCACATCCTGTTTCCACCCTACTTGGAGAGTATAAAAACAGCTGCTCTTCTGATTAAAGACACTTGGAAATTGCTTTCTGAGAGTTCCAGAGTGTATCTCCTGTGGAAGTTAGTGTGGCATGAGTTCCTGATCCCTCTCCCACGCAGCAGCCTAGATCGATCGGCTCCAGTTGAGTTCTCTCCAAGCCAGAGAGCACTAGCTCAGGAAGAAGTACCCTCAGGCTATCCCGGCATAAACCCGAGCCCACCGCTGAATAAATTGAGTGTTCGTATCAGAATTCTCCCCGGTGTCTCTTGTCTATATTGATGAGCCCTCAAGCTAGCGGGGGGTGATGGGGACAGTCAGCTTACCTTCCTGGCTGGAGTCACTCCACGTGAGTCCCAGCAAAGCCCAGGGACTTTTTCTGTACATGCCTAATTCTGAAGGCTTAAAAGCAATATCCACAAAAATTTCCAACCAAAGTTCCTTGAAACTTAATGAATGCAAACCATTTTTTGTTGGGTAGTATGCCAGCTCCTCTGGCTTAAAGCGTCTGTCTCTAATCCTGCTTAACTAAGCACTGGCATGTTTGCAGGGCATTGGTTTAATCCCCACTAGTTCATGATGTCTTTTTGCTCCACCCCCCTCTCGTAGTACACCCTGATTTGCACCAGTCACTTTTCACTCCACCCTCTCTACATCCTGTTTACACCCTACTTGGCAAGTATATTAGTTTTAGTTTAGTTTAGTTGGTTGGCTTAGATTGTGCTGTGTTCCACATGAATAAAGACTGATCTGTGTACCACTCAGCCATGAGTCCCTGGTCGTCTGTCTTCCGTCAGTGAAGCTCAGCCCCGCATAATGGCACCCTGAAACAGGGACCAGCACCGACGTGGGACCTAACCTTCCCATCCCCCAGATAAGTAAACTTGGCTACCCATCTGCCATGGGTTGCCTTTCTACTTATGAAGAGGTTTGCCAAAGCCTCTACTGTTTCATCATGAGACCATTTCTCTGTCTCTGGAACATTTTGCTCTGGGCCACACTTTGGTTCCCTGACCGGGAACTTTGGTTTCTTATGACCCTAATCATAGAGCTTGGAAGATGCACGTAGATTTCTCCTTGGACTTTCTGGATTCCCTCTCCCATGTTTCCCAAGGAGAAGGACTACATTTTGCTCTGGGCCACAATTTGGTTCTTTATGAAAGTTATTGTAGAGCTTGGGATATGCACGGAGATTTTTCCTGGGACTTTCTGGACTTCTCGCATGTTTCCCGCTGAGAAGGACTACTCTAATTTGAGGAGCATTCTCCAGTACCCTGGAAGTTCCCAAGAATGGAAACAAGTGATTAGTTCTACCCTCCTGATTGGATTCTTTCTTCGATGGGAAGACGCTTTTAAAAATAGGTGCCTGCAATCCTGCAGAAACAGTCAGAAGCACCCTAAATGGAATTTCGAGGAGCTTTTTGGACTAGGACGCCCTCCGGGGACTCATGATGCTACATGGTGAGATCTGGATAATCTGGTTCAAGTTGTGTTTCGTAAGAGAGTGATTTGAATGACTGAATTTTTGTATGACATTGAATTAAAAAAATGCTGGACACAGCCATGATTTCTAGAGACATCCAGAAACAATCCAAAAAATTGTTTTTTCCTCCTTTGATTTTTTTTATTTTTTTTATTTTTTTTTTTTACATCTTGGCATAAATCTGAAACGTTTAATCCTGAAAACTGTATGAGTTATGGGCAGAGCAGATAGTGCAATGATTATGTTAATGATTCTCATGCCTGAGGCTTCTAACAATGGTTCTTCTGTTTACCTTTCCACATTTTATTGAGTTTAAACTGTTTAAACAACCTTGAAATACTAGAAAGGACTTCCAATTATAATGGAGTTATCAATTATAGTAAACTTCTAATCTGCTACAAGTTTTGTTTGACAAGTAAGTGAACTTCAGCTGTCAAGTCTTCACATGAAAAAGCATCTGCTCAAATGAAATCCCTGGAAATCCATTTGGACTCCTGTTCTCTGACATCGCCCACAAGATGGAATGACTACAACACACCCCTGGAAACCAATGATGTGACCTGGCATGAAGAAACAGATTCACAGACTCCAAAACTCACTCTCTACAGAAAAGCGGAATTCCAGTGGCTGACCTTCCCCATCGAGACAGACATGCAGCATTTCATCCCCTGGCATTTCTTCTGTGGTCATCTACTTTGGACTGATACTTCCATTGGACTTACTGGTACACCTTTTGGATAACAGTTTCCTTTTATGCTGCTGGGTTTCTCAAAGACTGATAGCAGCAGTCCATAGACTTTGCAGCCAGAGCCTTGGGACTCTATAGGGCATGCCCCCTTGCCTGCAGGCTCTGTTCACAGAGACAGGAAACCTCCCCTCCTTACTAAGTCATGCCCACAGAGGCAGGAAATGCCCTTTGAGGCAAGAGATGCCCACAGAGGCATGAAGCGACCCCAGAGACAATTAATGCCCCCAGAGGCAAGAAATGCCCTTTCACCTGCTAGGCCTTGCCATTTGAGGAAACGCCCCCCCCTCAGGCCTCCCCTTGGCATCACACTGGTTCTTGCTGCTCTCCTATTTTGTTCCTCCATGTCTTGTGCCAGTTCTTTTGAAAATGCCTGTATGATATAGGTTTCTGTTCACCCCACACTCCTGATAATATGGCCATTAGTTAAAAAGAAAGGGGGAGGTGTTGGGTAGTATGCCAGCTCCCCTGCCTTAAAGCGTCTGTCTCTAATCCTGCTTAACTAAGCACTGGCATGCCTGCAGGGCATTGGTTTAATCCCACTAGTTCATGATGTCTTTTTGCTCCACCCCCCTCTCGTAGTACACCCTGATTTGCACCAGTCACTTTTCACTCCACCCTCTCTACATCCTGTTTACACCCTACTTGGCAAGTATATTAGTTTAGTTTAGTTTAGTTTAGTTGGCTTAGATTGTGCTGTGTTCCACATGAATAAAGACTGATCTGCGTACCACTCAGCCATGAGTCCCTGGTCGTCTGTCTCCCGTCAGTGAAGCTCAGCCCCACAATTTTGAACACATTCTCTCTTTTTTATACCTATTCCTTTTGTTTGGTTTGCTTAATAAATACTTAATATGCTCATTTATTCCAGAAATAGGTAACTATTAATACTTTTTATACTTTACTTTCTTTATTATTGGATAGACAGAAATTCAGAGGGGAGGGGTAGATATAGATGGGGAGGAGACAGAGAGACACCTGCAGCCCTGCCCTGCTGTACCATTTGTGAAGCTTCCCTCAGCAGATGGGGCCTAGGGTTCAAGTGCAGACTCCCTGTCTGAAGCAGGAAAGCTTCCTGAGCACTGAAGCAGTGCTGTAGAGTTCTCTCTTTCTCACTCCCTCTCTGCTTCTTTCTCTCTCAATTTTCTTCTGTCACTTTCAGAAATGTAAGAGAGGTCCAACTTGGGCCCTTATGCTAGAAGGATATGACACTCTGTGTGTTGTTTTGCGCGGGCTATGTTGTTTTCACCGGGCTGGCTTCACGGGCGGGTAACAGACAACCCGGGACTCATGGCTGGGTTGTAGGCAGTATCTCTTTATTCATGCAGGATGCAGCACAATCTATACCAAGCTAAGCTAAACTCAAGGTACTGTAAAACTCACAATGCTGTCTTTATATATACTTGCCAAGTAGGGTGGAAACAGGATGTGACATAGAGAGGGTGGAGAGAAAAGTGACTGGTGAAAATCATAGTGTGACAAGGAGAGGATCAGGGTGTGACAAGGAGGGGGCGGAGCAGGCGAGAATCCTATCACTGAACCACCAATGCCCTGGAGTGCTTTATGTAAATGTAAAAATGATTTATGTAAATAGACCAAAGCTTTGAATGGGATTAAATCTATCCCTGTACAGGCATATGGTTAAGCAGAAGCCAGGGGGAGCTGGCATACTATCCAACACTGTGTACTGCACCATGTTCTTGCCTTGGCCCCTTAGATTTCTTGAAATCTGAAGCTTGCACTTTCAAGGATGGTGCAGGTTCCCCCCGCCCGCCTGCCCCTCAATAACAAGGTTTCTTTTTTCTTGTCTGACTCTTAGCAGCAACCTGCAAATACTGGTGACATTATATAGACGCCAACTTGGCCAAGGTTCTAATCTAGAAGGGGAGCGAAAGAGGGTGGGCTTCCCCTAGCTCATAAACAGAACATGTTCCGGGATGTGCTGTCGCCCTTCAAAAAGGTAAATGAAATGGCCAGCTGGATCATGCTTAGACCCACACAGCCATAGACACACCGTCCGCGGGCTCCAGTGTGTGTCAGGTGCTCACAGTGGCAAGTGATGTGTTAGACTAGATGTTGCCTTTCATCTAGTTTATACTGATGATTTGAGTACTGTCACCTTAGGAATTATTAAAAATAGTCAACTAAAATTGCTTCAGTTAACTATTTTATTTTATTTTATTTTATTTGTTCTTTACTGGGGGATTAATGGTTTGTAGTTGACAGTAGAATATGGTAGTTGGTCCATGTGACATTTCTCAGTTTTCTGTTTAACACTCTCACCCCACCTAGGTCCTCCTCCACCATCATGATCCAGACCTGAGCCCTACGCAGAGTCCTGGACTTTGGTGCCATGCGCCAACTCCAGTGACTCATTTTTTATTGTGTTGTGTCCAGAGTGGTGTTTAAGTTGAAGGTTGGCGCGAACAGGAGAGAACCTTTGCTGAGCGGGCTCTCTCTGAGGCCGTCCCTCATTCATTTCTGTCTGGCTCCGTATGGACCAGTGTCCTATTTCTGGGGTTTAATCAGCAGGTAAGAGCCCCACATGTGGAATCTAAGTCAGTCCAAGCTGCAGCAGAAAGACAGGTATCTCAGAAGCCTGATGCCACCCGACCTGGCTCTTCGCCCCAGCTGCCTCTGCATCCCTGCTGCCCTGTGGCTGTCAGCAGCCTCCCGCGTGGCAGCTGCAGGGCTGTGCTTTCCCTTGTGGTGCTGAGAGACTTCTGTAACACACAAGCGGGGGGCATTCTCACCATCCTGCACAGCACACACTCACAATGCCTGGCAGTTAATACCTGAGGCATCAGCTTGCTCTAAACAGGAGACACCCAGTGAGAATGCTTCTGTCCTTCATTCCCCATGCACACAGGCCCCTGTGAACACCAGGGCTCCAGGGCCTGCTACTCTTGGGGTCGCGAAGGCATCCCATAATGAGCTTTGCGTCCTGTGCTGCACCCTGTTTCTTAGAGTGACTGAATGCACCTCAAAATCACCAAACACCAAACTCTTTCCTAAGCTTTGCTTTTAGGAATGGAACAAAAATAGTGAGGGCTGACGGGGAAGTGCAGAGAAAAAGTGGCTACAAACAACACCCTGTCTTCAAAGCCGCGGTTATCTCATGTCCAGCCTGGTTCAGACAAAGTGAGAATCTTAGGAAAACTGAAACTGTTTTTTCTTTTCAGTTTCTACTTCACTCAGAGCTCAGTTCCACCAATACCCAATTCTCCTGTTTTTCAAACATTGTATCTGAACGAAAGGCTAGAGAAATACATTCCCTTCTAAGCCCAAGACAGTAGCTCTTTGTCATAATTACATGGGCTTTTATTAACTTACAAAAGAAACCATAATCTTCAAAGTATAAGGCAGAGATTCTAAGTGACGGTAATATCATTTTCTTTATTTTTCTTCAAATATATATATATATATATATATATATATATATATGCTTTATTTGTCAGAAAGAGACTTATCCTAGTTTAGCAAGTTTTAACAAATTCGGTGACTCTTCTTTTTTAAAAGAAAAAAGGAACAATCTGATTTTATATAATGTAGTATGATATATATGCACTTGTGTATATCATAAACCTGACATGTAGGCTGTTTCAGTTCATGATCAGTATACATTCATGCTGTTAACATCAAATTATTTATGACCCATTTTAAATTTCTGCCAGAGGCCGACTTGGAGCCTCTGAATCTGCCAAGTAAACTATTTGAGTCTCGTGAATCACCGTGTCAACTGGACCCACTCTGCACACTGCAGGGTACTTATACTCAGTTCCATGAAGCACCTTTGTGAGACATGGGGAGCAGCAGACTGGCTGCATGCTTTCACATCTGATGCATATAAGAGAGAGCGTAAATTTCCTTTTATGAATTAATTAATGTAATTGCATATTTATCTTGTAGTCTTTTAGTAAATTTTATAGGTTGATTTAAAAAAAAAAAGAGCGTAAACTGACAGAATGGCTCTGCGTGCCTTCAGGTGCTGTCTGTGCACGTCCTCTTTCTCCTCTGATGGTAGCTTTTATCTTTGTCCACCAAAATATCATAGTTGTAATTTAACCAGTCATTTCAAAATACATCAGAGTGCAAGTGTTTTCCAGTATCTAATTTAGTCGCATATGCAAATGAGTTCTATTTGTTTTCAGGGCTGGTTTTGTTTCATTATGTGAGAATTACTTGTTTACAATTACATATGGAAATTAATAGCCTTTTCACAGGCTAATGAAAAAATCATTCACTTAACTTTATTTCAAATTTATGTGGCTTGCAGAAAGAAAGGGACCTCTCACTCATTTTAACTATATGAAATCTATTTTTCTTTTTCAATATAGTACAATGTTGATTTGAATTAGGCTAAAGAGGCAAAATCATAAACGATTTTAAAGACCAACAGAGAAATACTTGCTAAGTACACATTTTTAAAAAAGAGAGATGAACGGGAGTATGAACATGAGTAGAAAAAATATATACTTAAGTCTATTTCTTTTAGAATACTTCTTTAACTAAATAATCTAAAGGGAATGACAAACCATGAAAATTTAAATGCTCGTGTATTTCTATAAATAAACACAACTTCTTCCTGAAAGATAAAAGCCCACTTTTAACCTTGATCAGAAAAAAATACAAAGCAAATTAGAAGTAACAACTAAATCAAATGACATCCCCTACTCTTAACAGTAGCTTAAAAGAAGTTCTAACTTTCTTTTTATAATATATTTATTTATTATATTAGATGACAGATGGGTATGTTTAAAAATGCTAGGTAGATAGATAGATGCTAGACAGACAGACAGACAGACAGAACCAGAGCATCACTCTGGCACATGCCATTCCAGGGCAGAACAAGGAATCTCACGTTTTAGAGTCCAGAGCTTTACTTTCTATGCCATCTCCTGGTTCACAAGAACCTATAACTTCATGAGTCATGGTTATGTTAGATTTATATAACTTTACTAGTATTTTTCTTTTAAAATGATTTATATATAAATAAAAATTAAAAAAAAATAAAAATTGATTTATTTAACTGTTTATTTATAGAGAGAGAACCAGAGCACTTACGGGTTTTGGTAATATGATATAATATAATATAAATCTTATCTTCCCCTCGCCCTCAGTTTCACATGTAATGCAGTATTAAATATATATTAAACCTAACATATGTCAGTTGATTTCAGTTTATGATTAGTATAAATTCAAGCTGTTAACATTAAATCTTAACTCAATTTTAAATTTCTGCCAGAGGCAATCGTGGAGTCTCTGAATTTGCCAGATAAAGTATTTGACTATATTTTCATATTTTTGACTTGTACTCAGTCCCCAGGAAGCATCTTGCTGAGACTTGGGGGCACGCAAACTCGAACTGCATAATTTCACGCCACTGGTGTGTGAATAAATGCACAGATGCGTGAGTTAGGGCATTCCTCCATGCAAGCAGGAGACAAGAAGAGATCAAGAAAACAATCCTGTTTACGATCGCATCAGGAAAGAATGTGTTTCATAAAGAAGGCAAAAAAGACTTGTGCAGTGACAACTGCGTCTCTGCAAAAGGAAATGGGAGGCAGCGGGAAGCTCTGTTCCGCTCGTGAACTGGGAGAGGCCACATCTTGACGGCCGTTCTATGCACACTGATATGCAGAGTTTTTGATTCCTACCAAAACCCCAATGCATTTCCTCAAAGAAGTAAAACAAGTGCTACACATGCTTATTGGAACTACAAAAGACCCCCAAATAAAGAATTACAAAGATGGACTTCAAACTGCATCACTTACTGTTTATTACTGGAACAAAGGTAAGTCCACGGAACAGAATGAAAGTCCAGAAACTAGCTCTCCCTGGCATGAACAGTTCATGCCCTGCAAAGGGCCTGAAAACATTAGAAACACGGGGAAAGGAGAGCCCTTTCAAAAAACGACATTAGAAGAAACAGCATCACAGGTCACTGTGGACAGAAGTCAACTCACAAGGATTCAAAGACTTAGAAGTCAGACCAGACGGCATAAAATACTCAGAAGGAAAGCGCTCATGGAAGACCCTATGATGTCAGCCTCAGAAAAGTCTTAGGGGACTCCAGTCAGCGGCAAGGAAACAAAGCAAGAATGAACTCAGGGGATGACATCAGATTGACAAGTCTTGCCTGGCAACAGTCCTATAAGCCAACATTGTCTTAGTAAGGTGATTAAAACAATAAGGAGAAAATCAGTGACATAAATAAATAAATAAATAAATAAATAAATATATATATATATCCATCAGAGTATGAGGACTTAGAATAATCCAAGACTCCAAATCTAATATGACAGCTTCTATCAGGCAATTGCAAGCAGATGCCCTTATTCTAGAACAGAAGCCGTTTGAGCCATGACTTACTGAATACGTTAGGAGGGCAACTTCTGTAAATTGATGGAGTTGAGTATGGACTAACCAGAGTGAGAAATTTCTGAGGGCCAGGCGGTGGTGCACCTGGTTAGGAGCTCACATCACAGTGTGCAAGTACCAGGGTTCAAGCCCCTGGTCCCCTGTATGTGGTGAAGCAGGACTGCAGGCGCCTCTCTCTCTCTCTCTCTCTCTCTCTCTCTCTCTCTCTCACTCTCTTCCCCTACACTCCCCCCAACTGCTCTCGGTGCTCCCAGTGCTCTCGGTCCCTATCTAGTAATAAATAAATAAAATATTTTTAAAAGGTTATAGAAATTTACGAGCACTGTAGTCTTGAGGAACCTCTGCTATTCCTAGAGATCGTTTCCCAGAAAAACTCCCAGGTTCCCATCAAGAAGACCTGAGTCCCCTTCCTGACTCAGAGAGGAGGAGCAGGAAACAATCACTACTGAATATATTGGTGGGAGTATCCATTCCAAAGACTACAACACTTTCCCTAGGTTAGACTTCGTCTCTTTTATGTTCCAACATCAGACAAACTGGGAGGCAAGGCAAAGGACTCTAATGACTGAACACATAGGAAATATACGGACAACCTAAACTGAAGCTATTAAGACCTTAAATGAAAAGCACGTCATTTGATGTGTTTGCACACACTATGTCTGCAGTGCCATTTGGAGCAAAGAATTCAGGACGTCCATCAACACAAACTCTGGGTGTGATGTTCAGTCCTTTCCATCCCATGACACGCTTGTGCCTAGGAAAGTGAGCTCACTGTGCTAGAGACAGCTGCAAGTTCTGCTTTTTATTTTAACCTACAGAATACAGCTTGTCTCCGACATGGATGATGCTGATGTGAGACTTCTCTACTGGGTTTGGCCTTCTTTCTGCCAATCACTGTTTCCACGCTGTGGAAAAAAATTTTAATGAATCCTGATTTTCTTTTCCAGAGAACATATCATCTTAATTTACCTGATAGACACAGATGGTAATTATCCGGTGATTTGATTTGTCATTCCATAATCATAATTTAGAAATGGAGTATTCAGCCTTTCTCCCTTCAACTTCTCCATCATCCTTCCTCCATTCCTCTCTCCACCACACCTTTGTGACCATCATCACCTTCTCATCACTATTTTCACCACAGTAAGTAAGTAAGTAAGGTGTTAGAGAAAAGGGGAAAAAAAGCCATATTTTCCCCTTTGGAATGAAGAAGGCAAACATTTGCAGTACAAATGTGTTAAAATTCACAAAAATGTGAATTTCCCTTTTCCATGGCATTACCAGCACGACGATTAAGATCTAGCAGTGGGGTTGGGGAGAGGCAAGACGTCGGCCATCGAGCAGAGACATGAGTATCCTCTGTGAAACAGACAATGAAGACCACATGGATGGACACTATGGGAACCAGTTATAACCGGAAGAGGCCGCAAACCACAGAAAAGCCAAGTGTGGAGCAAGAGAAGGCCAGGGAACAGCAGAGCAGAGGTGAGGACTAACTCAAGGTCCAGATCCCTCTCTCGTGGGGTGGCGCATCCTCAGGGCCATCTGGAACCCAAAGGACTAAAGCCAGCAAGGCTTTCCTACTCTCCAGAAAACTACTCTGCCGCCGGCCGTTACTGCTCAGCAGGGTACGCACCATCCAGAGACCAGGTGGAGGGTGGGAGCTGGCTGCCCAGCGTGGCTCCAGAGGCCCTCACCCAAGTGACTCCTCGGAAAGAACGCGCCCCCTGAACGCACAGTCACCCACCCCCCGAGGGAAGGGTCCCACTCTGCGTGAGCTACATATCAGAGACAGCCGGCCCCTGTCCCGCCACTGCAACCGCCAGACCTGGTCTACACTGCCTGGGAACCAGCGGTTCTGCGGCAGACCAAACTGAGTAAAGTCAAGGAGGGGACTCGAGGATTAGGTGACTAGGTGGGTAGGTGAGATCTGTTTGGCATCTGCAGAGCTCTCCATCCTAAACGAGTAGAATATACACACCCACCTCACAATCCCACAAGCTAATGAAGGCAAGGGGACTGCTCATGTAGAACCAAGAGGAACAAGTATTTCTTTCCATCTTGGTCAGATTTTATGATGCTTTTCTTTAACTAAATTCCTCTGGGGACAAAGTTTTAGGTGAGAACTTTGGTTCCTCTTTCTTTTTTTCTTTTTTTTTTTTTCCCCAATAACAAGCTAACCCAATTTTATGGGAACTTAGGGAAAAAAGCAAAATTGAAAAGGAACATTTCTGGCCTGTTATTTCATGTAATAGAAACATGCTTCAGCTCCTAAGATACAGGAAACCAGTTTAATTCAATATCCAAATCACAGTGCACCGTAAGAAGAGGAAAGTTTCATTTATATTTTATAAGAACTGGGCTTATGGTGAGGCGAGGACAGCACTCTACTTATAAAAATAATCATGTTTTCAGATCTCATGGGGGGAAGGTGAGATGGTGATAACAAAATCAGAAAAAGAACATTATGGCAGGTAAACTGGTTCATAGATGCGAGCCTTACAGAACTTGTAGGTTGGAAGGAAAGGGACCAGTCCTACATCACTATAGTCATTCTTTTTTCTCAGAGTTGTTTTTGTCTTTTCCTGAGAAAGACAGGAGAGCACAGTTCAGCTCTGCTGTGCACCTGCTCTGAACTGGACCAGGGCTTCATATATGCAAGTGTGGCAAGATCAAAGCATCTATTTCTCGGTGTCACCAGAAAGCCCATCTTTGTCACACTCCACTTGTGACGAGGGAATTCCGCTTTATTTTGCAGCCCGTGGCTGGGGATCACTCAGACTCCAGTCCTGCCAGGAACAGCTACCCCTCCCCACCCACCCCCACTTACTGGGGGTAAGTGATTTAAACGTACAATGATTGGCATCTGAGCACAGGCTCTCCTGTCCCCACAGCGGGCGTTTGCAAGATACTCTCCCCCAACAGGCCTTTCCCGCCATCATGCACCATGACCACAGCGCCCCTCTTTGCCATCCTGTTCCCTCCTTTCCCAGAGTCCTTTGCTTTGGTACCGTGCACTACATCTGGCCCACATTTCACCTGGTCTCTCACTGTCCCTGCTTCTCACGCTCCACCTGTGAGTGAGTTCACCCAGTACTCATCCTTCTCTTCCTGGCTTATCTCACTCTACCCATCACCTTCAAATGTTGCCCGAGATATGGCAAGGGAGACCAGGGAGATGACTTAGTCCTTCTTACTGGCCTCTCTCAGTCTCTAATCACAATCACGGGCCCCCACTTCTCCACTGGCTGAGTCGGGAAGGGTGAGTGGGCAAAGGTATGGGGTCTCCCTGCCCACACCTCTCCTACTTTCATAGCAAGGGGTCAAGCCATCAGAAAGGGCATGGCTAGGACTCGGGTCCCTGAGACTGTCCTTTGTTTCCAGACTCAGCTACCAACTTCTGGAGTCACTATTACCCCCCTACTCATCAGTCCTTGGCCGTATTAAACAATGCAGCCCAGCACTTCTGGGGCTGGTTTCATAAGCCTATGTCTTACCTCTACTCTCACATTATCTTCAGATTTGATTTTTATGAGAGTAAGAAGTCACTCATATCTGGCATAGTTGGTGCCAGGGGTCAGACCTGGGATGCCATGCATGCAAGTCCTGTACTCTACCACTGAACTATCTCTTTGACAGCAAGGAGTTAGAAACTCTCCAGAGGACAAATAGCTCAGCTGCATAGGGACTGTGTAATTTTTCCTGCGGGCAGCCCAGGTCCTGTTCCCACTACATGGAAGGAAGCTTTGGTGTTGTGGCCTCTATCAATCTCTTTCTGCATCTCTCAAAAAAAAAAAAAACAACTGAATTTTCTAGTAACTTCACATATTTTATTGGTGAGTTTGAGCAGCTATGAGAAGTATCCATTGAACAGAAGCAAAATAATTCCTTGTGTGAAATCAGCTCTCCTCACTGCAACCACACAGTTCTAAATTAAATGGCTAGAAAAGACAGCTTGGAATACAACTGTATAAAAAATGCAGCAGGGCAGGGGTAGGTAGCATAATGGTTATGCTAAGAGGCTCTCATGCCTGAGGCTCCAAAGTCCTACGTTTAATCCTCCTCACCACCATATACCAGAACTGAGCAGTGTTCTGAAATAATAATAATTGGTAATAATAATATATAAAATAAATGTATTCCAGATCAGAAATTGTGGGGCTATGTGTAAGCTTGGTAGAGCTTAGGGAAAACTCCCCCCATCCTTGGATGGAAGTCTGAGAAAGACATCCCCTTGTTAGCCTCTCTCACAACAGATGAGCAAAGGGGAAAAATGTCTTTCAGATTCAGTTTTCCCTTATCAGACTCTCAAGCCCACAGAGATCTCACTGCTTCTCCCCACTAACTGCAGGCCACATGGCTGCCTGCTTTAAGGTTCATTTATTCGAAGTTCACCTCACCTTCTGATCACAAAGGAGAACACACCTATCACATACTCCTAACAGTGGCCTTTGATGTCCTTAAATTTGCATCAAACCTTGCTTATCATCTCTCTATCTCATCTTAACTGGTTCAACCCCTATTCTCCTCTCAAATGCCTTTGGGTAATTAAATGCCTGCATCAGGAGACTAATTATCTTGACCTTTATGTATCTGCATCAATTCTTGTCATACCACCCCCCTACCATAGGGGCAAGGTGACCTTTAAGAAACCTGTAATTTCTGACATTTGAAAAATGTTCTTTGTTTGGTTCTCTATTTGAACCCATGCCCACCTGCCAATAAAGGAGAGTGTTCCAGTTCTACCCAGTGTCTCTTGCCTATATTGCTGCGTCTCTTGAACAAAACGAGGGAGAACTGGTCACTTACCTTCGTTGCGGAGAGTCACCCTGTGGGAGCCCCAGCAAGAAATCATTAGACTGAATCTGATGAACGCATGTTAAAATTATAGCTAGAGCAGCCTGGGATGAGACCAGTAGACAGAACATGGGGCTTGTAAGCTCGAGCTCTTGAGCTTGTCCCAAAGCATCACATGTGCCAGAGTGATGTTCTAGTCACCCCTCTCATAAGTCAACAAATATACCAGGGTTGGGCGGTGGCACAGCGGGCTAAGCGCACGTGGCACAAAGCGCAAGGACCGGAGTAAGGATCCCAGTTTGAGCCCCCGGCTCCCCACCTGCAGGGGAGTTGCTTCACAGGCGGTGAAGCAGGTCTGCAGGTGTCTGTCTTTCTCTCCCCCTCCTCTCTCCATTTCTCTCTGTCCTATCCAACAATGAACGACATCAACAACAACAATAATAACCACAACAAGGCTACAACAACAAGGGCAACAAAAGGGGAAAAATGGCCTCCAGGAGCAGTGGATTCATGGTGCAGGCACTGAGCCCCCAGCAATAACCCTGGAGGTAAAAAAAAAAAAACAATAAATATATCATTTAAAAAAATCAGAGGCGAATCACTGCCACAGTGAGATATTTGATAGTGGCAATGTCTGGTGAGGATTTGGGGGAAAAGAGACACTTCGGTGACACTTCCGAAGACAGTCCTGGGATATCTCAGAACACGAGAAGAGGACCTACCCTATGACTTGGCAATCTCTCTCCGAAGGTGCAATAATCCAAAGGGGTCTGTGTACACCTATGTTCACAGCAGCAGTAGTCGTAGCAGCTCAAACACGGAAGAAACCCAGATGCCCGATGACAGGTGAGTGGTTAAGAAAGTTGTGTTATCTCACCCATGTGTCCTGGAGCCTCCCCTCCCCAGAGCCCTGCCCCACCAGGGAAAGACAGAGACAGGCTGGGGGTGTAGATCCACCTGCCAACACCCATGTCCAGCAGAGAAGCAGTTACAGAAGCCAGAACTCCCACCTTCTGCTCCCCATAGAGAATTGGGTCCAGACTCCCAGAGAGATAAAGAATAGGGAAGCTTCCAATGGAGGGGATGGTAGACAGAACTCTGGTGGTGGGAGCTGTGTGGAATTGTACCTCTGTTATTGTATAATCTTGTTCATCATTATTAACTCAACAATTAAAAAAAAGGAAGTTGTGTTATATGCACAGTGGAATACAACTTAGCTATCTGAAATGAATAAGTCATTTCTTTTGTCCCATCTTAGATGGAACTCAAAGGAATCCTGTTAACTGAGGCCAGCTGGTGTGGAGGGATAGCTAGCAGGTGACTTCACTTACAGGTGGAACTTATGAGAGGACGGGAAGGAAAAACCTAGGGTGAAAAGTGATCGAGACATCCTGTGTTGCAGGAAGGTCTAAGACAGGAGGAGCAGTACTTCTGGTCTCTTAAACTCGGTAAGCTAAGAAGTTTGGCTTTCCATAGATACACTCCCGTGCATATTCCAGGCTTGTTACAGCAGACAAAGCCTGGATATGACTAAAGTGACTGCCAGTCAGCTGAAGACTGAAAGAACACAGGGCTTAGTTACCAAGTGGGGTATTACTCCACTGTGAAGAAGCAGGAACACGAGCCAGGGGAAACTGTTCTGAGAAGTAGATGAGCACAGTGCACATTCTCCTGACTCACCCCGTATGGGTGTTTTAATCTACATGCCTGGTGGAGAAGAGCCTTTCCCCTGTGACACAGAGACATAAAGCCCAAGACTGTGTTTCCTGTGTGTCTGCTTTCCTGGCAATTCAAACAGTGGCTGTAGTTGCTGCCCTTCCTCCCCTCCACATTCCTACGCTGATGGCCCAGACAAAGTCCTAAGGTCAAACATGACTAGGGGTTAATTCAGCTGACTCCAGACTGATACAGACCAGGCACTAGTTCTCCCTTCTTCACCCACACCAAGGCTGGGGATAAGGAAGATGTATAGCAATTACGTGAAGGATTTCTGCCTACTTTGTAATAATGACATAAACCTGCTACCTTTACCCCTTTGGGGAGGGGCCAGCTATAAAACTGTGGGCTTTTCCAAAGTGTGGGTCGAACTTCCCGGAGTGATCTGGGGTCTCCTACATATCTGTGAAATAAAACTCCTTGCTTTCACCAGGCACCGGCTCAAGTCTTGTGCTTTGGGGATCATTTCTGTAACAAAACAATATGGTATATGTACAGAGGGTATTATGCTTAGTGATTCAAGTCAGAAAGATAACGTCTCTGTGATCTCACTCCTACAACAAACAGCAAGGACACCAGATGACCTAAATAAACGTAAATTTTTGGACAATGAAACCAAAGTAATTACCAAAGTAATTACTCCTAGAGGCAGGAGTGTGGGATGAGGAAGAGCTACAGATCAGGATAAAATGAGGAGAATTTTTCTTTTTTTTTAAACATTTATTTATTTGTTTTCCCTTTTGTTGCCCTTTTTATTGTTCTTGTAGTTATCATTGTTGCTATTGATGTCGTCGCTGTTGGATAGGACAGAGAGAAATGGAGAGAGGAGGGGAAGACAGACAGAGGGAGAGAAAGACAGATACCTGCAGACCTGCTTCACCGCCTGTGAAGCGATTCCCCTGCAGGTGGGGAGCCGGGGGCTTGAACAGGGATCCGTATGCAGGGTCCTTGCACTTCATGTCACGTGCGCTTAACCGCTGCACTAGCGCCCAACTCCCTGGAATTTTGACTTTCAAAGATGCACACCTGAAGCCTCGGTGCTGTTGGCAATGCCATAATGCAACAATAAGAGAAAAACAAAGTCCTTCTAAAGCCCATCACTCACAGGGGAGCTGACCATGTCTATTGACAGACTCATAAACCAACACTCCCCGTGCTCTCCAGCTAGTCCCCAAGTATCTTGCTTCATTTCTACTTTTGCAATCCAAGAAAACTGTAATTAAAAATAAAACAGAAATTGCCTAGATAATTACCTCTCTATAGACACCGGAGGGAATCAAAGCTGAAAATGTAGAATAAGCAGTGACCTACCATTTGGAAAATCATTTCAATAAAACCTCTACTTCATTTCCTTCATTACTTTAAGCAGCAGTATTAGTAGTACTAAATTAACAGCTATCCTTCGAAGGTATTATGAAATCCCATTACTAACATACTAGTACGTGGAGGCAAATATGGCAGCAAACAAAATATTGCTTTGACAAGACTGACAGCATTTATCCCATCAGTCTCAGTGCTCATAGTGAAATGTCCTGAGAAACATAAAGACACCTACAGAAAAACAGACCTTGCTGGTCAAATCCAGAAGATAGGTGTCCTCTCTCTCTAGGACAAGAAGGACTCTACTATTTTCAGATTTTACCTTTTCCAGATTTAGACTGAGACTTTTGTTAGCAAAGGAAATGCTTCTGAGAGGTGCAGGAAATCAATTCTTCTTTCTTTCTCTCTCTGTCTCTCTCTCTCTCTTTTTAAATATTTCTTTATTGGGGGATTCATTAGTGGTTTACAGTTGACAGTAAATACAATAGTTTGCACATGCATAACATTTCCCAGGTTTCCACATAACAACACAACCCCCACTAGGTCCTCCTCTGCCATGTTCCAGGATCTGAGCCCTCTCCCCCCCACCCCAGAGTTTTTCACTTTGGAGCAATACACCAACTCCAGTCCAGGTTCTGCTTTGTGCTTACTCTTCTGATCTTGTTTTTCAGCTTCTTCCTATGAGTGAGATCACCCCATATTCATCCTTCTGTTTCTGACTTATCTCACTTAACATGAGGGTGTCAATTCTATGGTCTACACAATGACATCCTCTTTGTCTTGATGACAGCAGTAATCCTAACATTCATAAATGAAAACAGTAGGAAACTGGGGAAGAGAGACCCAAGGCAGTGGAAGAAGGAGGTGTGTGGAGGAGAAAGGTGACCCACGGGGACTGGAGTTCAACACAACCTCAAGGGGGCTCCTGGCGTCCGGCAGACCTGCCTTCAGCCTCAGCGGGAAGCCCTGGCAGGCAGGTAGGTCCATCCTCACCCGAACAAGATTCTAGGTCAAAGCTTTGTCTTTATTATTTATTTGTTTGTTTATTTATGTGTTTGTTTATTTATTATTGGATAGAGACTGCCAGAAATTTAGAAGGAAAGGGGAGACAGACAGGGAGAGAGACAGAGGGACACCTGCAGCCCTGCTTCACCACTCGCAAAACTTTCCCCCTGCAGGTGGGGACCGGGGGCTCAAACCCAGGTCCTTGAGCACCGTAACATGTGTGCTCAACCAGGTGCGCCACCGCCTGCCCCCCCCCAATTCCTCTGTTTTTTTATCTTTGGGTTTATTTCATTTGCACCAGAACACTGCTCAGCTCTGGATGGGGGGAGGGGAAGGACTGAACCTGGGACTTTGGAGCCCCAGGCAATAGTCGCTTTGCATAACCATTAAGCTATCTAAACCTCCTCCCAAGTTCCTCTATCTAAGCACAAACAGGGGCTGTGTGGTGTGGTGGTGCACCTGGCTGAGCACACATTGCAGTGTGGAAGGATTAGGGCTCAAGCCCGTGGTCCCCACCCACAGGGGGAAAGCTTCACAAGTGGTGAAACAGGGCGTGCCTCTCTCTCTCTTTCTCTCTCTGATTCTTCCTCCCCTCTCAACTACTCTCTGTCCCTATCAAAATAAATAAAATATATTAAAACAAACAAAAACAAGCAAAACAGCAACCCAGTGTGTAAGAGTTTGCAAGCATTCCATGCCGTGCAGCATTCTGTAAGTGCTCCAGCTTTATCTTCACTTTAGCAGGCAGAGAAAAAGTTTGGGGCTTGTTTTAAGGGGCTTTGTTTCAATGACAAAAACCGAGGGATTATCTGCGATTCCTTAAATCTCTGTGTCCGCTCTGCTCTGTGTCCACGCTCCTCGTCAGTCAGCCATGGCTGCCCCTGACCCCCAGGGCCTCTGTATGGCAGCGAAGATCTGCATTTCCCACTCTCTGGCAGTCCTTTGGATGGGCTCTACCAAAAGTCTCCACGTGCCGAGCTGTGAATCAAGCAGACAGTAGTGGAAAGTCTCCCGTGCTTCCAGAATAGGCACAGGCGGAGTCCGACAGGTTCCTGACCTAAAAGAGCGTCTGTGCTGTGACCCGCAGCGGCAGGGAGAGTGCCAGATGTTCCTCCTCCAGCCCTGCAGCTGCTCTGCACAGCCTGCTTCTGCACACTCTGCGCTCGGCACACACCGTGTCCCACTGGCTCATTTACTCAGCAAGCACGGGGCAGCTGCTGTGACCCAGAGCCAGGCCAAGAGTGAACAGACACAGACCAGCCTTCCAAGGGGGTTCGTCCAGTGAGAACGGGCCAGCCAGTCACGTCCTCAGGGCTGTGTGCAGCCGGCAGAGGTGCAGGTGCCCGAGGAGACGAGGTGGGCTCCAGGCGTGCGTCCGTCCGTCCATGTGCAAATCTGAGCCTCTGGGCTCAGGGCTGGGCTGAGGGTGCGCTCATGAACAGCAGCAGCTTGCCCCCAGGACAAGACAGAGGCGCTTAGGCCTGTGGAGGGGCCAGCAGTGAGGAGAAATCTTGGGGAGCAGCAGATTTGAAAAGACAGGTGGGATCCTCTGATTCTCAAAACGTCGTATTGACCCCCCCACCCCCGGTAAACACAGGCAGATGCACTACATATAGTCTCACATTTCTCTTCTGCAGTGGACTTACGACTCAAAGCGCCGACCCCTCTGAGTGCTTTCCAACCTCCTCTCTGTAAATCATTGTACAGATTTCTTCAGGTTGCTACTGTTTCTCATCTCAGACTGTGGAGCTTGACAATTCCTTCATGAGTAGAAGTATGTTCTAATGATTGAAAAATAATTTCAGCTAAGGGCACACATCATAGTGTACAAGGACCTGGGATCAAGCCCCTGGTCCTCACCTGCAGGGGGAAGCTTCATGAGTGGTGAAGCAGGGCTGCACGTGTCTCTCCCACTCTATCTTTCCCTCCCCTCTCAATTTCTCTCTGTCCTACCTAATAAAAAAAATAGTAAAAATATAGCCACCAGGAGCAGTGAATTCATAGTGCCAGCACCGAGCCCCAGCAACAACCCTGATGGCAATAAAATAAAATAATAATTCCAACGCCTAGTTGTGCCTCCACTATATAGCTCCTTTTCTATTAGATGTCTGTTTCCCAAAGGAAAAGGCTATGTCACTGCTAGTTCCCTGCTGGAACTCAAAGCTCAGGAGCCATGAATAGAGGGGCTCTGTACCCAGCAAGCCTCTGCTCACAGTGGACTGGCCTGTGGACATGCGTGGGGCCTTGCCAGCAACCCAAAGCAAGTTAGGAGGCAAGACTGATGTCTTTATCTGATAAAATCTTTAAGGAAACCTGGCTTCCTTAAGAGTGTCTGCATTAATCTGATACCAGGTAAACAATTAATTCACTCCACCTTAGGCAGAGGATACAAGACAGGAAATACAATTTCCATTCTGTTTGACAGACTTTTTCATCTCCTTTAAAATGAGGTTGTCTCCTTCAGACGTCCTAGTACGATTGGGCAGAAAGCCCTAATACACACCTCTGCAGCACAGAATAAGGCCTCTCCTACAGTGGAAGGCACCCTGTGGGCAACACTCCATCAAACTCATGTGAGGTCTTCAAACCCCAAGGAAGCAAGGTTCACCTCACGCCAAGATCCGGTGCTTAATTTTCAAGTGTCTTCAGGTTAAAATATGTTCTTGCTGTTGCCCACTCTGCTAGCTTTGGACCAAATACTGAAGACTTTTCTATCTGCTCTCTGCAAGCATCTAACTTATGGGACATCATTCTTCCTGGTTTCTGCATTGGTAAGGTAATTCGGAAGCTGGCGTCAAGGGATTTGTGCATACTCAGACGCATCAATTGCTGAGCTATTCACAACTTTGACACGCACATCAGGAAAGAGGCGGGAGCTGTCAGGCGGTTCTCCTGCCTCAGCCCCATATCAGGGAGGCCTGTGCGCCTGGCTGTGAGAACAGCTATGCCAGCCTGAATGCCAGGAGCCTCTCACTGCTCACAGATGTGGGCCAGTCTGCAGAGGTAGCAATCTTTCTTTTTTTTTTTTTTAATATTTATTTTATTTATTTATTCCCTTTTGTTGCCCTTGTTGTTTTATTGTTGTAGTTATTATTGTTGTTGTTGTTGTTGGATAGGACAGAGAGAAATGTAGAGAGGAGGGGAAGACAGAGAGGAGGAGAGAAAGATAGACACCTGCAGACCTGCTTCACCGCCTGTGAAGCGACTCCCCTGCAGGTGGGGAGCCGGGGTTCAAACCGGGATCCTTATGCTGGTCCTTGTGCTTTGCGCCACCTGCGCTTAACCCGCTGCTCTACAGCCCGACTCCCGGTAGCAATCTTTCTATCGCGTGCTGTGCTGCAGGGAACACAGCTCAGCTTCTTAACTGACATGGACTCCTTCAACATGGATGGGCAGCCGGCACAGACTCCCTACAGTGTGGCCTTGCTCTGTCCCCACCTTCTCAGGCCTGGAGATTATAGTCCGTGGTGAGCAGGGACCCTCTCCCTGTCTAGAGCCCTGTTGCCCAATTTTCTGTCACAAACTACACAAGTTCTGGGAAAAGAAGTTGCTGTGTCATCTCTCTCTCTCTCTCTCTCTCTCTCTCTCTCACTTTCTGTGCCTTGGAAGCACTGATTTATTCCTTCCTTCCTTCCTTTTCATCTTTATTTACTGGATAGAGAACAGAGAGAAACTCAGAGGGTAAGGCCAGACAGACAGGGAGAGAGACAGAGAGAGACCTGCAGCCCTGCTTCACTACCCATGAAGCTTTCCCCCTGCAGTTGGGGACTGGGGGCTTGAACCCTGGTCCTTGCACATTAAGCACATGTCAATGTGCTTAACCAGGTGCACCAGCAGTTGGCCCCACTCTCTGTTGTCTTTGTCCTTAAGAAACCAGTGTCCGTACAGATGGAAATGATCGTTGTTCTTAGAATATAGTCATTAAACATTCAGAGAAAGAAAAATTACTGCTGATAGGACTCACAGCGTTTTTTCCTAGCAACGTCTTTATTTCAGTAAAGTTGATTTTTGGGTCTGCTTTAGCTGTGAATAATTGAGTCTTGTTTGATACTAGCAGCAAACCTCATCTGACATTAACTTTCTGTAAGCTGGGGAAACAAGGATCGTTGTACAAAGAAGGGTTGTACTAAGAAGAAAGCTGTTTAAGGCATTCACACTTTTGCCCCTTTGAGCTGTAAGATGTGATGGTATAAATTCGATGTCGCCATTTCCATTTCATCCTCACCGTGGATTCCAGTAAGATTCTCTCCATCTGTCTCAAAACCACTTACATGTCACCTAAATTGGTAATCACATTTCTGTTAAAAGAGCAAAAGCCACCTGGGTGGGAGGGCAGAGGGGCACCTGGTTGGGGGCACACTGCCACGTGCAAGGACCCAGGCTTGAGCCCCGGCTCCCACCTGCATCAGGGGAAGCTTCCTGTCTAGTGAATGAGGTCTGCAGTGTCTCTCCTCCTCTCTCCTCTTCTGTCTCCCCATATCTCTCGATTTCTCTCTTTCCTCTCTAATATAATAGAAAGGAAAAAGGACAAGGGAAATGGCCACAGGATGGGTTGACTTGTAGTGCAGGCACCGAGCCTTAGCAATAACTGGCATCAATGAAAAGATGATAATGAAATAAAAATGCAGCTCTATGGTAGTGGTAGAAAAATTAAATTCAATTTCACAAAAAGCCTTAGAGTCCTAACTGTGTATGATGTCAAGGAATTACATAATGAAAGTGTTCTATTTTATCTAACCTAGCAGCCCAAGATTTAAAAGCTACAGTCACATAAAAGTAGTCTGATCTATTGTCTTCTTAAACCCTAAGACAGCAGGAACCTCCCGCTTCCTCTACAGAGCCTGTATTTCCCCCAGTCCTGGAGCCTCTAGGGTGGGGCTCACTTTCTTGCATGCTTCTCTCAGTTCATACCAAGTGATATTGCATCTGCGGATCCTAATCTAATCAACACAACGAATGCCACCTCAGCATGCTTCACTTCAGACTGTGTCCAGAGACGTCAGGCATGAATGTCAGCCCGTCACGCTCATCACTCCAGTGAGACCTTTCCTTTCATGGGATTCTCTAATTCCATTCCAGGAGGTTCACTTCCTAACAAAGTCCCAAAACCTAGATATAGACCAGGTCCCATGAGCTAGGGCATATGTTCACACGTATCCATAAATTAGGGCAAAATATACACCTGAAAGCAAAAATACACAATAGTCTGTAGTGAGTCAGTATCAAGTTCATAATGAAATAGTGTCTACTTAGACTAAACTACCCTCCTCACCTACTTCCTATTACAGTTATCTCACTCCAAAGCTATCCTTATCAAAGTAAGGACTGCAAAAGCTGAATAAGGGCAAGAGACTGGCAGACTTTAACAATGACTCTTTAGTCACTATCAGGCCACCCCATCAGCTGGGGCCCTAGTCAGGGAGCCCTGAGATTCCCAAACAGACATGATGGGCTTAGACCTCGAATAAATCCCTCTCTCCATTGTTACTGGTCATCTCTATCAGGAACAACACAATAGACCCTTTGTGGGACCCCATAGGACCTTTCCCTCAATCTCAATCAACAACGGTAGAGAATGTTCGGGATCCATTGGATCGACCTTCCCGTGTTGCATCTCGTGAGTACCCATTCATTGGGGAAACTGACGATCCTCCCTAGCTGACTGAATCCAAATGGATCCCATTCACTTTCAAAGCCAGCAACAAGCAGCTCCTGCCAGTTTTCAAGCTGTTGGTCCTGCTCTTCGAGTCCTCCAACTTAATGTTGAGGGGCTGTCCTTTGCCAAACGCATTCTTATTGGTCAATTGGCGACACAGCATCAGGCAGATGTTATCTGCCTACAAGAAACACATATAGCAGTCGATGAAGTTGCTCGATTCACCATCAGTGGATTCGATTTAATATGCTGTAATCTCCATCATAAACATGGCCGAGCCATCTACGCCAAATTGTGTCTTGCGGACGTTTACCATACGGCCTCTTCGACCTTCTACGACTCCATTACTGTTGGAACTATTCAGCTCATCAACGTATATAAGCCTCCCAGTGCCTCATGGGATAACGAGGTCCTGCCTAGCCCGAATCACCCAGCCACTTACGTTGGAGACTTTAATAGTCATCACCAAGACTGGGGATATTCCTCCACTCGTGCTGACGGCTCCATCTTAGCCGACTGGGCTTCAGCGAATGACCTATCCCTATTATACGATCCCAAACAACCAGGCTCCTTTCACAGTGCTAGATGGAATAAAGACTCATCACCCGACCTGTGCTGGATTAGCACAGTCAACGGCCAAGCCTTTCCCGCTACGAGACAAGTTCTCAAGATCTTCCCGCACAGTCATCACCGCCCAGCTATTATCCACATTGGTCTCCAGCTCCCACTGATTCTGTGCTCGGAGAAACTAAGATGGAAATTTCGGAAAGCAAACTGGCGTCTGTTCAGTGATCTTACCAACAAATCTATTCCTGCAATTCCAATTAACTCTATCCCCTCTGAAGATTCCTACAGTCGTTTCCGCCAAGCCATCTTCAAAGCAGCTTCCCAAGCCATTCCTTGTGGGAGACATGCTAACTATACGCCTTGTCTTGATGCTGAATGCGAGCAACTACTAAAGCAGTATGATGAGTCGGGCGACCCAGATGTGGCTGACCATCTCATTACCTCCCTGGATGCAGCATGCCAAGTCTGCAACTCACAGAAAGTCTGAACTTCACCCACTCAAGTAGGAAGGCCTGGAAGCTTCTTCACAGACTGGGTGCTGGTAGCCAACCCTCTCCCGTCTCCCATCCTCCTGTATCTCCAAACTCAGTGGCCAGTCACCTAACTCAAGTTGGACGTGCTAAGATCGACCCAGTCTGGAAAAGAGAAATTTCCCATGAGTGGGCATCCCACTTCCGGTTATCTTGTCCATCTCCAAATCTCTCTCCCTTTACACTGTCTGAACTGGAAGACGCTTTGAAGAGGGTTAAACCGGGAACAGCCACTGGCTATGATAACATCACCCCAGAACTCATTCTTAACCTGGGCCCCGCAGCAAAGAAGTGGCTTGCTTCATTCCTGTCCCACATCTTGGAATCTGAGTCTATGCCCAAAGTTTGGCATCGTGCGAAGATTATAGTGGTTTTGAAACCAAAGAAAGACCCAACACTGGCCGCCAGCTATAGACCAATTTCTCTCCTCTCTGTGTGTTACAAACTCCTTGAGAGGCTGCTTCTATCACGTATTTCTGACCTTACAGAGAAATTCCTATCACCCGCCCAGGCTGGTTTCCGCCCAGGAAGATCTACCTGCGAACAAGCCCTGGCCCTCTCAACTTACATTGAAAATGGATTCCAGAAGAATTTAAAGACGGGTGCTGTCTTTGTTGATCTCACAGCAGCCTATGACACTGTCTGGCACCATGGTCTCCTAGTCAAGATCTCAAGATGCCTGCCTCCATGGGTGGCCAACACTATATCGTTTCTTCTCCAAAACAGAAGATTCTGGGTACATCTGGGTGAGAAGTCTAGCAGATGGAGACTTGTCTCAAGTGGCCTCCCCCAGGGCTCTGTTTCTGGCTCCTATGCTATTTAATATTTACATCAATGACCTCCCAGAAACTTCTTCAAGGAAGTTCATCTACGCCGATGACATCTGCTGTGCAACTCAGGCATCAAAGTTCGACATCCTCGAGGAAACACTCACGAAAGACACGTCTCTGATATCTGATTACTGTAAAAAATGGCGACTAATTCCTAGCACTGCTAAAATGGTATCATCTGTTTTCCATCTACACCATGCCTCGGCCTCATGTGAGCTTAATGTGCAGCTTGGCAATACGAGAATCCGGCATGAAGCCCAGCCAGTCTATCTTGGCGTTACTCTCGATCGCACTCTGTCATTTCACGAACATCTCATAAAAACTGCAGCAAAGGTGGGCACGAGGAATCACATCATTGCAAGACTGGCCAGCTCCTCATGGGGCACGAGCACTTCCACACTACAATCATCATCTCTGGCATTATGCTATTCCACTGCAGAATACTGTACCCCTGTATGGTTCCGTAGCCCCCATGTCCACTTGGTCAATTCCAAATTATATTCCTCCATGAGGATAATTTCTGGAACCATCCGTTCCACCCCGGTTCCATGGCTGCCAGTTCTTAGCAACATCGCCCCACCAGATATTCGTCGGGATGCGGCATCATCTAAGTTCATTTCCCACGTCTACGTTTGACTGGACCTGCCAATATACGCGGATATCTTCGCCAACCCTGTCCAACGCTTGACATCTCGTCACCCAATCTGGTCCCCTACACCTACACTGAACTTCTCTGTTCCAGTCTCTTGGAAACAGAGCTGGCAGTCAGCTGAGGTAAAGAACAAACACCTCATCACAGACCCCTGCAAGCGTCAACCCGGCTTTGACCTAGCACGTTATGATTGGGCCCTCCTCAATCGCTATCGAACAGGCCATGGCTGGTGTGCCGCTATGTTCCATCGCTGGGGAGCCAGAGACGACCCGAACTGCCCCTGCGGCTCCAGACAGACTATGACCCACACAGTCAATGACTGCCACCTCTCCAGATTCAAAGGAGGTCTCGAAACTTGACATCAGGCTCAACCTGATGCTGTTGACTGGCTACGGAAGAAGGGCAAACGCTAGAAGAAGAAGAAGAGAATTTTGCTACACCTGAGGAAGATGGGTCCTGATATTGGGGCAGCTTGGAACATTCCTACTCATGACCACAGAATGTGAGCTCTACAGGGAGGCAGAGGCCACACAGGCTCCTAAGCTAATTATGGACCCCAGATCACATCAAATTAATGGGGTTTACAGTCAACAATATTTATACACCTTTCCCATATCTGGGAGCTACTCTCTTCCCTGATCCAGCTTTCTGGTCCTTTTTCTAGCCATGTCATCATCTCCCCAGACAATAACTTGGATCCACCTGCATATCAGATTTCAGGATCAGGAGCAAATAGGAAAAAAAAAAAACTAGTATAGCCACAGGCCCTTTGGAATTTAACTGAAATATGCCTACTAGCTATCTACAAAATGGAGGACCCCCCCCAACAATTCATCTGCACTATTCCAGCCCCTAGGTCCATGATTGGTCAACAATTTGGCTTTGTATGTTAACTCTCTTTTCAGCCTCCAGGCTCCAGATGCCATCATGATGCTGACCAGACTCCCCTGGGCAGACGACCCCACCAATGTGTCCTGGAGCTCCACTTCCCCAGAGCCCTGCCCCACTAGGGAAAGAGAGAGACAGGCTGGGAGTATGGATCCACCTGTCAACACCCATGATCAGCGGGGAAGCAATTACAGAAGCCAGACCTTCCACCTTCTGCATCCCACAATGACCCTGGGTCCATACTCCCAGAGAGATAGAGAATAGGAAAGCTGTCAGGGGAGGGGATGGGATACGGAGTTCTGGAGGTGGGAATTGTGTGGAGTTGTATGCTGGGAAATTGTGCATATGCAGTCACATCTGCCATGTTTCCCCCTTAGGCTACTAGTTCCTGTGAGAGTTGGGACATTCTGGGAGTGCCTGTTCAGCCATGTTATGCCCTCAGGACATTGTCTATCTCCCCGCGATATCTGGAGTGCTCTGGTCACTCCTCCCCCCTCCCATTCTCACAGAGTTAGCATCCTATCCTGGAGTGCTATGGTTACTCCTCCCCCTTCCCATTCTTGCGAAAGCTGCTCCTATAAAAACCTTTGGTTTTCCGCACCTCGCTCTCTTGCCAGCGCTTCACTCCGGTGTTCAGACGCAGGAAAGGTTACTGCGTGAGGCGGCCATTTTCTCTACCTCCACGTGGCCCAACCTGCTTCTCTAGCACCCAACTCTGAGATGCCAGTGCGAATAAAGATTTGTGTTTCCTCTTCACTCCGGACCCCTCTCTCTCTCCTCCGTGGCGCAGAACGACAGTTGTACCCCTCTTATCTTATGGTTTAGTTAATGTTTCCTTTTTATAAATAAAAAAAATTTTTTTTAAAGTAGTCTGGCAACCTTTTGTCAGGATCTGTGTGCTGCACAGTCAGAGTGAAGTCACTAAATGCTCCTACTATGGAGACACTCCTTTTATCTCAAAGCCTTTCAACCCTATTTCAAAATGCACACCCAGAGCAATGGGCATCATAAACAAACCAAGAACCTCCAATGTCACTGTCAGCTTTTGAATATTTCAGTTTCTCATAGGGCCACTCAGTTTATCAGAAAGCAGGAAAAAAAAAAACCTTTACAGCACATCTCCACAGATTATGAATGGTGATTTTTACTGCAAGTAAAATTGTAAAGCTGGAAAAAGCCATCAATCTGACTTTTTTCTGGATAGGATTCAGAACATTTAAACTTCACCAAATTCAGTGATAGAATTTGTTGGATAATGCCTTGTCTGTATGTATTGTGTTTTACTACTTGCTTTTCAGTGGTGGTGGTTATATCCTCCAAGCTTTCCAAGTTCTGTGAGCTGCTAGAATAAAGTACCTGTGAGAAGGTCAATATGCAACACCTGGGTACAGACTTGCTGTCCATGAACCTGGCCCAGGTTAGGCTCACAGCCCCTGACTGCACTGGGGGAAGTTTCATGCTATAATATTTCTCTCTCTTTCTCTCTTTCTGTCTCTCACTTTTTTCCCTCACACATCATTTTATTTTAAATTACAGAGAGTAGGATGCAGAAGAAGATACAGAGAAAGACCAGACCCCTGCTGAGCTCTGGCTGATGGTGGTACTGAGGATTGAGCCTAGGACCTGGGAGCCTCAGGCATGAAAGTCTCTTACATATCTATTATGCTGTCTCCCCAGCCCTTTCTCTCACTTTTAATGTTTTCCTCTTTCTATTTGGAAAAGTCATTCCTGAGCAGTGAAGTCTATGAATACAAAGAACAAACAAATAGCAAACACTGGTGAAGGAAGGCAACTGGTGATGCCCTACCCCCTCCATTTCTAGGGAGAATCGCAGACTTACTGTGACTAGTTGCCTGAGGAAATTCATTGATTCACTGTGACTTGATCCTTGGTTTTCACATTTTTTTGTTTTGTGACTTGCCTATTACAGAAACAGAATTCTAGTCATCATTCATTCCAGGAGGTAAGAAGACATTTAAAATGATTTTTAATGAAGAATGAGCCTTCAACTAATTGCAAATGTGCAACCAAGCTTTAAACTCTTCTTTTTTTTAATCATAAATGTTTCTTTTGAAGGCTTCACTCTGTAGTCTCTAAAACTTCCTTTTTACTCTTTATTGTAGACTCAGTGGTTCTTCTTCTTTTAACTCTGTTTCTTATAGGAAGCCATGTCAGATGTACCCTCCCCTGCCTAAAATACGAGCTAACGCTCACTTCCTGAGCGTCTTCTATCCAGCCTGGCTGTGGCATTTCAGGGCATCACTGACGCTTGGTTACAGCCAGGACCAGTTAGCCATCGCCAGTGATGCCCTGGTCTGTGGTTCGAGCTGATTGTCTGAGGAAGCTAATGCAACATTTCACTTAGCAAGGAGAGCATGGAGAGAGAGGAAAAAACTTCATTCTGGGGGCCTGGTGGTGGCACACCTGTTTGAGCACACGTGCTACAATGTGTAAGGACTTGGGTTCAAGCCCCCAGTCCCCATTTGTGGGGGGAAAACTTCCCAAGTGGTGAAGCAGGGCTGCAGGTGTCTGTCTCTTTCCCTCTCAGTCTCCCCCATTCCTCTTCAATTCTGGCTGTCTCTATCCAATAAATAAATAAAAATAATACAAAAATACTTAAAAATGTTCATTCTGGTTAGCAAGTGTTCATACGATTTTCACATACATGGACAAGGCTTACTCTGTCTTTAGATTGAAGATTTATAACTGTGTGCTTCCTGAGGCGTAACTTTTCTCAGCAAACGACCAGCTTCTCCACTGTTTCTGCGTCCATCTGACCTTTGTGTTGCTGAATATAAAGGAGAGAGTAAGACTGAGTATAAAGGAGAGAGTAAGGCTGAGTGTAAAGGAGACAGTAAGGCTGAGTGTAAAGGAGAGAGTAAGGCTGAGAGTAAAGGAGAGAGTAAGGCTGAGTGTAAAGGAGAGAGTAAGGCTGAGTATAAAGGAGAGAGTAAGGCTGAGTATAAAGGAGAGAGTAAGGCTGAGTGTAAAGGAGAGAAAGGCTGAGTGTAAAGGAGAGAGTAAGGCTGAGTATAAAGGAGAGAGTAAGGCTGAGTGTAAAGGAGAGAGTAAGGCTGAGTATAAAGGAGATAGTAAGGCTGAGTGTAAAGGAGAGAGTAAGGCTGAGTGTAAAGGAGAGAGTAAGGCTGAGCGTAAAGGAGAGAGTAAGGCTGAGTGTAAAGGAGAGTAAGGCTGAGTGTAAAGGAGAGAGTAAGGCTGAGTATAAAGGAGAGAGTAAGGCTGAGTATAAAGGAGAGAGTAAGGCTGAGTGTAAAGGAGAGAAAGGCTGAGTGTAAAGGAGAGAGTAAGGCTGAGTATAAAGGAGAGAGTAAGGCTGAGTGTAAAGGAGAGAGTAAGGCTGAGTATAAAGGAGAGAGTAAGGCTGAGTATAAAGGAGAGAGTAAGGCTGAGTGTAAAGGAGAGAAAGGCTGAGTGTAAAGGAGAGAGTAAGGCTGAGTATAAAGGAGAGAGTAAGGCTGAGTGTAAAGGAGAGAGTAAGGCTGAGTATAAAGGAGAGAGTAAGGCTGAGTGTAAAGGAGAGAGTAAGGCTGAGTATAAAGGAGAGAGTAAGGCTGAGTGTAAAGGAGAGAGTAAGGCTGAGTGTAAAGGAGAGAGTAAGGCTGAGTGTAAAGGAGAGAGTAAGGCTGAGCGTAAAGGAGAGAGTAAGGCTGAGAGTAAAGGAGAGAGTAAGGCTGAGAGTAAAGGAGAGAGTGGGGCTGAGTGTAAAGGAGAGAGTAAGGCTGAGTGTAAAGGAGAGAGTAAGGCTGAGTGTAAAGGAGAGAGTAAGGCTGAGTGTAAAGGAGAGAAAGGCTGAGTGTAAAGGAGAGAGTAAGGCTGAGTGTAAAGGAGAGAGTAAGGCTGAGTGTAAGGAGAGAGTAAGGCGGAGTATAAAGGAGAGAGTAAGGCTGAGTGTAAAGGAGAGAAAGGCTGAGTGTAAAGGAGAGAGTAAGGCTGAGTGTAAAGGAGAGAGTAAGGCTGAGTGTAAAGGAGAGAGTAAGGCTGAGTGTAAAGGAGAGAGTAAGGCTGAGTGTAAAGGAGAGAGTAAGGCTGAGTGTAAAGGAGAGAGTAAGGCTGAGTGTAAAGGAGAGAGTAAGGCTGAGCGTAAAGGAGAGAGTAAGGCTGAGCGTAAAGGAGAGAGTAAGGCTGAGAGTAAAGGAGAGAGAAAGGCTGAGTATAAAGGAGAGAGTAAGGCTGAGCGTAAAGGAGAGAGTAAGGCTGAGCGTAAAGGAGAGAGTAAGGCTGAGCGTAAAGGAGAGAGTAAGGCGGAGTATAAAGGAGAGAGTAAGGCTGAGTGTAAAGGAGAGAGTAAGGCTGAGAGTAAAGGAGAGAGTAAGGCTGAGTGTAAAGGAGAGAGTAAGGCTGAGCGTAAAGGAGAGAGTAAGGCTGAGAGTAAAGGAGAGAGTAAGGCTGAGTGTAAAGGTGAGTAAGGCTGAGTGTAAAGGAGAGAGGCTGAGTGTAAAGGAGAGAGTAAGGCTGAGCGTAAAGGAGAGAGTAAGGCTGAGAGTAAAGGAGAGAGTAAGGCTGAGTGTAAAGGTGAGTAAGGCTGAGTGTAAAGGAGAGAGTAAGGCTGAGTGTAAAGGAGAGAGTAAGGCTGAGTGTAAAGGAGAGAGTAAGGCTGAGTGTAAAGGAGAGAAAGGCTGAGTGTAAAGGAGAGAGTAAGGCTGAGTGTAAAGGAGAGAGTAAGGCTGAGTGTAAGGAGAGAGTAAGGCGGAGTATAAAGGAGAGAGTAAGGCTGAGTGTAAAGGAGACAGTAAGGCTGAGTGTAAAGGAGAGAAAGGCTGAGTGTAAAGGAGAGAGTAAGGCTGAGTGTAAAGGAGAGAGTAAGGCTGAGTGTAAGGAGAGAGTAAGGCGGAGTATAAAGGAGAGAGTAAGGCTGAGTGTAAAGGAGAGAGTAAGGCTGAGTGTAAATGAGAGAGTAAGGCTGAGTATAAAGGAGAGAGTAAGGCTGAGTGTAAAGGAGAGAGTAAGGCTGAGTGTAAAGGAGAGAGTAAGGCTGAGTGTAAAGGAGAGAAAGGCTGAGTGTAAAGGAGAGAGTAAGGCTGAGTGTAAAGGAGAGAGTAAGGCTGAGTGTAAAGGAGAGAGTAAGGCTGAGTGTAAAGGAGAGAGTAAGGCTGAGCGTAAAGGAGAGAGTAAGGCTGAGTGTAAAGGAGAGTAAGGCTGAGCGTAAAGGAGAGAGTAAGGCTGAGTATAAAGGAGAGAGTAAGGCGGAGTATAAAGGAGAGAGTAAGGCTGAGTGTAAAGGAGAGAGTAAGGCTGAGTGTAAATGAGAGAGTAAGGCTGAGTATAAAGGAGAGAGTAAGGCCGAGAGGAAGCTGATCATGGCTGCTCTTCTCGCCATATTTGGGTCTTCACTCTGCCCCATTTGAGGCTGTGATATATTCCGCACTATCTCCTGTCTCTTTTTTTTTCCAGTTTTCAATTATCTTCATTTTTTTGTTTTTTTACATTGAATTAGAGACAGCCAGACAGAAAGAGGGAAGGTGGAGACAGAGAGGGAGAGAGAAGGGGTTGGGGCTGGGTGGTGATGCACCTGGTTAAGCATATCACACATCACAGTGCACACGGACCAGGGTTCAAGCCCCCAGTCCCCACCTGCAGGGGGAAGCTTCGTACGTGGAGAAGCAGGTCTGCAGGTGTCTCTCTGTCTTTTTCCTTCTCTATCTCTCTCTTCTCTCTCAACTTCTCTCTGTCTCTGTCCAATAATAAATTAATAAAAAATAAATAAAAAGAACAGTGTATTAAAAGAGAGGGAGAGAGGCAGAAGCACCTGCAGCCCTGCTTCACCACTTGCAAACCTTTTCTCCTGCAGGTGGGGACCAGAGGCTCGAACCCAGGTCTTTGCACACTGTAACATGTGCACTCAACCAGGCCCCTCTCCTCTCTCTCCTGCACATCTCTGTCCCTGAAAAGATCAGCTGAGAGCAGAGAAAACTCAGTGGCAACAACAACAACAACAACAAAAGGTTCTTTTCTGGTTGGACGAGAAAGAGGAGTGTTTTACTCTGTTATTCCATAATGGAAAAAGAAAAAGTGGGAGGTATTTATACTTATGTGAGACAATAATCATGTTTGCACTGACTGCTACTCTGGCCTGCAGATTCCTGGTCTCAATTGAATTTCTGAAACCGAAGCATTTCTTTGTGAATTATGTTATATTTAATTGTGAGTAACAGAAGCACTAAAGCAAGTCTGATTAGATTACAACTATCCAAAGAGAGTTTTCAGTTCCAAATTTGGCGCTGTTCAGTTAACAACAAGGGCCTGTCAGTTAAGGGCCATCAAATCACAGTCAGCTAGATCCTGGACACATCCTTTGAAAGAAATTTTTGATTCACTTTACACAAAACAAGACTTCACCTAAGCAGCACCATGCGTTTATAGCGATGATGAAGAGTAGGAAAAGGCATGTGACACAAACGTTTTAGGTTTCAGAGATAGTCCTTTGGTCCCTTCTATGACAAACTGGCACTCAAGATTAATCTCTGAAAGGACTGGCTCTGTGGGCTGCCTTGTGCAGTTAGCAGCACAGAGCCAGGGACACCGGGGAGGGTACCAACAGGACACAGTTGCCCAGACTTTCCCCAGCCTCCCTCAGGTCACAGGCATAACAAAGTGGGTTCTTTCTCAAGGGGACTGTCCTGACCTCATCCTCTTCCTCTTGAAAGTACTTCCCAAAGAAAGGAGAATACTTATCATATGCCTGGCATAGAAGGAGAAACATTTTTATTCAAACCAAATCATTCTATTTTAAGGTATATAAGCATTTAAATTGGGCTACAAAAATTTATGTTTCTCCTTAAAGTATCCAAGAGTTTCATTTTTTTTTTTTTGCTTTTAAACTAGAATTATATTTTAGATTTGGTGTGTGAAAAGTAGCCGACATCATTAATAAAGATTTCGCAGGCTTTGCTGCATACTAAATAATACAGCGGACAAGAAAGTTATTCAGCTGTCCAGCAGACTGACAGAATACAAATCACCCAGGAACTGGAGCTGTCTGTGGGACTCCAGTGCTCTACAGCGCATCTTGAGCTCTGTGTGAGGTGCCGTGACTGGGCACACGGAGAAAGGTGGTTCCTCCACCGCAGCTCTGTGTGAGGTGCCGTGACTGGGCACACGGAGAAAGGTGGTTCCTCCACCACGGCTCTGTTGTCGTCATGATTTTCCTTTCTCTTTCTCCATCCCATCCAGAGCGCTGCTCAGCTATGACTTCTGGCTCTGATAGGAACTGAACCTGGGAGCATGGAGTCTCAGCTATCAAAGGATCTTGCATAATCATTGTGCTACTTCCCCTAGCCTGGTGTGTTTGTTCTCTCTCTCTTTTTCTCAGTCTCCCTCCCTCTTTCTCTTCTCTGGGCCTGGGGCCTGGCATATGCAGAATTTTTTTGCTCCAGAGCTGACTATCTCATTCAGATAGATTCAGAGAGAGATGAGGAGAGATGGGGAGAGAGAGAGACAGACAGAGAGAGAGAGAGAGAGAGAGAGAGAGAGAGAAAGGGACACCGGGTGGCCTGAGAGCTTTCTCCAGTGCCTTGGGACTGCTCTGTGGTGCTGAGTCATGTGTGTGGCAAGACTTGTCACTGCAGGAAGCTGCCTTCTGTCAACACAAGCTTTCTCACTGTCCCCACAAGGTGAGCACACGCCAACCTCTGAGCCCTTCAGCACCTGTCTAAAAATCTTCAGTTATTGCAAGAAGGAGCTCCAGCACTTCATTCAGATCTTTATTCAAAAACCTCAGTGACAATTTGACTATTTCTGAAATTAAAAGCATCCCACACGTCATAGTCCCCCTACGATTTTGACTGTCCAACATACAATAGAGTGTACTTATTCATTTTTCACACTGTCTACTTTAAAATAAATTATATGATCCTGGATGGTTATGCCTTCAATGTGTCTGAGTTAGTGCCTGCTACTTAGTATCTGCTCAGTAGGGCCCGAGCTGTTAAGAATAATTTCACGTAAAGCATGCACACATTTGATAACAGATCTCACAGGTGAAATTAGTATCTTTCCTTTTATGATCAGCCTCTTCCGGTGTGGAGTTTAATAGCTGGAATAACAGACATCCATCATGTTTTTAATCAAATTAGCAAGCAGATTTATCCTTGCTCATTGCTATTCCATAAAAAATCTATTTAGCATAAAATAATGGTGCTGAAACATTTCCAGGCAAAGTTTGATTACGCACACATTTAAAGATTTTCAATCTGAGCACACTATTGGAGGGTGAGTCTAATTATATCTTTATTTTCAGTTCAGCAATCTGTCTTTCCAGTTGTTTCGGTCTGGCATCTCTCTCCTCTCTCAGCAGAAAACAAACAAACAAACAAACAACCCGGATATAACAGCCTGCACAGCGCTGATTACATGGTTCCCTTAAACGGAAAGCTGGTGCTCTCTGATGAAAGACAGCACTGAAGGCTGCAGACACATTTCATGCCCTGCCTGGGGAAAAAGCACTAAGGAAGAGAGAGGATTCAGAAACCAACCGCCTGGGCCAGGTGGTGGCGCACCTGGTTGAGTGCACATACTACCGTGCACAAGGACCCGGGTTCAAGCCCCTGGCCCCCACCTGCAGGGGGAAAGCCTCACAAGAAGAAAGGCAGGGCTGCAGGTCTCTCTCTCTCTCTCTCTCTCTCTCTCTCTCTCTCTCCCTCCTCCCCTTCCTCTCTCTCTCTCATTCCTTTTTAATTTCTCTGTCTTTAGTTAATAGTGATAATAGTAAATAATAATAATAAAATTTACAAAAGTAAAATAGGGCCAGGTGTTGGTGTACCTGGTTGAGTGCACCCATTACAGTGCACAAGGACCCGGGTTCAAGCCCCAGCCATCTGCAGGGGGAAGCTTCACGAGTGGTGAGGCAGAGCTATATGTATCTCTCTGTCTTTCTCCTTCTCTGCTTCCCCTCCCCTCTCAATTTCTGTCTCTACCCAATAATAAATAAATAAAAATGAATGGATAAAATAGAAACCAACGTCTCATACGCAAGTCTCAGGGCGTCTGTGTGTCTGCGCGTGCCAATTCCGCACTCACGGGCTCAGGGCAGCCCGCAGGGCTGTCAGGCTTGGCTTCTGGAGATTGAGCCTGCATTCCCTGCCCTGCCCTGCCCCATGTGCCAGAGAGATGCTCTGCTTCCTCACTCCATCTCCCTCAATGAATGAGAAACGTCTGTAAGTGGGAAAACCTTTGCAGATGAGAGAGCTCAGGAGGAGAAGGGTGGAGAGGGGACAAGCTCCCAGCTGGGCACACTGGTCAGTTCGTTCCTTTGCTCTGGAGCCAGACCTCTCCCTCTCTCGGGCCAGGCTTTCTGAGAGTCCCCAGGGTGCTCAGTGAGAGCTGGGGACTTCCAGGAAGGAAGGTGGGGGCCATGGGGGGTGTTTGTATTATTTAAAGGATTTCCTTCCACTCTCCTGTTACAAGACCCCACCATGACATTTTTTCTTAAGATGTTATTTATTAATGAGAAAGACAGGAGGAGAGACAGAGGGGGGGGAGAGAGAGGAGGAGAAGGAGAAGCAGACATCACTCTGGTACATGTGCTGTCAGGGACTGAACTTGGGACCTCACGCTTGAGAGTCCACTGCTCTATCCACTGTGCCACCTCCCGGACCACCCACCACGACTTTGGAGAGGAGAGTCAGGTTCCCAGTTACATCCTTTGTTCAGAAAAGGCAAACAGCTTGGCCGTAACTGCTTCAGTTTCCATCTGCTTCCCGGGCTCACATATGCCACAGTAGCCTCCATCCCCACACAGTGCTGAGCAGATGAACACTGGCGGCAGCACGGCTGCCGATGCCTCTGCAGGTCCCTGCAGTGAACGGTGGCTCTGAGAATTGGAAAGAAAGCACAGGGAGAGTGGACATCAAGGAGGGAGGGAAGGGGCAGCACAAGAAGTGAGAAAGATGAAGGCCAGAGTGGGAAGATGAACAGGAGGGAGGGAGGAAGGGATGGAGGGAGGGAGGGAGGAAGGGAGGGAAGAAGGAAGGGAGAGAGGGAGGGAGGGAGGGAGGGAGGGAGAGAGGGAGGAAGGGAGGGAGGGAGGGAGGAAAGATGGGAGGAAGGGAGGGAGGGAGGGGAGGAATGGAGGGAGGAGGGGAGGAAAGATGGGAGGAAGGGAGGGAGGGAGGAAGGGAGGAAAGATGGGAGGAAGGGAGGACATTTTTTGAAATCCTTTCATTGCTAATCCTTAGCTTTTGCTCTTACTGATCTTTTATCATTTTGCCAGAGCCGTAGAGAAATGCTCAGACTTTGTAAGCCCTTAACTAAGCGGTGTCTCTTCTGCTGTCTCTACTCATGGTCCCCCTGCCTGGAACGTCCCAGCGAGCAGTGGACATATTTCTTAAATTTCCACACATTTCCTGACTGTGTAGTGCCCACACCAGCCCTTCTCCACTACCTTTTTTTTTGGGGGGGGGGATTCGCCCCCCAAGTACTCAGATAAAGAAAGAGACAGAAAGACAGGAGAGAGAGGGACCACAGTACTGAAGCCTCCACCACCATGATGTAGGTCAGGCTTGAACCCATGTCCTGTGTGTAGCAAAACAGGTAAGTTATCCAGGTGGTTATTTTGCCAGTACCCCAAACCCACTGTCTGTCTGTCTGTCTGTCTGTCTATCTATCTATCTATCTTTAAACAGAGTCCTGCTCAGCTGTGGCTTATGGTACAGCAAGGGATTGAACCTGAGACCTTGTCGCCTCAAGCCTGAGAGTCTCTGCATAGCCGTGACGCCTCTACCACGCCCGCCCCACCGCCACGATTTCTGTCTTGGTGAAGGAGATGAATTGGGAAGCATTACTCAGACTATGCACTTCCCTTTCTCAGGCATGACACTGCTGGGACGGAACTCTGTCTCCCAGCTTTGCTCTCCCAGCACCCAGCACAGCGTCTGTCAGATACACGCAGTCAGCCGATGACGATGACTGTTATTCATGCCTGGGAAGGAATGCCCAATTTCTCTTACTGTGACTGGTCTCTTAGCTTACAGGTCAAGTAATAGTTACATGCTTATTGACCTTGAGTTACCATGTTTCACATTCTGTATTCATGCCAGAAGGAAGGAAATTGAGTATTTCTCCAAGCACAGATTAACCGTGAGTTTAGTTTCATTTATTAATGTAAAAATAATAATAATAAAGCCGTACAGGTGAACTCAGGAACCAGAAGCCTCCTTAGGACTAGAAAACTTTAACAGGCTTGATGGACACCACAGCCTGTCCCTGCCATGGGGTCACACAGCCCGCAGGCCTGTGAGTCTCGTGTGTCCATCCCTGTCACCCCACAGAGCCCAGCTCTTTGCCAGATCTGCTTCTCCTGTGTGACTTCTGGAAGCGTCTGCTTCTTTCTTCTTGATTTTATTTCTACCCTTCTTTTTTAGTTCAAAAACTGTTGTTATTACCTTCATTTATTTATTGGATAGAGACAGCCAGAAATTGAGAGGAATGAAGAGATAGGAATATATATATATATATATATATATATATATATATATATATATATATATATATATGGAGAGAGAGAGAGAGAGAGAGAGATGCAACCCTGCCTCAGCACTCGTGAAGCTTTCCCCCTGCAGGTGTGGACCAGGGGCCTGAACCCAGGTCCTTGTGCACTGTAGCGTGTGCTCAACCAGGCGCACCACCAGCTGGCCCCTTCCGTTTTCTTGCCATAACTTCTGGCTCCTCTAAGGTCCCCACCCTACAGCTCACCGGCCTCCAACCCTTTATTTTCAATACTCATCATCTAGTACCTGTGGGTCAAAGGTTCTGTGCTAGGCTGAGTCCTAGCTGCCTACACTGACCCCTCATATGAAGTCTGAACGCAAGTCCCTGTCTTGCCTCCGGGCTTCCCATCACCGTGAATAATCACTGGCCGCTGCCAGCCCCAACTCAACGTCGTCCACACAGTCGGCTATAAAAACCTGTAAATATCTGGATATCTATGGCTTGTCATGGGTCTTGTCTTGCTTTTTCACTAAAACTGCCCAGCCCCTGCCCACTAGCAGCTGACATCGCTGGCCCCAGCGCGCCTGCCTCATGGGGAGCCTCTGTGGCCACCGCTCGCACAGCCCGTGGGGCTGGCAGTGTGCTCCCACCGTATGCTCTGGGTTCCACACTCACTAGTATCTATCAGCTCAGCCGATGATGCCACCACGTCTGTATCATAGCTGCTTTAAAAAAAATGCTTCTGTGTGCACCCAACGTCTCTTTTTTCAAAGCTACTGATTATTCACAGGAGGTGAAGTGAGAAGGAAGAATTCTCTGGCGGTGCGATCCAGGGACTAAACTCAGAGCCCTGTACCGCCAGGTGCAAAGATGTAGTCACTGCACCACCTTCTAGGCTGCTCTTTGCGTCTGCACACGGGGTACATCCTACCTGTCTTGCTCTGAAAAAAAGGCTTTACTTGTGTATTATTTATCGGACAGAGACAGAGAGAAAGAGAGAGAGAGAGAGAGAGAGGGAGAGAGTATTGCTTCACCTCTCCTGAAGCTTCCCCCTGCACGTGGGGACCAGGGGGCTTGAACCCAGTCCTGTGTACTCACTGCAACGTGTGCTCTGCCAGGGGGCTTGGACCCAGTCCTGTGTACTCACTGTAACCTGTGCTCTGCCAGGGGGCTTGAACCCAGTCCTGTGTACTCACTGTAATGTGTGCTCAGCCAGGGGCACCATCACCAGGCCTCTCCTACTTGGATCATTTCAAAACTCCCTTTATGTCTGATCAAAGACACACAAATAAATCTTATCTGTTTATATCAGACAAAATCTACATTGAAATGTTGTATTTTCACAAGTAATCTTAAGAACCACAGAACACACACAGATGTCCGTTGTCATTCACATGGAGGTGTGGCACTGTGGAGATTCTGAGTGCACTGTGCAGGCCTGCTTTACACGCTGAGCACTTCATGAAGAATGTGGATATGCTCAGTGGTTCAAGAGACTCTCAAGACAGAAACCTGACTGTCCAGCAGGTAAGACGGTGATGTCAAGCCACCGTGCACCTTTTTTCTCAACTTGGAGATGAAGTTGGGATTTGCATCTTTGACACTGAAGGTCGTCAAATAACTGCTGATAAGGTTTATTGACAGCATGATTTCAGTTCCTGTGAAATTCTCTGAACTTTACCAGAAAGCTTCCTACTAAGCACTACCAAAAGAGATGTTCCTTTTTTAAGAGTCAACATATGCTGTAGGAAGGGTAGTCTCCTTTCATTCATAGAATTCATTTGCAGACACTGAAGTCAGTCTCTGTGTTAGTGACAAGTGGTGTGAAGGCAGCCAGGAAGGGGAGGAATGTCTTACTACAGAGCCTCCCTGCTGCCATAGCTTCTGCCTTGGTGACAGACGCCACAGTGACGTAATTGGCCCTCAACCTTGCTGCTAACCATCTGTGATCATAGCTTTTGCTCGTGCTCTCTCTCTCTTTTGCACTGGGATGTGTCACTTGAATTTTCACTTCCCTCATACATATAAAGTGTTACACACACACACACACACACACACACACACACACACGCTTGGGCTCTGCTACACAAAGCTCTTCCTTCACATACCATTCTCTGGAAGCTACCATTTTTCATTATCAGAATTTAGACCTATTTTTAAAAGGCAACAAAAGAAAAAAATAGGAGTGCATACAAGAAAGACTAAAGAATGATAAAAAAAAAAAAAGCAAAACTCCACATTTGCTAAAATTATCCTCTTTCATCTTAAAATTCTAAATATCTTATTATTGCTCTACAAAGTCATTTTCTCTCAGTATAATCATATTCAGTTCTGTACGAGAAAATCGTTGTTGCCCTGTTATTATCAAACAAGGGCCAGATTGAGAGTAGCAGTAGCTGCTTTCTCTCCACCCCTCTCCTCTCCCTGGGTAACTAGCAATATCAGAGGGGACCACCTGGGACGGCAACAAGACAGGACTAGAACAGCTTCGGGCACCCACCAAATCACCGGTGAGCGCAAACACGTGCGGCTCGTGGACAGAGAGGAGCCTAAGGAGAGGCAGTTTACCAGTTGAGACACCACCTCCAGTCTGTTTCACCAACAATAAGATGGCTGAAGGGAGGAGAGGACTCCCCTGAGACTCGCCAAATGCAACTGTGAGTCTCCACTGTCCCTACCCTCAGAGGCTGGAGCAGCAGGGGGAGGCCCTGTGCTGGCAGTGGGGGTCAGGGAACTGGCCAGGGAAACCCAGGAGAAGAGCTAGAGGTGGGGCTGTATGGTGGGAGCCTCCCCACAATTTCTTTTCCTTCTAAAATTTAAAGATCTTCAATGAAACGAAGACTAAGGCAAAGCATAAACCAATGGGACTATATCAAATTAAAAGCTTCTGTACAGCAAAAGAACCACCACACCATCAAAGAGACCCCTCACAGAAAGGGAGAAGAGCTTCACATGCCAGACATCAGACAAGAGGCTAATAACCAACATATATAAAGAGCTCACCAAACTCAACAACAACAACAAAAAAACAAGTGACCCCATCCAAAAATGGGGAGAGGATATAAACAGAATATTCACCATAGAAGAGATGCAAAAGGCCAACAAACATGAAAAATGCCCCAAGTCTCTGATTGTCAGAGAAATGCAAATCAAGACAACAATGAGATACGACTTCACTCCTGTGAGGATGTCAGACATCAGAAAAGGTAACAGCAGCAAATGCTGGAGAGGGTGTGGGGTCAAAGGAACCCTCCTGCACTGCTGGTGGGAATGTCAATGGGTCCAACCTCTGTGGAGAACAGTCTGGAGAACTCTCAGAAGGCTAGAAATGGACCTACCCTATCATCCTGCAATTCCTCTCCTGCGGATAGATCCTAAGGAACCCAACACACCCATCCAGAAAGGTCTGTGTGCACCTACACACCCATCCAGAAAGGTCTGTGTGCACCTGTGTTCATAGCAGCACAATGTGTAATAGCCAAAACCTGGAAGCAACCCAGGTGTCCAACAACAGATGAGTGGCTGAGCAAGTTGTGGTCTAGATACACAATGGAATACGACTCAGCTATTAAAAATAATGACTTTACCTTCTTCATCTAATCTTGAATGGAGCTGGAAGGAATCATGGTAAGTGAGATGAACCAGAGAGAGGAAGAGGAATATGGCATGATCTCACTTACAGACCAAGGTTGAAAAACAGCAACAGAAAGGGAAATACAAAGCAGAGCTTGGACTGTTTGGGTGTATTGCACCAATAAATAAATAAATTAATTAATTAATTAATTAATTAATTAATACATACAAACTCAGGGTGGAGGGCAGTGACTTTCAGATGCAGGATGGTGGAGGGGGACCTAGGCTAGAGGCTGAGAGCATTTTGCAGAAAACAGAAAACTTCACACATGTACCAACAACTGTATTTACTATGAACTATTATTCCTTCCAGTAAAAATGTTTATAAACAAAAATGTTTCTAATAGTCTTGAAAAGAACATATATTGTCATATCCTATACCCAAATTCTCTACTTAAAACTTGGTTTACATTTTTCCTTAATTTTCCCTGCCAGTTGTATAAGTTGTACATAAATTTCATCTTCCATCAGTTAAATCAAGCATTATAGAGTCCCTTCATACACTCAAAGTAGGGATGTCTGAAACAGACACTAACTCAGTGTAGCTAAATCCATAAGTAAATGACTACGTGCAAAGTAGCTTTAGAGACTCAATTTATTTTGCAAAAAAAATCCTAAAATAAGAACATGATGTTCAAATTAAAATACATATATGGGGAGGGGGATAAAAATACATGCATGCATGTATATGTGTGTACACATCATATGTATATATTGGGGAGACATACATAAATACACACATATCTATCTATCTATCTATCTATATCTATATATCTGTATCTATCTGCATATATATCAAGAAAAGATTCAGGTGAACTGTCATTATAGGAACACCTGTACTATAATAAATATTTTAAGGTTTTCATGACAAAATCAAGACAGGAACATTAAAACTATACATGCAAAATTAAGTGTTTGTGTTTGTGTGAAATGAAATTCAAAAGAAGCAAGGAAGATTTCTCAGTGTATTTCTGGGCCGGTTGGGTTCTAGTGCCATACATCGTTGCTGGATTCTAAAAAATATTGTCTTAGTGACTGTGTACTAACAAGCATGGACCATGTATGAATGGTGATTTCTGTATTTGAGGTTCCCCGCCATATTTGATAACGATTCCAATGTTCCAAATAACAAGAATTCGAAGGATCTTATCAATGCCTAACTATCTGGCATTGTGAATTCTAAACCCAGAGGTTTCCAGCATCCAGAGTCCCATGTGATAAATGAAGCCTCCTGTCTGATTATTTTGGTCTTATGCTGGGAACTGATGATGTCTTAGTTTCCTCTGGAAATTGCCCACCAGGCAGTCAGGCATTTCTGAAATCCTAGCTGTGTCCTTACTGAGCACAGAGCAGCAGCTGCACAGAGTTCTCTCAGTCACCAGGACCTCACTCGCCTGCTCTCCCGTGAATGCTCCCTGCAGGCTCCATCACTTTGCTGCAATATGTCAGTCCCACTCTGACTCCCACTCTGAGCACAAGTGACGCTCAGTCCACATAGCCACCTGCTACTGCGAGAGGCTCTGGGTTCTGAGAGGTGACGCAGTGGTAACAGTGGGCCTTGGACGGGTGAGACCACGTGCAATTTCATTCCAGTGAGACAATGGCAAGGACAGGAAGCAGGACTCTGGGTCACAAGTGGTGCTTTGTTCTAACAACAGTAATTTCTAAAAAGTGGCACACACAAATGACTTTGTGGAAGAGTACTAACATAAGATCTGCATTGGATCACTAGCACTGCATTTAAAAATGGGGGTGGAGGGACCGGTGGTGGCGCACCTGGTTGAGTGCACACATTACAGTGTACAAGAACCTGGGTTCAAACCCCCGGGCCCCACCTGCACGAGTGGTGAAGCAGGGATGCAGTTCTCTCTCTGTCTCCCTCTGTCTCTCTCTACTCTCTCAATTTCTGACTGTCTGTATCCAATAAGTGAAAATAAGAAAAATGAAATAAGTATTAAAAATGGGGATGGAGGGGGTTCCCGAAGATGGCGGATTGAGAAGCTGCTAGTGGCTTGAGCTCTGACCACATCTTCTGGAAACGGTAGGATTTTCTGCCTTTAGTAGGCCAGTCAATAAGGGGTCCTAGCAGTGACACAAAGGAGGTGACTATAACTTAATTTGGGTTAAAAAATAGAGTAGAAAAAAAGGGAAAAATTTTTTTTCTTTTAAAATTATTAAGCACACCTCCTCCCCTTCCCCCCCCCCCCCATAACAAGTCCCTGGGGACCAGCTCCTAGCAGGCTTCCCTGCTGAGCTTCTTTCTTTACCAAGATTCCTGTCCCACCAGGGAGTATCATTCATTCTAAGTCTATACCCTTCTGAAACCTCTGGCCTTTTTTCTTTCTAAGTAGCCAACCCCCCCACCTCATCCCACATAGCTAATTAAATTATTAAAAATAAATAAATAAATAAACTCTTTCCTTTCACTGCTCTTTCATGACTGTTCTTTTTCTTATCTTTTTCTTTTTTTTCCTCTCTCTTTCTTTTTTTTTCTTTTTCTCATTCTTGTCATCCTTTCTTCCCTAATCCTACAGCTTCCAAAGCCACAGGCCCCATCCCCCACACCACCAAACAGTGTGCTTTTTTGAATTCACTGATACACATTTGGGAATTATTTTGGGGAAGAATTCTGACTCAGAGTGGACTCTCACTGCGAATATCTCTGCTCAACTTACCTTCCTCATTTAGCTACCCCTAGAATATACAGTGGATAGTAGATTTGCATAACTGTCTATTTCAGCTATCCTTGTCTAGTCCTGAGGTTTTTTTTTTTTTCTCTCTCTTTCTTAACAATCAGCTGCCTCTGATCACGAGGTTTGAGGTAATCTGGGACAGGGTTTTTTTTTTACCCTGCTCTATTTTATTATTAATATTATATAAAGGCATATATCCTCCCCCCCTTTAGGTTGATCAGAATTAACTCTTAGGGTATCTTTCATTGCTGGGGTAGTGGGCATCTTATCTATTGTGGGAGGAACTTGTCTCGTTACTCCTACCTCCTCTACAGACTCTCCCCTCCCTCCTCCTCCTAGCTAATTAAAAAAATTAAATTAAATTAAATTAAATTAAAAATAAGGTAATAAAAAAACCTTTCCTTTCACTGCTCTTTAATTACAGCTATTTTTTCTTATCTTTTCTCTTTTCTCTCTCTTGTCTCTTTTTTCTTTTTCTTTTTTTTTATCTTGTCATACACTTCTTCGTTCCGATAGATTTTAAATTAAATAAAGTAATAAAAGATAGGCAAGGACATTACATAATGATTAGAGGATCAATCAGTCAAGAAGACTTAACAATTATTAACATCTATGCACCCAATGAGGGACCATCTAAATATGTTAAGCACTTACTGAAAGAATTTCAAAAATACATCAATAGTAATAAAATAATAGTGGGAGACTTCAATACCCCACTCTCACATTTAGACAGATCAACAAAGCAGAGAACCAACAAAGATACAAGAGAATTGAATGAAGAGATTGACAGACTAGACCTCTTGGACATTTTCAGAATCCTTCACGCCAAAAAACTGGAATATACCTTCTTTTCAAATCCACATAACACATACTCAAGGATAGACCACATGTTAGGCCACAAAGACAGCATCAATAAATTCAAGAACATCGAAATCATCCCAAGTATCTTCTCAGACCACAGTGGAGTAAAACTAACATTTAACAACAAACAGAAAATTATTAAAAGACACAGAATTTGGAAACTAAACAACATGCTCCTTAAGAACCACTGGGTCAGAGACTCACTCAAGCAGCAAATTCAAATGTTCCTGGAAACAAATGAAAATGAAGACAAAACCTATCAAAATATTTGGGACACAGCTAAAGCAGTACTGAGAGGGAAACTTATTGCCATACAATCACATATTAAACACCAAGAAGAAGCTCAAATGAACGACCTTACTGCACACCTCAAGGACTTAGAGGAAGAGGAACAAAGGAACCCTAAAGCAAGCAGAAGGACAGAAATCACTAAAGTTAGAGCAGAAATAAACAACATCGAAAATAAAAGAACCATACAAAAGATCAATGAAGCCAAATGTTGGTTCTTGGAAAGATTAAGCAAAATTGACAAACCCCTAGCCAGACTCACCAAACAAAAAAGAGAGAAGACTCAAATTAATAGAATTGTAAACGATGGAGGAGATATCACAACTGACACCACAGAATCCTGTGAAACTTCTATAAAGAACTATACGCCACCAAGCTAGAGAATCTGGAAGAGATGAAACAATTCCTAGAAGCATATACCCTTCCAAAACTGAACCAAGAAGAAGTACAAAACCTAAATGCACCAATCACAGACAAAGAAATTGAAACCGTTATTAAGAATCTCCCCAACAACAAAAGTCCTGGACCAGATGGCTTCACAAACGAATTCTACAAAACTTTCAGGAAACAATTAGTACCCATAGTTCTTAAGCTATTCCATAAGATTGAAGAAACAGGAATACTCCCTTCTACCTTCTATGAAGCCACCATCACCCTGATACCAAAAGCTGATAGGGACAGAACAAAAAAGGAAAACTACAGACCAATATCTCTGATGAACATAGAGGCCAAAATATTAAACAAGATCTTGGCCAACCGGATACAGCAACATATCAAAAAGATTGTTCATCACGACCAAGTGGGATTCATCCCAGGAATGCAAGGCTGGTTCAACATCCATAAGTCAATCAATGTCATTCACCACATCAATAAAAGCAAAGCCAAAAACCACATAATTATCTCAATAGATGCAGAGAAAGCCTTTGACAAAATCCAACACCCATTCATGCTCAAAACTCTACAAAAAATGGGAATAGATGGGAAATTCCTCAAGATAGTGGATTCTATATATAGCAAACCTACAGCCAACATCATACTCAATGGACAGAAGCTGAAAGCATTCCCCCTGAGATCAGGGACTAGACAGGGCTGTCCACTGTCACTGTTACTCTTCAACATAGTATTGGAAGTTCTTGCCATAGCAATCAGGCAAGAGAAAGAAATCAAAGGAATACAGATTAGAAGGGAAGAAGTCAAGCTCTCACTATTTGCAGATGATATGATAGTATACATAGAAAAACCTAAAGAATCCAGCAGAAAACTACTGGAAGATATTAGGCAATATAGCAAGGTATCAGGCTACAAAATCAATGTACAAAAATCAGTGGCATTTCTTTATGCAAACACTAAATCTGAAGAAGGAGACATTCATAAATCACTCCCATTTACTGTTTCAGCAAAATCAATCAAATACCTAGGAATAAAGTTGATCAAAGAAGTGAAAGACTTGTATGCTGAAAACTATGAATCGCTACTCAAGGAAATAGAAACTGATACCAAGTAATGGAAAGATATCCCATGCTCATGGACTGGAAGAATAAATATTATCAAAATGAATATTCTCCCCAGAGCTATATACAAATTTAATGCAATACCCATCAAAGTTCCACCAAGCTTCTTTAAGAGAATAGTACAAACACTATAATCATTTATCTGGAACATGAAAACACCTAGAATTGCCAAAACCATCTTGAGGAAAAGAAACGGAAATGGAGGCATCACACTCCCAGACCTTAAACTATATTATAAAGCCATCATCATCAAAACAGCATTGTACTAGAACAAAAATAGGCACACAGACCAGTGGAACAGAATTGAAAGCCCAGAAATAAATCCCCACACCTACGGACATCTAATCTTTGATAAGGGGGGCCCAAAGGATTAAATGGAAAAAGGAGGCTCTCTTCAATAAATGGTGCTGGGAAAACTGGGTTGTAACATGAAAAAGAATGAAACTGAACCACTTTATCTCACCAGAAACAAAAATCAATTCCAAATGGATCAAAGACCTAGATGTCAGACCAGAAACAATCAAATACTTAGGGGAAAATATTGGTAAAACAGTTTCCCACCTACACCTCAAGGACATCTTTGATGAATCAAACCCAAATGCAAGGAAGACTAAAGCAGAAACAAACCAATGGGACTACATCAAATTGAAAAGCTTCTGCACATCCAAAGAAACTATTAAACAAACAGAGAGACCCCTCACAGAATGGGAGAAGATCTTCACATGCCAGACATCAGACAAGAAACTAATCACCAAAATATATAAAGAGCTCAGCAAACTTAGCCGCAAAAAAGCAAATGACCCCATCCAAAAATGGGCAGAGGATATGAACAAAACATTCACCTCAGAGGAGATCCAAACGGCTGACAAACATATTAAAAACTGCTCTAGGTCACTGATTGTCAGAGAAATGCAAATTAAGACAACACTAAGATACCTCCTCACTCCTGTAAGAATGGCATACATCAAAAAGGACAGCAGCAACAAATGCTGGAGAGCATTTGTGGGGACAGAGGAACCCTTTTACATTGCTGGTGGGAATGTAAACTGCTCCAGCCTCTGTGGAGAACAGTCTGGAAACCTCTCAGAAGGCTAGACATGGACCTTCCATATGATCCAGTAATTCCTCTCCTGGGGTTATACCCCAAGGACTCCATAACACCCAACAAAAAGGTGTGTACTCCTATGTTCATAGCAGCACAATTCATAATAGCTAAAACCTGGAAGCAACCCAGGTGCCCAACAACAGATGAGTGGCTGAGAAAGCTGTGGTATATATACACAATGGAATACTATGCAGCTATCAAGAACAATGAACCCACCTTCTTTGACCCATCTTGGACAGAGCTAGAAGGAATTATGTTAAGTGAGCTAAGTCAGAAAGATAAAGATGAGTATGGGATGATCCCACTCATCAACAAAAGTTGAGGAAGAAGATCTGAAAGGGAAACTAAAAGCAGGACCTGACCAAATTGTAAGTAGGGCACCAAAGTAAAAGCCCTGTGGTGAGGGGTAGACATGCAGCTTCCTGGGCCAGTGGGGGGTGGGAGTTGGTGGGAGGGATGGGTCACAGTCTTTTAGTGGTGGGAATGGTGTTTATGTACACTCCTAGCAAAATGTAGTCATATAAATCACTAGTTAATTAATATGAGAGGGGGAAAATCAATTGTATGTCTCAAAGTTTTTCAAAACACAAACTGAATCTTTTTAATATATAGGCTGTGTATTTGATATGCGGACTCTCTCAAAAGCCTAGACCAAGTAGATCAGAAGCATCCAATAGCACAGCTATATACAAGATACTGGGTACTGTACAGCAAACCCTAACAAAAGGACTTTTCAAAGTTAACCCAATTACCAAATAATGTGATGATAACATTAACTATCCATTGTCTTTTTGAACCCTAAGACAGCAGGAACCTCACATCTCCACTATAGAGCCTCTACTTCCCCCAGTCCTGGAACCCTTGGATAGGGCCTACTTTCCCGTATGCCTCTCCCAATCCATATCAAATAATATTGCATCTGCCGATCACAACCTAACCAACACAATGATTGCCACCTCAACATGCTTCACTTCAGACTGTGTCCAGAGACTTCACGTGTGGAATGACAACCCTTCAGCTTCATTACTCGGGTGAGACCTCTCCTTTCATAGTATACTCTAATTCCATCTCAGGTGCTTCACTTTCTAACAAAGTCCCAAAACCTAGATATACACCAGTTTCTGTGAGAGAGAGCTTATGTTCACACGTATCCATAAACTACTGCAAAATATATACCTGAAAGCAGAAGTACACTAGAGTTTGCAGTGAGTACCTCCTTAACACTTCCTCTCCACTATTCCAAGCTTTGCGTCCATGACTGCTCAACAATTTGTTTGGCTTCGTATGTTAGCTCTCTTTTCAGCCATCAGGTTCCAGATGCCATCAGGATGCCGGCCAGGCTTCCCTGGACTGAAGACCCCACCGATGTGTCCTGGAGCTCCGCTTCCCCAGAGACCCACCCTACTAGGGAAAGAGAGAGGCAGACTGGGAGTATGGACCGACCAGTCAACACCCATGTTCAGCGGGGAAGCAATTACAGAAGCCAGACCTTCTACCTTCTGCAACCCACAATGACCCTGGGTCCATGCTCCCAGAGGGATAGAGAATGGGAAAGCTATCAGGGGAGGGGTGGGATATGGAGATTGGGTGGTGGGAATTGTGTGGAGTTGTACTCCTCCTACCCTATGGTTTTGTTAATTAATCCTTTCTTAAATAAAAAAGAAAAAAATGGGGATGGAGTGGAATATATATTCCACATATTAGCAACATAGAGATTTATTTTGAAGTAGATCATGATATTCCAGTGGAGATCTACTATAATCATTTTTGTTCAAAATGACATTAACATATAGTCACAAGTCTTAAATTAACATTTGAATTTAGAAGATATTTTATGTCAGAAAAGTGAAAAAACATGTTTTGATAGAACAATAAAATGAAAAAAATAGAATTGAAAGTAACAAAACTAAACTTTAGAAACTACAGAATGATCTTTTATTCTGTGAGAGTGACTAGAACCCCAAGGGGTTATTATGCACTGTTTTAAATAAAACTACAGAATTGTCATCTTTTCCTACTTATTCAAAGTTCTTACTAGAATAAATATTCACGCTAGTGTTTTTCCTCAAGGAATGAGTTCACTGAGGAATGTTTTTCCTGTATCTTTGTAGGATAGCTACAGGGGAGTGACTGGTTTTGAGAATAAAAATGTGAGAACGATCTTAACATGGTAAATCCAATTTGACAGACACTTTCTGACGGGCACCTTCCCCAAAGCTCAAAGCATACACGTAGACACACCTGTATGTTCAAGGTATCAGCCGCTAAAAGAATGAAAAGAGGGAGTCGGGCTGTAGCGCAGCGGGTTAAGCGCACGTGGCGCAAAGCGCAGGGACCGGCATAAGGATCCCGGTTCGAGCCCCCCGGCTCCCCACCTGCAAGGGAGTCGCTTCACAGGCGGTGAAGCAGGTCTGCAGGTGTCTGTCTTTCTCTCCCCCTCTCTGTCTTCCCCTCCTCTCTCCATTTCTCTCTGTCCTATCCAACAATGACAACAACAATAATAATAACTACAACAATAAAACAACTAGGGCAACAAAAGGGAATAAATAAATAAAATAAATATTAAAAAAAATGAATGAAAAGAAAGACGTAAAGTGGCTACTAGTCTGGGTACAATCTCCTCATGATATTAAGTTTGATTCTTCTAGTAAAATAAATATAAATTGACATTTTTAGGGAAATTAAAATAAAGCAAGTCTTACTGGGGGTAGAGGGGAAAAGTATTTTATCTTATCTTATTTTATTTTTTTAAAAGTATTTTATTTTAGCTTCAATTTTATCAAAGTATCCAAGGTCCAGGAGGTCAGTATCCCGTGATGCTCCCCAGCTCCTTTAAGCAAGTTTTCCATGTTTGGGTAAAACATCACCAGTGATCTGGGCGATAGCAGAATGCCAGAATGTCACAGTCTATCCACCAGCCATCTATCCAGCTGCCCACCGAGGTCTAGACTTCACTGGGGAGGGAGCGGGATCTGGGACATCTAAAACCATCTCCTTCCTCCTTCCCTTATTCCCTCTCTTCCTTCCTTCTTGCCTTCCTTTCTTCCTTTCTTCCCTTTTCTTTCTTTTCTTTTTTTTTGTTTTCATTGTCTTTATTTTCTTTTCACAAAACATGCATTATCCTTTTAATTTAAGCTGTTATTTTAAGCAGAGAAAACACATCTCTCCTATTTTATATGAATTACAACCAAAAGATACTGACATACAATTAAAACCTTCAAGACATCTCATTCAAAAAGCTTAGTTATATTTAATTCATTAGAAATTTGACATTAATTTTGAGCCACAAATATTGCTTTGTGAAATACAGGCTTAGACTTCTAGATAAAGTTTCTATATCTTGATCAGTATTTTATAATATCTAGCTATCTAGAAAGTCCTTCTATGCATATCAAAGGCCTGATTTTGAGTAGAAGTTGAAAGAAGAGATAAGGTATTAACAAGAACCGAGCTGAACTGATAGCTTTGCTTCTGCCTGCCAATGTTAGCAGAGTACCTCTTAGTGAAATCTTTTCAATATCAGAGCAATAAATAACATAGTATCCAATGAAAACATAAAATTGATTTTTTAAAAATTGGCTTCTGCTACACATATGATCATCACAAACACGACGGCCCTGAGATCCTTCTAGCTGTGGTTGCATTGGGACGTCGTGACTGCTCCTCAGTTTCCTGACCTCCTCAGCTTTTCAGCCGCCTTTACTCCATGGTGCAGTGCTTAAAATGCCACACTACAGGATTTCAAGTAGCTGTTATTAACCAGGCAACACGGTAGGGAAGTTTAGTACAAAAAAGATCCGCCTCACACACACGAGCTCTTCTGAATAACCTCTCGGACAGCAAGCACACACACAACGATGAAACAGACTTTCCCTCAAAAATAAAACAAATAAAACAGATGTCTGAACATTAAAAGTATGGCATAGTTGTTGATACACGTACCAAATTCCTCAGTTTCCTGCAAAAAACTCTCTCCAGCCTGGATCCTGGATGTAAACAATCCCCCATATATATACATATATGGGTAGTTACTTTGTCAGTACTTTATAACAGATGCAAAGTGAGATTTAAATGTAGTATGGATCAGACTGATCTTCCATTTGTCTCTCACCTGTAACAATATTATTCGAAGCTATAAAATGTTTTACCATATCATCCTTTTGTATTCAAGAAGTTGTTCAAATAGAGCAATACAGTATTTTCAAATTGCCAAATAAAATTAATTCCACTAGAAGTTGGCACTGTAATTGGAAAACAATAGGAATAACACTTGATTTATTGGCAGGTGAGTCTATGCTATAAATTCCCTCCCTACGAAACTGCTGGAATGTGAGATCATCTTGCTTAAAGGAATTGCAGCTGGAGGACACAGCCCACGTCCTCAGATCTCAGCTTAGCATCTTGGCAGTGGGGGTGAGCGAGGGGCTCGGAGCTCCACCAGGAGAGATGGCTCGCTGGTAGTGGCTGTGCAGTGATCACACGTTTTGAGAGCTACAGAAATGTGTCTCTGGGGCCAGGCAGTGGCGCACCTGGTTGAGAGCACACATTACAGGGCACAAGGACCCAGGTTCAAGCCCCTGCTCCCCACCTGCTGGGGGAGAGCTTCACAAGTGGTGAAGCAGGGCTGCAGGTGTCTCTCTGTCTCCCCCTCCTCTCTGTCTTTATCCGATAATCAATAAATAAATAAGAAATGTGTCTCTGGGCTAATTATAGTCTTGTAGAACACTATTTCAGTTAAATATTTTTTAAAATTATTAATTAAAAGAAAATTTAGAACAGGTATTCAGTTTAGTTATTGAAAATACTTTAAGCATATGTGGGATAACTTGACTTTGTGAATCCATGTTTCCAACTACAAATTGAAGACATATGAACATATATCCAAGAAAGTTTGTTAGTTAAACTGTGACATGTCCTATATTCTCACCAGAGTTTGAAGACAAAGTAAGAATAAAGGATGAGATATGTCTCACAAATCCTGTTTAGGTTTAACTACATGTTAAAGTGACCTTATTTTGAATAAACGTAGTTTTACATGCTCCCTTTTGTTTATATGTGGCCACAAGAAACTTCTGAGTCGTTTGCATGTATTTTTGCATTTTATCTTAACAGGATGGTGTGGTCACCCTGTTGGTGGTTGATGGTTTGCAGCACAGTGACTGAGGCCTGTGTGCGGCTTCTCTGCCCCAGGGCAGGTGTCTGCAGGCCTCCTGCCCACACGGACGTCCGTCCCATCATCCTGCAGCAGGGCCCAAGCTGCCCTCCACCCTCCCTGCTCCTTGCTGTGTGCAAGGGCCCACCCAGTAGAAGTTCCTCTCTATAGCTTTCTATTCTGCCCTTCTTTCCACCATTCCACATGTACACGAAGTCACCTGGAGTTTGTCTTTCTCTTTTTGACTTTGCTCACTTAATAGGATGCCTTTAAGTTCTAGCAAGATGAAACTGAAGAGATGAATTCATTTTTAACAGCTCAGGAGTATTCCATTGTATATATTGAAACCTATTCCATTTATTAAATTCTTTCAGTCAGTATTATGAAAAATCAGGCCAATAGCCTATCCACCACTGCCTGCAACCGCACAGTAAAATCAGACACATCTACTCCTGTCTCAGCTAGATGGGTGAAGGCTAAGTGTGTTTCACTTGTAGAGACTTCATCAGGCTTGGAATGGACATTATATGACTAGCAGAATTAAGTACTAAGGAGTTGCATCTTAGGATATTTTAAATATATCATCAATTCTGGAAACACTCCTGAGTATTAAAAGCCTTCGATCCATAGGTTTATTTTGAAGAATTAAGGTGCTGGTCTCTTTCCTCCCATGTATGGTCATGAAATAGTATCTATACTTTGACTCAGAAATAAAGTACAGTGTCCAAGTCTTATCAATCTTCCTTTCTTCTCTCCCTCCTTCCTTCATATATATATATAATTGGATAGAGATAAAGAGAAATAGAGAGGGGGATATAGAGAGGGAGAGAGACAGAGAGACACCTGCAGTCCTGCTTCACCACTCTTGACGCTTCCCCCCTGCAGGTGGAGACCAGGGACATGAACCTGGGTCCTTGCGCACTGTGATGTGAGCGCTTAACCATGTGCATCACTGCTTGCCCTCCATAATTTTCTTTTTAAATATTTGTTTTGTGAAGAAGAGAAAAAAGTGAAACTGAATGAAAGACAGAGAGAGGAAACCAGACTCTGATTCTAGCTCCTGTGGTGCCAGGTATGATGCTTGGAAACGCAGCCACACTTGGTGTTTGGATTGAATTACCACGTCCAGGCTGTACTGAGTCCATTAACAGAACACACTTCACATAAGGAAACCTCAGAGAATTATTCTAGCCTTTCAGTGAGCTCTAGATTATAATATTTCCAACACAGTAAAGTTACCTGAGGAAAGCAAGTCGATACTTACAGTTTAGAGTACATATCACGGGAAGACTGCTTCACGCTGTTATAAGACTCTTGCGTTACTGTGTCCTGAGCTGGCTGTGAGAGAAAAGAGAGGGTGTTAGTTACATGTGCTGCGCTTACTGTAACACAGGCAATAACCAGATGGAATCATGCATCTTGCAACATTTCTGCCTCCACTTTAGCTTTAAAAAGCACTCTTAAGGGGGCTGGGCGTAAGCGCAGCAGGTTTATTGGCAAATATTATGAGGTCTTTAGTTCTGTAGATATTTATCACGCATATTCAAATGCTTTGCCCAGTTTCCTGGGCTGCCACCTTGGTGTGTGCTCACTGCAGTGGTCTCAGTGTCCATGCTCCAGCCCAGCCCTGAAGCCACTGCCTGTGTATTTACTGGTTCTTTATTGTGATTTATTAATGACCAACAAGACTGGAAGATCACAGGGGTACAAGTCCACACAGTTCCCACCACCAGAGTTCCATGTCCCTCCCTCCACTGGAAGCTTCCCTGTTTTTTATCCCTCTGGGAGTGTGGACCCAAATTCTTTATGGGGAGCACAAGGTGGGAGGTCTGGCTTCAGTAATTGCTTCTCCGCTGGACATGGGTGTTGGCAGGTGGACCCACACCCCCAGCCTGTGTCTGTCTGTCCCTAGTGGGGCAGGGCTCTGGGGAGGGGAGGCTCCAGGACACATGGGTGAGGGCGTCTGCCCAGCGATGTCTGTGACCATGGACGGTAAGCCCATCCTGACAGGGACTCAGAGGTTACACAGGCTCTTGTGCTAAATATGACTAGATATGGGCTCGCTAATAGTATTTATATGTTTTCCTCATGTCTGGGAGCTACTCTTTGCCCTAATCCAGATTTCTAGTCCTATTCTTAACTCTGACACCATCTTCCCAGACAGTACTTTTAGTCCAACTTCATGTTAGCTGTCAGGCTAAGGCAACAATTACTAAAGTCAAGGACCCCTTGGAACATCTTTAAAATAAACTTCCCAGCTTCTTCACACACAAAGCCCTAGTTTCATCTGCTCTATTCCTGCCTTTAGGCTCCTGGTTATTAAACAATTTGTCCTGCTTTCTGTTACCACCTTCTAGCCACCAAGTTGCGGAGGCCACTGTGTCGCCATCCTTGTATTTACTTTGAATACCTCAGGAGATATTCCTGGGAGGTGACAAGGCTGTGAGTGTAGACTGTCATAAGTGTCATAAGCATCGTTATAAAGGACAAGAAAGACATTTCACCCCTTTCCTCGTAGGAAGATATACTGAAAAGATAACTATGGCTGAACCAAGTGACTCTTTTTTTTTTAATATTTTATTTTATTTTATTTATTTATTCCCTTTTGTTGCCCTTGTTGTTTTTTATTGTTGTAGTTATTATTGTTGTTGTCGTTGTTGGATAGGACAGAGAGAAATGGAGAGAGGAGGGGAAGACAGAGAGGAGGAGAGAAAAAGAGACACCTGCAGACCTGCTTCACTGCCTGTGAAGCGATTCCCCTGCAGGTGGGGAGCCGGGGTTCGAACCGGGATCCTTATGCCGGTCCTTGTGCTTTGCGCCACCTGCGCTTAACCCACTGCACTACAGCCCGACTCCCGGAACCAAGTGACTCTCACCAAACACTCAATCTACCAATGTGAGGGTCCTAGACTTACGGGGTATGAGAAATGAACCACTGGTGTTAACAGGCTCCCTAGTCCAGGCCCTTGTCAGAGGAGCCCATACAGATAAACTCCTTCCCTACACATGCTGACTATACATAGCACAATGTTCCTCCAAACATTACGGAGTCACCTTGTTCATCTAGAGTGAGGAGGAATTTGATCTAATACATAGCGGAGAACTGACCAACAATATCTGAGCTGAGAACAACTACCCTTAAACTGTGGGACATTTTTAATTAATAAAAAGGAGGGTCAGCACTGTAATATTTAACCTTCCCAAGCTGTGCCAAATAAATTCATTTCTAGCCCCAAAAGCTCTTCTGCTCTAGAACGTACCTATCTGTGTCTCCTAGGCATAGGTCTAGGACACACCTATCTGTGTCTCCTAGGTACAGGTCTAGGACACACCTATCTGTGTCTCCTAGGCATAGGTCTAGGACACACCTATCTGTGTCTCCTAGGCATAGGTCTAGGACACACCTATCTGTGTCTCCTAGGTACAGGTCTAGGACACACCTATCTGTGCCTCCTAGGTACAGGGATAGGACACACCTATCTGTGTCTCCTAGGCATAGGTCTAGGACACACCTATCTGTGTCTCCTAGGTACAGGTCTAGGACACACCTATCTGTGTCTCCTAGGTACAGGTCTAGGACACACCTATCTGTGTCTCCTAGGTACAGGTCTAGGACACACCTATCTGTGTCTCCTAGGCATAGGTCTAGGACACACCTATCTGTGTCTCCTAGGCACAGGTCTAGGACACACCTATCTGTGTCTCCTAGGCATAGGTCTAGGACACACCTATCTGTGTCTCCTAGGCATAGGTCTAGGACACACCTATCTGTGTCTCCTAGGCATAGGTCTAGGACACACCTATCTGTGTCTCCTAGGCATAGGTCTAGGACATACCTATCTGTGTCTCCTAGGTACAGGTCTAGGACATACCTATCTGTGTCTCCTAGGCATAGGTCTAGGACATACCTATCTGTGTCTCCTAGGTACAGGTCTAGGACATACCTATCTGTGTCTCCTAGGTACAGGTCCCGAAAACGGTGACTTGAGAGAAGCCAGGGTGAGTGCCCATGCACACATGCTCACACACAAAAACACAAACACACCTTGTTTTCAAAACATTTTTTCTTCTTAAAATTAATAGATTTTAAGTCTAAATTGCAGTTTAGAGTTAATAGCCTTGCAGTATACTATAAGGAATATAGCTTTTTTCCTTCTAATTTATCACTTTCTCTGTTACTGTGTATCAGTAGTGGCTCAAGCATGTTTGAGGACAATCGAAATACTGGAAGCAGGTAGGGTTTGCCTGCCTCTCAAAGCAAGCCTTCCTCCACAGTGGGATCCACAGTATAGGCTGACTTGTCTTTTTTTTACAATAGCTGTTTATTATTTTCAGTATATTATTGCCATTTAATAATACCAGTGATTCTATAAGAGCAGTTTTCCATCCTCATTTTATAGGTCCTGATAACTCAGTAACTCATCTGTACCAAGAAAACAGAAGGCCTTGTGGCTGGCATCAAACCCTGTCACAACTTCAGAGTTGTTATTCAGAATTGTCCACTTGCACGCAGCTTCGTGGACTCTGTCCTGTCAAGATACCTACTGTCAATACTATTTATATCCCCGATGTGAAAAAAAAGTTTTTTAAAGTCGATCTCACTGCCTGGTTGAAATTGTATCTAGCTTGTGCCCAGGGTGTGAGATGACTAAAAGCCACAACACATATGTAAATCATCTGTAGCAAAATCATAGACTGCGTTCATTGTCCATCATAGATAGGCCTTCACATCCGCCAACAGTCAACATACTTCACTAGAAAGCAGAGGGCATTCATGCCTGTATAACTGGCTCTATCTAGGCTGCTCTCCTGTGATTATTGTTTTGTGTATATCTGTGCTTCTATCTATCTATTTTGTGCATACCTGTCCTTATAAGTGCCACTGTTGCTCTGTTTTTCCACCCAGTGTCTGACTGGCTTCTTTTGGAAGGATCTTTGCTAGAAAGGTAGGAAAAAGCCAGCATCTGATTTCATGCCTGGGTGACGTGCAGGCACCAAGCACCAAGCGTGTGGGGGTTTACTCCTGATACCTCAAAATATTTTTTTTAGGTTTTTTACTATTTATTTTTTATTTATTCCCCCCTTCGTTGAATTTTTTGTTTTATTGTTGTTGTAGTTATTGTTGTTGATATTGTCATTGTTGGATAGGACAGAGAGAAATGGAGAGAGGAGGGGAAGACAGAGAGGGGCAGAGAAAGACAGACACCTGCAGACCTGCTTCACTGGGGGCTTGAACCTGGATCCTTACTTCGGTCCTTGCGCTTTGTGTGATACCTCAAAATTTTATAATGTATTATTGAATCAGTAATAAAATTTTAAATTGAAAAACCAAATAAGAGATAATGAGGGCCAGAAAGTGACCTGCTCTGCTGTTTCTAAGCAGAGGAGCCTCTGTGCATCTGTGTGTAAATTTCGCACATCCTGGCTATGGGTCACAGAGGTAACAGGATGAGTAACCTCACGTTGACAGGCTATTCTCACATTGTCTCACTTTTCTTGGTGATGCTTTGTAGAAACAGTCATGTCTATTGTTTTGCTATTATGAGTAGGATGACGAGTGCTCTGTCATCCCTGCATGTGTGTAACCCAGTGTGTAAACCCGTCCATGTGTGTAACCCAGTCCATGTATGTAACCAGTCCATGTGTGTAACCCATCACGTCCATGTGTGTAACCCAGTTCATGTGTGTAACCCAGTTCATGTGTGTAACCCCGTCCATGTGTGTAATCCAGTCCATGTGTGTAACCCGTCCATGTGTGTAACCCAGTCCATGTGTGTAACCCGTCCATGTGTGTAACCCAGTCCATGTGTGTAACCCGTCCATGTGTGTAACCCAGTCCATGTGTGTAACCCGTCCATGTGTGTAACCCAGTCCATGTGTGTAACCCGTCCATGTGTGTAACCCAGTCCATGTGTGTAACCCGTCCATGTGTGTAAACCAGTTCATGTGTGTAACCCGTCCATGTGTGTAACTCAGTACATGTGTGTAACCTGTCCATGTGTGTAACCCAGTCCATGTGTGTAACCCGGCCATGTGTGTAACCCAGTCCATGTATGTAACCCAGTCCATGTGTGTAACCCATTTCATGTGTGTAATCCGTCCATGTGTGTAACCCAGTCCATGTGTGTAACTCCGTCCATGTGTGTAACCCAGTCCATGTGTGTAACCCCGTCCATGTGTGTAACCCCGTCCATGTGTGTAATCCCGTCCAGTGATGACAATATGTCATCTCTTGCTGTTGTTCATGCTTGTCCACTCTGTCTCCACAGTCAGTGCCTCTAGCTGATACCAGAGAGAGGCAGGAACAAGGCACTCGATCACTGACAGAGTCCCCACTAAAATGTTTTAGAGAGAGAGGTCAGAACACCACACAGGTGGTGCTGGATAAAACCTGGGCCTCACCAATGTGGACATACCCCATGTTCCCCTTCAGCCTCACAAGCAAACAGGCTGATGTCCAGTGAAAATCTGTCAGCCCAAGACAGGGTTCCCAGTTCCTGCTGTAGTACTACTCAAGTCAGCTGGCTTGCTGAATCTTGGTCCTTTATTCTTTCTTTAACAAAAAAGGTTCAATTTGATAAATATAACTTGGATATTTATGAAAAAGAAAACTTCATTTTTTTGACTAGAGATAGCCATAAATCGAGCGGGTAGGGACAGACAGAGAGACACCTGCTGCCCTGCTTCACCACTTGTGAAGCTCTCCCTCTGCAGGTGGGGACCGGGGGCTCAAACCTGTGTCCCTGTGCACTATAATCTGTGCACCAATCCCAACTTTAATATTTATGTAGTATGCTCTGATAGATTTGGCTAATATTTACCAAAGTGAAAACTATGGAGACACCTCATAGATATGTGGTGTGTAACCAACTGAATATAGATAACGTAAGTGATTAAATAAATAAAAGAATAAGAAAACAGTTGACTGTAGCATTGCATAAGAGATCAGAAGACTCTGAGTGGCAGCATTAGAACCATCTCTGACATTCTCAAACGTGAGCTTCATTAATGCAAGCAGTTCCCTAACTCAATTCTCCAGATGTGATTAAGAGACACTGAGTTGGAAATGCAGTCTGTGATAATGAATGAGACTTACAGCCAGGAGAGGTCACAGCAGATTTCTATGGCTGCACTTTGAAAAGAGGTTTATTGGATTCAGAATTACTAGAGGTAGAGACCGAGGCTCTCTTTAATTCAACGTGTTTTCTTTAACGTGTTCTTTATAACAGCTTTTAGGCATCCGGGCTAAGACATTGCCGCCCTTGAAAGGTTCGTAGTCTAGAAGGGTAAGGGAAAGAAGTGAAGTGAGATCAGAAAACTGTATGGCGAGGGCACAGACACAGCACTGCTCTTCACTTGGGGGAGGTTGAGTAAAAAGCTGTGAGTAAAGTGAATGTTGAGTGTCAACTCGGCAGTGCGGTCTGAGTGATGACAGGGAGGGCAGAGACAGCAGTTTGTGCCCCAATAGGAGTCTGGCTTTGCTGGAGCAGAGAGACAGGTGCTGTGATGAAGCAGGGACAGTCTGCAGTCACGTGAGGGCGCTGAGCTCACGGGGGGGGGGGGGGGGGGGGAGGGACTGGAAGCTGGAAGGCTCATCGTGACACCGCTGGGAAATCAAGGAGTGAACGCCATACACCAAGGACATCCTCATGGAGCTGACCTACAGACAGGTCCTGTTTCAGTTCAATCAGCAAGTCTATGAGAGAGTTTCAGTTCAATCAGCAAGTCTATGAGAGGGGTCCTGGTCTTAGAGGCGGAGTAAGAAGAGCAAAGAAGTCACGCTGTTTGTCTGACATCACCAGCTTATAGGTGGTGCAACCCAGACGGAAGCCAAGCAGACTGATCCTAGCCTCCACCACTGGCCGCTGCGTCTCAGTCAACAGAAGGCAAGCATTTCACACCAAAGCAATCTTTTTGCTTGATGTCTATGGAAATGATTTTTATTTTCCCTCCAGGGTTATTGCTGGGCTCAGTACCTGCACCATGAATCCACCACTCCTGGAGGCCATTTTTTTCCCCCTTTTGTTGCCCTTGTTGTTGTAGCCTTATTGTGGTTATTATTATTGCCATTGTTGATGTTGTTCGTTGTTGGATAGGACAGAGAGAAATGGAGAGAGGAGGGGAAGACAGAGAGGGGGAGAGAAAGACAGACACCTGCAGACCTGCTTCACCGCTTGTGAAGCGACTCCCCTGCAGGTGGGGAGCCAGGGGCTCAAACCAGGATCCTTATGCCGGTCTTTGCGCTTTGTGCCACATGCGCTTAACCCACTGTGCCACTGCCCAACCCCCGGAAATGATTTTTTTTTTAACCCATACTGCAAACCGTTGGCTTTCTAGTTACAGAAGTCAGAAATGGTAATAAGATTCATGAACTTAAAAACACTAAGTCAGGTGAGGAGAAATGAAGCAGGAGATAACAAGCGCTTCTTGATCCCTTTATTGTGTGGCAAATTCTGGTCTAGGTGGCCTTGTGACCACCTGGTTTGATCCTTATGCCAACAGAGGTTAAAGGACATGAAGGACTCTGGGAAGAGTGAACGTGCTGTTATTTTCATAATCTAGATTCGCCCACCAGTTAGAGCGTCTTTCTTCCCTCTGCCGTTACACATTTGACTTACAACCTGGACTATGACGCCAGTTCCTGTGAAAGGGGAGAATGAGGCCGGGGCTCATGAAGGGAATCGTTCTGGCTGAGTAGGTTTCTGTCCCTGCTGAGTTGCTTGAGTAAAATGAGCAATGAGGAGTACTTAGTGCTCTGTTGATAGCAACAGCTCATGGCTGAAATATGTGTTTGCTTCACTGCAGGTTAGTAATTGTTTGAATCGACATCTGAAATTGATCTGTCCACAGTTATAATACATTTTATCAATAGAACTATTTTTTTTTCTTCATGCTGGCACTATGAATCCATCCTACTCCTGGTGGCCATTTTTCCCCCTTTTTTTCTTTCTATTTTTTATTGGATAGGACAGAGAGAAATTGAGAGAAGAGGGGGAGATAGAGAGGGAAAGAGAAAGAGAGACGCCTGCAGACCTGCTTCACCACTTTTGAGCTTGTCCCCCTGCATGTGGGGAGTGGGGGCTCGAACCTAGGTCCCTGCACATGGTACACTTAACCCTGTGCACCACCACCCGGTGCCCCAAACAGAACAATTTTTTAAGCACACGCCTTTTGTTGTATTCTCCTAAAACTTGCCAGATCTTTCAGTGAAAGCCATCTGGGGCTAGGGGAAAACTTGAGACTTCACTGTGCATTCTCCCTGGTAGAATTTTACTCCGATATTTGGAGAAAATAAATTTCTTTTATAACAGAGATATATTGTGATTAAAACACAGAGATGACATGTATTTTTAAAGATATACTTGTCTAAGCAAACACTGCCTGGATTCTTAACTGTGGTAGATACTGTCCTGGTTATTGGGACTCCCGTGCTCACGGCTGTCCCATGCCAGTTATGGAGAAGAGCACACGAGGCAGGTCTGCACCTGCTGCAGAGAACAGGCTTTCCGCGGGGTGAGTTTCTAGAGACCCTGATAAGCACACTGAGAGAGGGTCCACCACCCCATATCTACCAAATCCTCTACATCCCCAGAGAATTTGCTGCTGATGTTTGAGTGCCAAAATGCAAGGAAATAATCAGTTTACACTAGTTCCAGAGTGTGCAAAATAGTTGAATAAAGCACTGTAAATTTTTACCGTATTATTTAAGTAACTACTGAAATATTTATTGAGTGTAAATTGCATAAAATAAATGTGTTGTTATAGATTCTAATTGTGAAGCTTAAGCTGTAGCCTTTAAATTCACATCAAGCTCTCTTGGGAAATCAATATTCAAAATAATAACATTTGGCAAAATATGTTTTTTATAATCATCAAAGAAACACCAACAGTAACAAAAATGTAAGTAGATATTTTGTATTTTGTGTGACGTAGCAAAGTTTACGTTGAAACTGATGAAAGATTTTAAAAATCTGAACTTTTATAAAATTGTCTTTGGCAAACAAATGGTGTTCTGGGAAAGAAAAAGGAATTCCCTACAATCTTAAATCCAATTGCTTCATTAACTACAGTTGTTGGTAGGATGCGTTTCCTAGTAAAGCCAGTCATTTAAAATGGGAAGTGTATCCCAGTGTCGGAATGCAGGGCCTCTGCACAGAGGGAAGGGCGTGCTGGCAAAGGGGTCCCTAGTTCCACCCACTTTAAATCCTGAATCTCAAGCTGGCAGTCTAAATGAAGGTAGCACCCTCCTTCCTTCCTCTGCCTCACCCAAACTCTATATAACCTGGCTTGCACTGCCCCAAAACAGAGCTGAGGACTCCCACAGAGTTGGATTTTTTTTTTTTTTTTAGACTCCTTCTGTTTATTGTATCAGAACAAAGGAATCTAAAGAGGGAAGGGAAGAAAGGATTTCCAGGATGTCAGTTACTCAGTGCATGTTGTTGGGAAAAGACTTTCTTCCTTTTTAAAATTTTGGGGAATTAATGTTTTATATTCAACAGTAGATACAATAGTTTGTACATGCATAACATTTCCCAGTTTTCCATATAACAATACAAAATAATAAAAATAAAACAAAATAGGACTGATATTGGGCTGGTGAAATAGGGGTAGTGTGCTACTTTGCCCATGATCCAAGTTGGAGCCTGGCCTCCAGGTCACTGAAGGGCTTTGGTGCTGTGGTCTCTCTCTCTCTCTCTCTCTCTCTCTATCTCTCCTCTCTTCCTCTTTTACTTCTCTGTTTCTAGCTAATAAATAAATACATAAATACAATGGTAATTTAGTAATTGCTGCCCCCCGAGCCCCAAAGAAGGAATTGGATGCAAGGCTACAAGAATAAGAGGTATGAATCTGACCCTGTGTCTCCTAAATAAGACAAGAACAGAAAGACTCAAGGAATTATCTAGGATATGGTGCACTGTGGATATATAGCAGGAAGAATAAATGGTGTGTGGCTGTGTGATAGACACAGATAAGACAAATAAGACAAGAACAGAAAGACTCAAGGAATTATCTGGGATATGGCGCACTGTGGGTATACAGCAGTAAGAATAAATGGTGTGTGGCTGTGTGACAGACACAGATAAGACAAATAAGACAAGAACAGAAAGACTCAAGGAATTATCTGGGATATGGCGCACTGTGGGTATACAGCAGTAAGAATAAACGGCATGTGGCTGTATGATATACACAGATTTGTGATAAAAGCAGGTATGGCTCGGGGAAACTGATATAGAAGAAGTATAAAACTTGACCATTCAAGAAATGCTGATGAAAATCAGGTCCTCTAGAGAGTGGCTGTATGATATACACAGATTTGTGATAAAAGCAGGTATGGCTCGGGGAAACTGACATGGGAGGTGTATAAAGCTTGACAATTCAAGCTTTATAATAATACATTTTAATAAATTTTTAAAAAATTTTAAAAAAGCTGAAGGAGTTTACCATGATTGACCTCCCTTGTAAGAGTTATTGAAAGGAGAAGCACAGAAGGTGACGCACTGAAACAAGGTGATGCCTGTAAAACAGAGCCAGCAACGCAAGCCTGAGAAATATGAGTCAACTTTAAAGTGTGAAAGGAGAGGAAAAATGGGTGAAGGATGTTCAGAGAACAGTGAGACAAAACCAGGTTAAAGAGACTCTGAGGTGTGTGTATCTATGACGCGCAATGTAAAGTTACACATATGCTTATGTATGTAGCGCACTTACATACATACAATTTTATGTGTCTTACATGGTGTCATTTTGTCTCTAGTACTTGAAAAAAACTAATTATCTTTATTTACTGGATAGGTATAGCCAGAAATCAATAGGAGAGGGGGAGTTCGAGAGGGAGAGAGAAAGAGAGGAGCCTATAGCACTGCTTCCCCTCTCTGAAAGCTTTCCCCTAAAAGTGGAGACCAGGGGCTTGAACCAAGACCCTTATGCATTGCAACATACGCACTCAACCAGGTGTGCCACCACTTGGCCCCTCTCTAGCGCTTTTTAATCTTTCTTGATGATTTCTTTCCTTATCTTTATCATAGAGCATCTACTGAGGTTCTTTAGTTTGGTGTTTATGTGAACACTCTATTGTTGCCATAGTTGATTTGGACTTTGTGAAAACGATTGTGCTTTACCTGGGGAGAGGCTGGAAGGCCAGGGGGAGGGCACAGACTGTGCTGGGGGGCATTGTGGAAATATCCCCCTAGAATCTTTTATCTTGTAAGCCATTATTAAATCGCTAGTAAAAATGTAAAAGAGGGAGAAAAAACAACTCAGTGTCCAGAAACCACTGAGGTTCAATATGCAAACAATGAACTAGAAGAGACTGAAATGTTTTCTTTTAAAATCACCTCAGCTAGGCACCTAAAATGAAAATCAACAAAGGACACACACATTGAAAGTGGTGACAGAGGTCACTGCTTTTAAAGCACAGAAAACAGAAAGAAATGGAAAGCATTCCGTGCTTGCTGGCGCTCACACGGTGGCCTCACAGCTGAGGTGGCCGCTGGCTTCCCTGTGGCAAACTCAAGAGATTGCACAAACAGAGGGAACTCCAGGGAAAATTCAGGTATGAACAATCCCGTTTATGCAGAAAACGACAGGGCTTATATAGGAGAGTGGGACAAAGAACATTTTTCACATATGTCAGTAACCACAGGTCTCCACAAGGTCAGCACCTGTATGATGGGAGGGCTGAGGAATGACGAGAATTGATAGAGGTATTGGAAAGCTCAGCATGATTATTCACCATGAGGCAAGGGTGCTGATTAACGAAAGGCATTAAGAAAAACATGGTGGTTAAAACAGCAGAGCGAGATAAAGCAGAGAAGAGCAGAATATTGATGTAAGACGTAATGATCAAAGAACGAGGAGATAATGTGTGGGGTTCTTACTGTTAAGTTACTGGGAAGGCAGGGTGATGGAGCACAGTTTGTATGTGATCAAAGATGGTGAACTCATTATGAATTCACAGTGAACTTTCAAGCAGACAGCCATTTGGTTTGTAGCAGGGGAAGGGGTAAGTGTGAGAGGGTGCAGGCCTTTGTGAAGCCTGGGAGACGGACAAGGGGGAACTGAGTCAGGAAAGGTTTTCCCTCCAAGCTCCATCCCTGAAAGGGAGAGGCTGACAGGTGGGTGTCTTTTCAGACCTCCATCTTTACATGGGAGTTCCCGTATGCTGGACCAAGCTCTCACACTGTCCCACATATGCTCATTAGTTCAGGTTACAACAGCTGCCTTTCCCCCCTTTGGTCCTTGTCAGGTGACACTGCTCTTGGTTTACTTTCTCACAGAGACAGAAAGAGGTAACAAGAGAGGAGAAGACGCTACTGCACCAAGCTCTCCACAGTCTGTTGGGAGGGGGCTCAAACTTGGATCTTGTGCCTGACAGGGCAGACACACTACCAGATGACTTGTTACAAAGGGTGTGTGTGTGAGTGTGTGTGTGTGTGTGAGAGTGTGTGTCTGAGTGTGTGTGAGTCTGTGTTTGTGAGTGTGTGTATGTGTGTGAGTGTATGTGTGTGAGTCTGTGTGTGTGTGTGAGTGTGTGTGTGTGAGTGTGTGTGTGTATGAGTGTGTGTGAGTGTGTGTGTTTGTGAGTCTGTGTGTGTGAGTATGTGTGTGTGTGAGTGTGTGTGTGAGTGTGTGTGTGTGAGTGTGTGTGTGTGAGTGTATGTGTGTGAGTCTGTGTGTGTGTGAGTGTGTGTGCTTGTGTGAGTCTGTGAATCTGTGTGTGTGAGTCTGTGTGTGTGAGTCTGTGTGTGTGAGTGTGTGTGATTGTGTGTGTGAGTGTGTGTGTGAGTGTGTGTGAGTGTATGATTGTGTGTGAGTGTGAGTCTGTGTGTGTGAGTCTGTGTGAGTGTGTGTGTGAGTCTGTGTGTGTGTGAGTGTGAATGTGAGTGTATGAGTGTGTGTGTGTGAGTTTGTGTGTATGTGTGTGTGAGAGTGTGTGTGAGTGTATAAGTGTGTGTGTGTATGTGTGTGTGTGTCTGTGAGTGTGTGTGTGAGAGTGTGTGTGAGTGTATGAGTGTGTGTGTGTGTGAGTGAGTGTGTGTGTGAGAGTGTATGAGTGTGTGTGTATGAGTGTGTGTGTGTGACTGTGAGTGTGTGTGAGTGTATGAGTATGTGTGTGAGTGTATGTGTGTGAGTGTGTGTGAGTGAATGAGTGTGTGTGTGAGTGTCTGTGTGTGTGACTGTGTGTGAGTGTGTGTATGAGTGTGTGTGTGAGTGTGAGTTTGTGTGTGTGAGTGTATGAGTGAGTGTGTGTTAGTGAGTGTGTGTGTGAGTGTGTGTGTTTGTAATACAGACGTTACACAGTATAATCCTGCTGTAAGAAAAGATAAAACCTGGGTCGGGCTGTAGCACAGCGGGTTAAGCACACGTGGCACAAAGCACAAGGACCGACCAGCGTCAGGATCCCAGTTCGAGGCCCCGGCTCCCCACCTGCAGGGGAGTCGCTTCACAGGTGGTGAAGCAGGTCTGCAGGTGTCTGTCTTTCTCTCCCCCTCTCTGTCTTCCCCTCCTCTCTCCATTTCTCTCTGTCCTACCCAACAACAACAACATCAATAGCTACAATAAAAAGGGCAACAAAAAGGGGGGCAGAAGAGATGAAGCCTTGGCTTTTGCAGTAGCGTATATATGACTGGAGAGATTGCTAGGAATCAAATCACTTTAGAAGGAAAAACAAAAGTGGAATGGGAAGGGACACAGCAGGAAACAGACAAGCAAAGCCTTTTAAAGCATTTGAGGTTACCAAAAAGGAGAAAGACATGGAGGCTGGAGGGCTGGAGAGGCAAATAAGACTGCGGTGGAGAAACCAGATCCTGGGAGGCGGTGTGGTGGCAGAAGGTGTGAGATCGTGCCCCTAAAACATGTGCACTCATGCCAACTAGAGCCACACCAATAAAAAGACTGCATTCCCAGGACAAACCCCCTTACACTGTAGCATCACTTCCTACTGCATTTCTCGCGATAGCTAGATATTTCAGAAATACTGATTTTTTTGTGTTCATGTTCAGTGCAGCATCTAAAATTTGCATTTTAACAGTTTCTGGCCAGATTTTGTTTCAGGTTCTATGATGACTATTCTGGAAATTTAGTCTCTCAAAATATTGGCAGTTCTTAAAAATGTAATAAAACTTGCTTGTAAAACCAACTGGCATTGAAAATATAATTCTACTACTAATAATTTATCCGGGAAACTCTCATATTGGCAAAGTTGCACAGCACTGCTAAAGGGATATACACGCCCTTTACTTGGCTTTACAAATTCTCAACATTTCACCATCTGCTGCTCTCCCTCACTTGTTCTTTCCTTGACCTTTCTCTGAATGCACACTGCGTATAGTATGGCGTGTCTCTGCTAAGTACTTCACAGTGCTTAAAAGACACTTGGGTGTGGAGTTGTAACCCTCTTAGCCTATGGTTTTTGCCAGTGTTTCCATATATATATATATTCCCTTTTGTTGCCCTTGTTGTTTTATTGTTGTAGTTATTAGTGCTGTTATTGAAGTCACCCTCATTGGATAGGACAGAGAGAAATGGAGAGAGGAGGGGAAGACAGAGGGGAGAGAAAGACAGACACCTGCAGACCTGCTTCACCACCTGTGAAGCGACTCCCTGTAGGTGGGAGCCGGGGGCTCGAACTGGGATCCTTACCCAGGTCCTTTTTTTCCTTCTCTCTCTCTCTCTCTCTCTTTTTTTTTTTTTTTACCAGAGCACTGTTCAGCTCTGGCTTATGGTGGTGCGGGGGATTGAACCTGGGACTTTGGATCGTCAGGCATGAGAGTCTGTTTGCATAACCATTATGCTATCTACCCTCCACCCACGCTGGTCCTTTTTGTTTTGCACTGCCTGCACTTAACTCGCTGTGCTATCACCCTGACTCCCAAGTGTTTACTTTTTATAAATAAAAATTTTAAAGAGAGAGAGAGAGAGAACCCTTGGGGCTGGGCACTGGTGCACCTGGTAGAAAGGTTTAGCTCCCACCCCACTCTTTGTGAACATGAAGCAGTGCTGCAGCCTCTCTCTCTCTCTTCTTCTTCTTCTTCTTCTTCTTTTTCTTCTTCTTCTTCTCCTTCTCCTCCTTCTCCTCCTCCTTCTCCTCCTCTTCCTCCTTCTTCTTCTTCCCTTTCAATTTCTGTCTCGATCCAAAAAAAAAATTAAGAAAAAAATAGCCACTGGTAATGGTGATTCTTTGTGCAGGCAGCCAGCCCCAGAAATGACCATGGTAGCAATAAAGAAAAGAGGAAAAGATTCTTCTACATGACCACAAAGTCATTATCATAAATCAAAATATGGTAATTGTGTACTATACCAGACTTACTTCAACTGTGTCCAAAATGTATTAAAAAGCTGATTTCATTTGGATCTAGTAAAGATTCATGCACAACGAAAGTCTTCATTAATCTAAAGTAGTTCTATTGAGTTTTGGGGCTCTTCGAGCTATCTGAAGAGGATGCAGTAGCTCATTTGATAAAATACCCCTTTGTTGGTCTGCTTCTGGTTCTGCCTCTGGGAGCCCCTCTGTTACACTGCTTGACGTTGTGTCTATTTACATGGTCATTCTGTTACATTGGCTTGGTCTCACTCCCCCTGCCTCCGGGAGATTGTGGTTTAGTCTTTGCCTTTTCAGGCTTCTCCCCTCTCCCCGCCCCCTACCCTACATACTTCCTGGGTTCCTGATGCTGCGGCCAGAGGAGAGAGATGGAGGAGCCGATTGTGTGGTGATTAGGTTGTTGGACTGCTTGCCCGCTCGTGAACGAAGATTAAACTGCGTTCTCAGCTCGGCCATGTGTCCCTGGTCATCTGTTACCCGCCCGTGAAGCCAGCCCGGAGAAAATAACACCCCATACATGTATTTTATGTTTTCATGGTTAGATTAAGGTTAAAAATGTATAGCATAGACTGCCAGATGGCCCTCTGTTCTGTACAGTATTGATTAGAAGTCAAATAATTTCAGGGAGCCTTTCAATTAAAAAAGTTACTAGTTCTATTCATGTCAGCTTCAGGCTCTCACCTCTCTGATCCAGCTTTTCATTTTTAGAGCGAGGCAGAGACAACAAGACAGAGGGACAGTGGGAAAGATGCCACATTTTAAAACTGTTATATGGGAAACTGAGGAATGTTATGCATGTACAAACTATTGTATTTACTGTTGAATGTAAAACATTAGTTCCCCAATAAAGAAATTAAAAAAAAAAATTGTCCCCCAGTGCAGACGCACAGGGTTCCAAACAGAGTCGTGCACGTGGGAGGGCACACTCTCCACCTGGGAGCTCGCTGGCAGCCCATGTGCAGAAGTCTCCGCGTGACTGAGACGCTGAGCTCCATACTGAGGATTTCCGGTTCCTTCCCTGCAATTAGCAAGCAAACTCCAGAGTGTCTTTGAGTTGGCATAATTATCATATTTCTCATGAGAGTACTCAGTGCGTTTGTCATCCAGTAATCATTCTTCCCCAAATCAATGACTGCTTCAGAACTTAAAAATGATGATTCTCTATTAATGTAAGTTCTCTTCTTTGCTGACTTTCTGTCTTCCCTCAGTCACATGTCTTATTATATAACACCGTAGAATTATGGAGTTAATTTATTCATTATGCTACAATTATCAGTGTTCCATTTACTTGCTGAAACTGTGTACAAACATAACAGAAGTCACACTGAGTGTCTACTGTGATAATTTGTACATTTACAAAAATTGAGTATTTTGTGTATATCCCTTTGACTGAAAAATTATCTGGTATAACTACACTTACACTACCTTTCATACTTACTGGCCTTAAATTTTTTATTATCTTTACTTATTTATTGGATAGAGACAGGCAGAAATTGAAAGGAAGGGGGGATAGAGAGACAGACAAGACACCTGCAGCCCTGCTTCACCACTGTGAAGCTTCCCTCCTGCAGGTGGGGACTGGGGGCTTGAACCCGGGTCCTTGTGTGTGTAACATGTGCACTCAACCAGCTGCACCACCAACCATATTGTTTATTTCTTTATGTGTATGTTCGATCTCACCATAAACTGTACTTTACGTCTAATAAGCTCCTTGTGTTGTAATCACATTAGTTGTTATCACTTATTATGCTATGTTTTTGAAAAAGTTTTGAATGAATCCTATTAGTTTTCCTACTTGGTACCTCCACTTGGAGTTATTCTACAATTCACATGGTTTTTGTTTTAGATTTACTTCTGAAAATGTGAACTTCTTTTTATTCTTAATGACTATCTCAGAAAAACACATGAGATACTGATCTCCAGAATTTATCATTGTGATTTAGTTTACTGAACACTGTGTATGTTCCATATACTTGGAAATAAAATTACCCCTTTATTATGTAGTATAAACTTTCCATATGCATTATAGTATTTGCTTGTTCAAACTTTCTCAATCTGTATTAAATTTTCCCTCATATTTTTCTAAATGTGTCCACTTAATTTCCTGGCATGCTTCATGTTGCCAAACATAATAAACTGTATCTTAGACCATCTTTTAAGGAGTATTAATGCATATATTTGATTTTTGTCTTCATAAGCAATTCTTTCTGTGAGTAAAAATTTTTATTAAGCATGAAAATTATCTGTGTATTAAACTTAATAATAAAATAATGCCTCATAATAATACGAACAGGAGCTTACCGTTTGAAATCTCCACTATTACCAACTGATGCCCTAGCAATATGAAAGCCTCCCTTTCTGGTGCCTCCTTTCCCTGTGTTTCCAGGGAAACACTTTGATGCAAACTATAAATGAAAATATGTTTGAGCACCCTGGAAATATACTGAAATCAGCCAGATGCTCCATCTCACTCCAAGTTAGAACCTCTGCTCTATTAAAAAAAACTGGACCACCATGGCCCTTTTCGTGAAATAAAAAATAATGTAAGCATATGAAGCAGGCTCACCTTCTGAATTTAAAGGGGGAAGTGAGAGAGCAAGCAGGCATAAGGAACATTCAGAGACTGTGTATTGGATGACACAATATAGTGATTTCCCAGAAAGAAGAAACAAACAAGTTTTATGTATCCTCAAATGCCTGCAGGTCAGAATTTTTAGAATGTAGGGCAGGAACAGAGTTCAGGCACAGCCCCTGGCTTTCCAGACAGGAGGAGACAAAGTTAGACCTTCACAAAGATGACTACCACCATGCCATGTTCACTGGGAAACATATATAGAAAGATTTCTGCAACAAATATATGGGATACACAAAGGGCCCTCTCTGCATGAGATGAAAAAATAAATAAACTCAACAACACTAGCCATAAGTTAGATACTGCCAAACACAAATAAGTAAAATTGAAGATATAGCAAGAGAAATTATCTAATCTGGAATACAAAGAGAAAAATCAGAATTAAATAGTTCTGGATAAACTTCAAGTCACCTAAAACATATAGAACAGGATTCTACAGCAGAGGGTGAGACAGAAAAAGCATTGGAAGTAATGTCATTAAAAGTTTCAGATTTGATGAAAGTTGTATTTCTGTAGAACTAGACAACCCAATGTGTCCCAAACATAAGAGAAACTAATGACACTAGATAAAGACACCACAGTGACATCGTTTTAAACAATGAGTGTTGGATAGTATGCCAGCTCCCCCCGGCTTTAAGCTTCTGTCTCTAATCCTGCTAACTAAGCACCAGCATGCCTGCAGGGCATTGGTTTAATCCCACTCAAAGCTGTGGGCTATTGACATCACCACTGTTAACAAGCACCACCCTGCCTCCAGGGCACTGGTTTAATCCCCACTGGTTCATGATGTCTCTTTGCTCCGCCCCCTCTCCTAGTCACACCCTGATTTCCACCAGTCCTTTTTCGCTCCACCCTCTCTACATCACACCCTGTTTCCACCCTACTTGGCGAGTATATATACAAGTTGCTTTTCTGAGTAAAAACACTTGGAATTGCTTTCCGGCTCTGAGAGTCCCAGAATGTATCTCCTGAGATGCTAGTTCGGCACGAGCTCCTGATCCCTCTCCCACGCAGCAGCCTAGGTTGGCTCCAGTTGAGTTCTCTCCAACCCAGAGAGCACTTGCTCAGGAAGAAGCACCCTCAGGCTATCCTGGCAAATGAGGTGATGTATTTTTAAAGTAGCAAAATAAAACAAAAGTGTGTCATGTACTAAGAATAAGGTAGTGGCTTTTTCATCAGAGACAATGAAGGCTGAGTAGTAGTGGGAAATATCTTTAAAATATTCAAAACTAGAATTCTATACCTAGGGAAATTGTTTTTAAAGAATACAGACTTTCTCACATAGACAATATCTTAAAGACTTGGGGCCAGGTGGTAGCACAACAGGTTAATTGCGCATATTACCATACAGAAGGACCAGCGTTCCAGCCTCAGGTCTCTCCCTACCTGCAGGGGGAAAGCTTCACAAGTGGTAAAGCAGGGCTACAGGTGTCCCTCTGTCTGTCTCTCCTCTCTATCCCCCATTGCCCCTTTGATTTCTCTATTAAATAAATTAAATAAAGTTATAAAACCAAAATCTGAAAGACTTTAGCACCAGAGTTTACTTATTACAAGGTTTAAAGTAAGATGTCCAGCATGAAGAAAATGATCCCAGATAAAAATTTGAAACTTGAACAAATTACCAACAGCATTGTGAATGGTAGATAAAAAATATTTTCTGCTGGGAAATTGTGCAGATGCATTCACATCTGCCATGTTTTCTCCTCAGGCTACTAGTTCCGTGAGAGTTCGGACATTATGGGTGTGCCTGATCCACCATGTTATGCCCTCAGGACATTGTCTATATCCCCGCGATAGTTGGAGTGCTTTGGCTACTCCTCCCCCCTCCCATTCTCACAAGAGTTATCATCCTATCCTGGAGTGCTATGGTTACTCCTCCCCCTTCCCATTCTCGTGAAAGCTACTCCTATAAAAGCCCTTCTTCTTCTGCACCTCGTTCTCTTGCCAGCGCTCCACTCTGGTGTTCAGATGCAGGAAAGGTTACTACATGAGGCGGCCATTTTCGCTACCTCCACGTGGCCCAACCTGCCTCTCTAGCACCCAACTCTGAGGTGCCAGCGCAAATAAAGATTTGTATTTTCTCTTTGCTCCGGACCCTTCCTCTCTCTCTTCTCCGCAGCCCACGCTCAACAACATCTGGCGCTCAATGTGTCCCGCGCTCACGCCCGGCCTGAGGTCCAGAAAAGCTGCCCAGACACAGGTAAGTGGCAGCCACCTGACTCTGTGGCCCTGCGTTTCCCTCCACCATGGAATTTTTTCTGTTTTATGAGGAGGTGTCCCAGACATTCTATCCTTCTCTCCTGGGACAGGCTTTCGATCTCAGAGATGCTTTAATTTTCGCTACATCGTGGGTTCTCATGGCTATATTTACTGTTTTCAGGATATGTACAAGGCCTCCTGCCAAAAGGAGCAATCTGCAGTCAGCCCCAAACCCGCTGCCTCTGGAGACACGTGTCTGGTTTCTTCTTTTTTTTTTTTAATTCTTTTTTTTTTATTTAAGAAAGGATTAATTAACAAAACCATAGGGTAGGAGGGGTACAACTCCACACAATTCCCACCACCCAATCTCCATATCCCACCCCCTCCCCTGATAGCTTTCCCATTCTCTATCCCTGTGGGAGCATGGACCCAGGGTCATTGTGGGTTGCAGAAGGTAGAAGGTCTGGCTTCTGTAATTGCTTCCCCACTGAACATGGGCGTTGACTGGTCGGTCCATACTCCCAGAGAGAGGCAGACTGGGAGTCTGGTTTCTTCTGTAGCGGCTTCTGCTTCCACGACCCCTCCACCCATTGCCCCAGCTGACACGTGTTTGGCTGCTCCTTTGACCCCTCTCCCAGCTGTCCCCACAGACATGGGTTTTGTTTCTCTTGTTGCGGCTTCCACTTCTTCGACTCCTCCCCCTGCTGACACCTCATCAAGAGACCTTGTGGCTGAGATACGAGAGTTAAAGGATATTTTTTCAGCATTTAAGGACCTTAAACCATTTGCAGTCCACCCCAAGAGCTCCATCCCCGTAGATACGTGTTCAGTTTCTCCTGTGGCCACTACAGCAGTTCCACGGCACCTTCCACTTCCGTAGATCTCTCCCCAGTGTCATCGAACCAAATCTACACCTTCCCGGTAAACGTGGCCCCTTCTAAACAAAACCCTCAGCCGTGGCAGCCATACTCCTCTAATGAGCTCGGAGCACTCAGGCAAGCAGTCAGGGAGGACGGCCCTCCAGGACATGCACCTTGTTTGATTCTCCCCCTCCACTCTGGTAAACCTTCTAATCTTCAACTGCACCCCCACAGTAGTAGGGGCATTGTGGCAAGACCATGGGGTTCTCGAGTGGCTTCACACACCAGTAAGAGGAGCTCCAAGACTCCTCACTGAGATAGACGCGTTAGCATTCATGGTTCGCCAAGGGAGAAATAGGTCTGTGCAGGTCTTAGGGAAAGAAGCAGATTTAATTATTCTGCCCTTTTCTCTCACAGATACAGAGTGGCTTATACGCCATCATTCCCGCTTTGCCATAAGCTTCATGGGGTTTCCAGGACAAATAGATAACCATTTTCCTTCCAATAAATTGATAGCTTCTTTACCTCTTTTGCTTCTACTAGCACCTAAACTTTTCTCTCGAGATCCATTCCTTCTGCTCCTACAGTCTTCACTGATGGTGGAAAAAAGGGAGCTGCTGCCCTTATATATTACCCAGACAAACAATCTCCTAAACCTCTCTTTACTGAGCTTCCTGAGAATTCCCCTCAGTACAAAGAACTTTATGCTGTTTTCCTTGCATTAAAAGCTGTACCAGAATCCTTCAACCTTTTTTCTGACAGTGTGTATACTGTTAACCTACTTCCATGGCTTGCTCAATCTTATGTAAGAATTGATGACAACCCACTTTCCCCTCTCTTGATTCAAATCGCCTCTATGCTCTCTTCTCGAACCCAACCACTGTATACTCAGCAACTTCGTTCCCACAGCCCTCTTCCTGGTGCCCTGTCCGAAGGGAATGCTGCAGCTGACCACCTTGCCTCCACAGGAGCTCTCCTAGTCTCTGTCTCTGATCCTGCTGACTTTCATTCCCCAACCCATGTTAAACTTAAAGGCCTTCGAGCTCAATTTCCTGATGTTCCGTTACCACAGTTAAAACATATCCTAGCTACATACTCTTCCTGTGCAAGTCTCATAAAAACACCTGCTATTCAGACTCTTGGTGTTAACCCTCGAGGTTTAAAAGCTAATGCTATTTGGCAAATTGATGTCACCCACATACCAAACTTTGGCAAACAAAAATATGGGTTTGTCTCAATTGATACCTTTTCTAAATTTATGTGGGCAACAGCTCAGATAGGAGAAAGCTCTAAAAAGCTTATAAGCCATATGCTCTCCTGTTTTGCTGTGATGGGTTTATATCTTCAACTGAAAACTGACGATGGACCTGCATTTACCAGCAAACAATTTAAAGATTTTTGTTCCCTCTGGAACATCACTCATAACACAGGCATTCCCTATAATCCACAGAGACAAGGCATTGTCGAGAGGGCCCATCAAACCCTTAAGACTCAATTAAATAAAGATAAAGGAGGAATGTACCCCCCAATATCTAGCTAGCAAAAGCCTTAACTACGTTAAATCTCTTTAATATTTACAATAACTCGGACTTACCTCCTATTATTCTTCGCTGGCAAACACCATCTACTCTCCCATCTATTAAGGTCAAATGGAAACACCCACTTGATAAAATTGGGAAAGGGCCTGACCCTCTATTGACCATGGGAAGAGGTTTTGCATGCATTTTCCCACATAATTACTCTAAACCTGTCTGGGTTCCTGCCCACCATGTCTGACAATACCCTCATGATGGCACTGCTATCCCTGAAGAACAAGAAATACAAGAGGACTAGATGCAGGATACATCCCAGGATCCATAATATAACATGTCAGAACCTACAAAAGTTGGCTCACAGAGCCCTCTCTCCTACCCCTTCCCTGAATGTCTTATGTTATGAATGGCCAGTTGTGTTTTGTGATTGAGAGTGCTGAATGACCAAAAATTTTTGTATGACCCATCTGCTCAGAAGTACTCTAAATGTTAAAACATTGTCACTAACATGCGTTAACTCTCTAAGTAACCTGAGTCTGTTTATAGTCCAAAATACAAGTAAGTGATTACAGCTATCAAGCCTTCATATGAAGAATCATCTGTTCATATGGTAAGGTATTAAACTGTAAGAAGTTCCTCCATATCCAACCTATGTGAATTAACAACATTCACATATTCTTGTAAACTTAACTGGGGTATCTTATCTTGCCACCATAAGCCATGCCTTTGTCAGCCAACAATTTAAAGATGTTTCCCTTTATAACATCACCCATGCCACAGACATCTTTTACTACCCCCAAAGACAAATGGCTGTTCCCCTGGACATCACATCCACTGACTGCTTCCCTTAGACTTCAGATATGATCCCACCTCTTCATACAATAGATACATTCCCCCTTCCTTACCTGTCTACCCTTAGTTGTAGGACCCTAGTTTGTTTTACTTCTTCTGCTCACAATAGGTCCTATAATTTTTTTAAACATTCTAATTAATTTATTAATGAGAAAGAGAGGAGGAGAAAGAAAGAACCAGATATCTTTCTGGTACACATGTAGCCAGGAATCGAACTTTGGATCTCACACTTGAGATTCTAATGCATTATCCACTGCGACACCTCCCAGACCACGGTCCTATAATTCTTAACAAGCTCATGGCCTTTTGCGGCGACAAATTGATGCCATAAAGATGCAACCTATACAAACTCACTATCATAGGCTGGACATGGCAGAATATTGAGTTGCTGTGGAGGATTTGCCCCCCTCCATCAGAACATCCACCATGTAGAGGGCTGGCTAGCCAATGACGGGTAAGAGGAAACTAGCGCTATCCAGTTAACCTAAGACAGGGCACCTGGTACTACTGGGCAAAAATGACCAGGTGTTCCAATGACGGGTAAGATGGAAGGCTGATCCCCAACCTAAGACAGGCACAGTCCCCCCTGCCACAAAACAAAGTCTGCCAAATATCAAAATATGATATGAGACAGGGGGACATGTGGGGAGCCACATGTGCCCTCAAGGTTGCTATTGGCATGGCCATAGAGTTTATGTTAAAAGATAGTTCCTGGGAATCGGGCAGTGGCGCAGCAGGTTTAGCACAGGTGGCGCTAAGTGCAAGAACTGGCTTGAGGATCCCAGTTTTAGCCGCTGGCTCTTCACCTGCAGGGGAATCACTTCATGGGCAGTGAAGCAGGTCTACAGGTGTCTTTCTCTCCCCGTCTTCCCCTCCTCTCTCCATTTTTCTCTGTTCTATCCAACAACCACAATATCAGCAATAACAACAATATAATTACAACAATAAAACAACTAGGGCAACAAAAGGCAAGATACAAAAAAAAGGGGGGGATAAGATAGTTCCAGGTTCCCTACACCTTAGAGTCTTTGTTAAAAGATAAGTTCCTTTTCCCCATGAATATATAATAATAAATGAATAGGAAAGATACATCCCCCAATACTCAGTTGGCTAAGGCACCAAACCTCTTTTCTATAAAGCATTCAAATCAGATGCCCTGTTAACCATGAGAAGCAGATTGTTTGTGTTTCTTCCACAGGAATCCTGGAAAAAAAACATCTGGACCCCTGCACACCCTGACATCACCCACTAGATGGCACGACTCCAGTGGCACACCCCCCGAAACCCTGGATATCACCTGACGTGATCTGAAGAACCTGATTCACAGACTCCAAGGACAGAACCTTTTTACTGCCTGTCTGCCTTTCCTACTTTTGCTTTGACCTGTCACATTTTGGTGGTTCCAGCTCACTTTCTACAGAAAAGCAGAATTCCAGAGGCTGACTTTCCTCATGCAGCATTTCATCCCCTGCCATTTCTCCCCCTAGTTGCCTACTTTGGACTCAGACTTCTATTGGACTTGCTGGTATACCCTTTGGACACTTTAGACAATTTTACAGCAGCTTCCTTCCCTTCACGTTGCTGGTTTTTCATAGACTGACCCTGAGTAGTTCACAGACTTTACACACTGTTGCCCTGGGCATCAGATAAAAGGAAAGGGGGAGATGCTGGGAAATTATGCCGATGCAGTCACATCTGCCATGTTGTCCCCTCAGGCTACTAGTTCCCGTGAGAGTTGGGGCATTCTCAGAGTGCCTGTTCCACCATGTTGTGCCCTCAGGGCATTGTCTATCTCCCCGCGATATCTGGAGTGCTTTGGTCACTCCTCCCCCCTCCCATTATCACGAGAGTTATCATCCTATCCTGGAGAGTGCTATGGTTACTCCTCCCCCTTCCCATTCTCATGAAAGCTGCTCCTATAAAAACCCTTCATTTTCCGCACCTCGCTCTCTTGCCAGTGCTTCACTCTGGTGTTCAGACGCAGGAAAGGTTACTGCGTGAGGCGGCCATTTTCTCTACCTCCACGTGGCCCAACCTGCTTCTCTAGCACCCAACTCTGAGGTGCCAGCGCAAATAAAGATTTGTGTTTCCTCTTCGCTCCGGACCCCTCCTCTCTCTCTTCTCTGCGGCCCGCGCTCAACAACAATTTTCTCTTGATTTTAATATCTATAAAGGAAAATGCAGTCATTAAAGTAAGATTAGAATATTTAATGATTCATAATACATGGAATAAAAATGTATAAAGCAGCAGAAACTGTGTGGGCTACCCTTAGGCTCTCTCATCTCCAGCCAGCTGTGAGTCAGACACACACCGTGAAAAGTCAGAGATGTCTATTACAACATTTCAAGCGATTTTAGTGAATAAGAAAACAATGAAGATAAAATAGGTAACAATTTCCAAAGAAGAAATCCAAACTTATCATCAAATTTCTATTTAACTTACGAGTATATTCTGAAAAAGTAAAAGCTTAACTTTGAGAGTTATCATATAATGACAACCAGGAAAACATTTTCTCAGCTTATAATGGCTCCTTTCTCCTAGCACGTGGCATGTATTCAGGAATCACAGGTGGCAGAACGCACCTATAAAATGAAAGATGTCTTGAATAATTAAGAGGAAATTCACATATTAATAGAGAAATGCTTGAGAGAATTTTGTTGAACAGGTTAAATTGCTTCTGATATCTGGCCATCAGATACTGTTAAACACAGCGGTGACTGGCAGGATGAAGGCCAAGTACAGTCAGTCGACTAAAGACGGCAAAAAGCTGAAGAAAGAGTATGCCGCTTGCTGCTCTCTGGGCTCAAAGGTGGCTGTGATGGCCTAATCCTTAGACAAAAGACGCTCAGGCCTGGGGCTGCAAGGTCCCTGGCTCCATTCACAGCACCACCGTTCGCCAGTGTTGAGCGATGCTTTGGTAAGAAAACAAAAAAGCAAAGTGATACTAAAATAGGTAAGAAATGTTCAAGTGTAAGCCACAGGGCCGCTAAAGAAACGGTAGCAGAGAGGCTGGGGGAAAGAAACTAGGAGACCTGTCATGACTCTCTTCTTATAAATCTGTCCTTTGGTTGACAAGTCCATTATTTTGTCCTATGATGATTACAATGAAAACGTTTGTGAAAATGGAAGTCTGTTGCACAGAATTCTGAATTTTAAACTATTAGCAATATTTGTAATGTATCTATTAATTTGCCCATTAACTTTTTTAAAAAAGATTTTATTTACTAAGTCATGAGAAAGCTAGGAAAGAGAGAAAGAGCCAGACATCACTCTGGTACATGTGGAGCTGGGGATTGAACTTGGGACCTCATGCTTGAGAGTCCACTGCTTTATGCACTGTGCCACCTTCTGGACCACATCATTAACTTTTTCAAGTGCCCATTGGTGGCGACTCAGTATTGATCATGAAAACGAAGCTGCTGCAATTAAAGGGACAAGTGATGCTGATGGAATAGCGAGAGCAGAAACATCTGTGCCAAGGCAGAGAACCCAGCAATCATTCTGCTATTCCCAGTTTAAATATTTTTAAATTAACAGGAGAAACTCATCTGTACAACTCTGCAGCCTGGAAGAAGAAGAGTGAAGCCCTCCTCCTTAACGTGACCGAGAAAGGAGTGAGTAGGTGCACACAGAGTGGCTGTCCTGTGCAGACAATCACGGCTGGCGTCCTACGGCTAATTGGCGATTGGTTTGTTATGGGGGCAAGAGGCCGGCGTTCGTTCCCCAACATTAAAAAAGAAAAGCTCCTCACACATTATCTCAACAGAGAATTGGGGAGAGAGCATGATTTTCAGGTACTTTGAGCATCATTCAGGAAAATAGACAGCAGTCTTGTTAGGGCATGAGAGAGAAAGAGAGAGAGAGAAGTCCGGATGGCATGCCAACAGGCAACCCCACCAATGTGTCCTGAAGCTCCGCTTCCCCAGAGCCCTGCTCCGACTAGGGAAAGAGAGAGACAGGCTGGGAGTGTGGATCCACCTGCCAACACCCATGTTCAGTGGGGAAGCAATGACAGAAGCCAGACCTTCCACCTTCTGCATCCCACAATGACCCCGGGTCCATGCTCCCAGAGGGATAAAGAACAGGAAAGCTGTCAGGGGAGGGGATGGGATACGGAGTTCTGTTGGTGGGAATTGTGTGGAGTTGTACCCCTCTTATCCTATGGTTTTGTCAGTGTTTCCTTTATATAAATAAAAATTATATAAAAAATAGAGAGACAGAGAGATGAGAGAGACGAAAGACAGAGAGACAGAGATGAGAGAGACACAGAGAGAGAGCAAGCTGAGTGAGTTACCACTCACATGCATGGTGGTGGTCTGGACAGAGAGAGGGCCCTCAAGACCAGGGGTCTTGCTTTTTAAACCTAAGCCCTGCCTCCACCTTCCACACCACACCTGTCACCACTCCCATTTTCTGGGTGGTACCTCCTGTCCCTCAAGGATGCTTTTGAATGTGGAAGCTTTGTATGTTCAAGATGCAGTTTTGGAGACCTGGGAGATAATTCACCAGGAAGACACCTCTTCTCTCTCTGGGTACTGATGGAGTTGGAGTTCAGAGCCCTCTGGTCATCTTCCCCTGTCATTTCTCTCCCTCTGGAAGCATGGACCAAAGATCTTTATGGGGACCAGAAGGTGGGAGTTCTGGCTTCTGTACTTGCTTCTCCGCTGGACGTGGGTGTTGGCGGGTGGACCCACACCCCCAGCCTGTGTCTGTCTTTCCCTGGTGGGGCAGGGCTCTGGGGAGTGCCTCTCACTCTCTCAATTTGAAAAAGTCAGCCTTGTGGAGTGAAGTTATGACTAAGACAGAAAACAAGCAGAAAAACTACAACAAAACAGTTTTTCTGAAACTTATTGAATTTTAAACATCTTAAATGATATTTTAAGAAAAAATTAAAACTAAAGTTTATATAGAGGAATAAAAGAAGAACAGGCCAGATTCTCTGGAAGCTGCACCAGGCAAGGAAACTTGCTCTACAAATCATCGAGGCATCTCTTTCAGCGAAGCAATGATTAAATAATCAAGACAGCGTGAATTTGGAATAGAAGAGATGGAAGAAGATATCTGAAACACGGCCAGCACAGACGAGATTTGATTGTGCTACCACCAGTCAAAGGGATGAAATGACGTCCCTACACATATCAGTCAGAGGCACAGCTAGGAGACTTTGTTGTATTTTATCAGTATCGACTTAACACCACTTTCCAGAATTATTAGACTGCGCGAGTATGTTCATATTCAAACTGGGTTGCAGCAAAGGACTGGGGAGACTAAGTATTCACACGAGGGCAGGTAAGGCAGCTCACCTGAGAGGTCCTGCAGATGAGCCGGGGCAAGGCTGGCCTGAAGGAGGCTTCAGTGATGTGGGTCTCCCTGTCTCACGCTGCCTAAGAAAGTTAGCATATGCACGTACATGTTTGTAAATATATATCCACATACAAAAGTGGAAAAACCTTTAAAGGCTTTAGCAATCACCATAACAGAATGTCCTTATGTTCCACATACATTTCCTTCATCTGTTTGATTTTTGTTATTGGGGTTATCGGTGGGGTTAAATACCTGTGGGACTCCAACGTTGTTGGCAGTCATTTCTTCCTTCCTTCCTCCCTCCCTCCCTCCCTCCCTTCCTTCCTCCCTCCCTCCCTCCCTCCCTCCCTCCCTCCCTCCCTTCCTTCCTTCCTTCCTTCCTTCCTTCCTTCCTTCCTTCCTTCCTTCCTCCCTCCCTCCCTCCCTCCCTCCCTTCCTTCCTTCCTTCCTTCCTTCCTCCCTCCCTCCCTCCCTCCCTCCCTCCCTCCCTCCCTTCCTTCCTCCCTCCCTCCCTCCCTCCCTTCCTCCCTTCCTTCCTTCCTCCCTCCCTTCCTTCCTCCCTTCCTTCCTTCCTCCCTTCCTTTTCCTCCCTTTCTCTCTCTCTCTCTCTCTCTGTCTCTTTCTCTCTCTTTCTTCCTTTTTCTTTTCTGATAGAGACAAAGAGAAATTGAGAGGGAAAGAAGAGATATAAAATGGGGTGTGTGTGTGTCGGGTGATAGTGCAGCAGGTTAAGTAGTGCACATGGCACAAAGCACAAGGACCGGATCCTGGTTCGAGCCCCCGGCTCCCCACCTGAAGGGAGGTCGCTTCACAGGCAGTAAAGCAGGTCTGCAGGTGTCTGTCTTATAGACTTTTCCCATATTTGGGAGCTACTCTGTGCCCAGACCCAGCTTTCTACTCCATTTTCCAACTCTGACACCACCTCCCCAGACAATACCTTAGGCCCACTTGCATGTTAGTGGATGGGCTCAGCCAAAAATTAATAAAGTCATGGGCCCCTTATCTACAATCTTTTTACAAAATGGAGACCACAAATCTGATCTGCTCTATTCTTGTCTTTAGGTTCCTAATCATTAAACACTTTGTTCTGCTTTAGATCTTAATGCTTTTTAGTCACCAAGTTTCCGATGCAGCCATGACACCAACCTGACCTCCCTGGGCAGACGCCCTCACCCATGTGTCTTGGAGCCTCCCCTCCCCAGAGCCCTGCCCCACTAGGGACAGACAGACACAGGCTGGGGGTGTGGATCCACCTGCTAACACCCATGTCCAGGGGAGAAGCAACTACAGAAGCCAGAACTCCACCTTCTGCTCATCATAAAGATCCTGAATCCTTACTCCCAGAGGGATAAAGAACAGGAAAGCTTCCAATGGAGGGGAGGGATGCAAACTCTGGTGGTGGGAACCGTGTGGAATTTTACCCCTCTTATCCTATGGCCTTTTGATCATTATTAAATAATAATAATAATTAACAATGGGAGATGTAGTAATCAGGAAAATCAAAATTTTAAATCACAAAGAGATACCTCATTATACTCTTCTGATGGGCAGATTTTATAAGTTATGGCAAATGATAAGAATGGTAAGAGAAGAACTCTCTCCAACTGATAGTGGGAGCATTGTTCTGAGGAAGTGAATGCATGCAGTCAGATGTTAGAGATGTAACCCTAACCCTAGTTTTGAAACCGGCAGACACAGCGGGGACTGTTAATATGAATTTACTGACAAAGGTATAATGACCATATTAAAATAAGCCCTGTTAGCAGGGAGACAATTCTGTAATAGCACATAGGACTTGCAGGGGAGAGGTCCTGAGTTACTATACCATAGCAAGCACGATACTCTGGTTATCTCACTTTCTTAAATAAATCATTTTTTAAAAAATATGATAAACCCTGAAGCCACATGCAATCACTTGCGGGAGTGTCCATTTAACAAGCAGAGAGCGTGGACTGTAGAGCTCACTTGGGAATGTGACTTCTTGGTCCTGCACACCGTCTGGTGCACCTGCTCCTCTCAGGAAGCTCTGGGCTGTGCCGCTGTCTGTCTGTCTGTTGGCCAGAACAGTGAGTGCAGCAGCCCCAGAAGAAACGACTGCAGGACAGACAGGAGAGCATATGCTCAAGACGTGATTCTCTGGCTGCTCAAGGCTGAACCCCTGAGATACGCTCATTTTATTAGTCACTGGAGCATTTAATCATCTTACTTTGGTCAGTTACTTACTTACTTTATTCTGGGCACTCAGTTTTTAAAGACAACAGTAGACAGAAAGGACAGCTAGAGGCTGAGAGATTGTATCAGGACTAACCAGAAGGAAAAGGAAAGAGTATGAAGGACTCAGCTTCATGGAGGAAGAATGTATCTACAGGCGTATCTACAAGAAGCATGGTAAAAACAGGACCGAATAACGATGGCTAGCAGGAGTTGTTTTAAAAATAGAGAGTTGGGGCTGGGCCTACCAGTGGCACACCTGGTACAGAGTGCATGTTATAATGGGCAAGGACCTGGGTTCAAGCCCCTCTAACCCCCCCCCCCCCGCAGGGAGAAAGCTTCACAAGAGGTGAAACAGGGCTGCAGGTGTCTCTCTTTTTCTTGCTCTTGATCTCCTCTTTCTCTCTCAATTTTTCTCTATCTCTACCCAATGAGTAAAGAAGCTATCTTTGGAGGGGCTGGGTGGTGGCGCACCTGGTTAAGCACACACATCACAGTGCACAAGGACCCAGGTTTGAGCCCCTGGTCCCCAGCAGCAGGGGGGGGGGCTTCACAAGTGGTGAAGCAGGGCTGCAGGGGTCTCTCTGTCTCTCTCCCTCTTTATCTCCCCCTTCCTCTCAATTTCTGGCTGTCTCTATCCAGTGAATAAAGTTGTTTTTTTAAAAAAAAGCCTACATAGCAAGAAAAAAATAATTTTAAAAAAGATTTTTTTTAACTAGGGAGATAATAGAACAGTTCTGTAGAAGACTTGCAGGCCTGAGGCACTGAGCTCCCAAGTTCAGTCCTCAGCACCACTATAAGGCTGAGGCTCTGAGCTCCCAAGTTCAGTTCTCAGCACCACTATAAGGCTGAGGCTCTGAGCTCCCAAGTTCAATCCTCAGCACCACTATAAGGCTGAGGCTCTGAGCTCCCAAGTTCAGTCCTCAGCACCACTATAAGGCTGAGGCTCTGAGCTCCCAAGTTCAGTCCTCAGCACCACTATAAGGCTGAGGCTCTGAGCTCCCAAGTTCAGTCCTCAGCACCACTATAAGGCTGAGGCTCTGAGCTCCCAAGTTCAGTCCTCAGCACCACTATAAGGCTGAGGCTCTGAGCTCCCAAGTTCAGTCCTCAGCACCACTATAAGGCTGAGGCTCTGAGCTCCCAAGTCCAGTCCTCAGCACCACTATAAGGCTGAGGCTCTGAGCTCCCAAGTCCAGTCCTCAGCACCACTATAAGGCTGAGGCTCTGAGCTCCCAAGTCCAGTCCTCAGCACCACTATAAGGCTGAGGCTCCGAGCTCCCAAGTCCAGTCCTCAGCACCACTATAAGGCTGAGGCTCTGAGCTCCCAAGTTCAGTCCTCAGCACCACTATAAGGCAAAGCTGAGCAGTGCTCTGGTGTCTCGCTATCTCCCCCCCCCTTTCTATGTCTTTCTTCCCTCTCAATCTCTGTCTCCATATAAAATAAATAAACAAAAATATTTTTAAAAATGGATCTAGTCTTTTCTAGTGTTCTGTTACAATTCTAAAAAACACAATGTTTACCAATAGAAAAACAAACTGTTTTTAAGAGAAATCATAGTGCTTCTGAACATGAGTATTAAGAACAGTCACATGAAGTGAGGTCAACAATAAATGTAGGGAAGCAATGAGAGATTGAACATCTAAGGATGGACTCTTGGATTCTCCAGGTAACAGAACTGAAGACTCTTAGAAAATGATGTCTTCCAATGTAAAGAAGAATCCCTGATTACTCATTTTAAATGAAACATGCCAAGCAAATTATTTCCATATTACCACTTAATCTCAGCTATCCTGGATTTGCAGGTAGCTTCAAATAGGAATGTAAACTAGGGACATGGGTCACTGGACAAGCTTCTTTGTAAGAAGGGATACCACAACAAGAAGAGCATCACGATATAAAATTATAGTGAGTAACTGAAGAAGTTACAAGTACAGTATGAAAGCAGAAGAACTGGGGCTTAGAGCAGCAAAAAGGCGAGGATAAAAGCTTGCAAATAACACAGTGGAAATTCCAGTGGAAAGTTTGAAAATAAAATTGGAGATAGACTTCTAGAGAAGATAATATATGTTAAGGGGAGACAATGTTAAAATGAAACTAATAAGAATTACAGTAAATTCAAGGTCCTAACACCTAATCTGAAAACCATTCCATAAATAGGCTACAGAGGAAAGCTATTTTTAAAAATAACAACAAATTAAAGGATTGATCACAAGTATTCACTTAATATTCAAAATACTAATTTTATAGAAGAATTCACAACAAAGCCCCTCATCCTGACATTTGGTATCTCTAGGAATGAAGATACATAATTAGGACTTTGGGGCATAGTGTTCAAACAAAATTAAAAGAGCAAGAAATTAGGGAGTCGGGCGGTGGCGCAGTGGGTTAAGCGCACGTGGCGCAAAGCACAGGGACCGGCGTAAGGATCCCGGTTCAAGCCCCCGGCTCCCCACCTGCAGGGGAGTCGCTTCACGGGCGGTGAAGCAGGTCTGCAGGTGTCTGTCTTTCTCTCCCCTCTCTGTCTTCCCCTCCTCTCTCCATTTCTCTCTGTCCTATCCAACAACAAAGCAATGTCAACAATGGCAATAATAACTGCAACGAGGCTGCAACAACTAGGGCAACAAAAAGGGGGGAAAATGGCCTCCAGGAGCGGTGGATTCATGGTGCAGGCACCAAGCCCAGCAATAACCCTGGAGGAAAAAAAAAAAAGAGCAAGACATTCTAAATTCTCAGCAGGACATAATTGAACATCAAGAGACAATAACTTTGAGGGAAAATTCCTTTCAACAATGAATTCTACAACCAACCAACCAATTATTCCATGCTTGTGAGGAGAAAGAAAAGTATAGAAGTATATGAATGATGATTACTAATAAAAAAAAAACTGAATAGATCGTCAAATAATACCTAGCTTTAAAATGTTATGGTAAAAGTTCTTGGACACGCCTACAAATCAAAGTCAAGGAGAGATCCCATCAAAAAGCAATTTAAAAAGCACATATCTCATATAATTCACATCATTTTTTCACGTTTTTTCACCAAAGGGCATTTGATCAATCCCAGTCCGGTCATTTCTGCGGGTGGATAGCCAAAAGTCCATGATTCGGAAAAGAAACGAAGAAGGAAGTGAGAACTCCATTTGTGACTTAGGCACATGGCGACGGTAAAAGCTACAGGTCTAGAAGGGCCAGGACGCGAAGGCGCTCAGTGTTCCAGTGGCTGCCTGGGAGGAAAGGACTAACTCAGGCGCCTCCCATCAGGCTGCAGCAAACTAGTCTCGGAGCCACAGACTTTCAGCAGCTAGGGCACAGAGGTGAAAGTTCTCTCAAAACACCAACACCGCCTTCTTGTCACAGAGCACTGCGCTCAACCCAGAAGTGGCTGCTGCAGTTAAAAGGATGCAACCCACTCAGAGAACGTACCTGGGCTTGGAGTAGATGCCAATATCCAGGCCACCAGCCTGCTTCCTTGGAGAAGAGAGAAGAAACCAGGAAGCCAGGCAGGACAGCGAGCTGATCAGACGCAGTGTGGCAGGTGCAGGTTTCTCCACCCAGTGCAGTCAGTGCGAAGCCGGCACAGCAGTTAGCGCTTCAGGCTACACAAACCTGCCCTGCTATTTAGTTCCAGCTGAGGAAAACCTGGCATAACCTGTAAGGCTGAGACCCTCTCCCCACGTCACTGGAAATTTAGGAATATCCGTCCCAGCAGTCACCCAAAAGCTCCAAGAAAACAGATCTCTGAGCTCAGAGAAGTCTGGTCACGAGAGGAGGACACGCTGAGGAAGCGTACCTTCTGGCAAACCTCTCCACTGAGAGAGACGCTGCAGATGCCCGCCGACAGATGAGCCCTGTCTCACCCTAGAGATGCACTCGAGATGCTGAAGTGAGGAAAAATAGAGAACTTTAAAACAAAAGCCCCAGGGCCTCCCACTGGAGACACAAAGCAAACATCCAAACTACCAGATCTGCATGGCAGCTGGAAAACCGTCAGGAGGAAAATTCTTCACATATCAATTTTAATAACACAAAATGGGGGGGGGCTAACAGTTCATTAATTCGACATAGCTATCATAAAAGAAAATAATGAGATATATCAAATACAAACTAACACAAAAATGAATGGCAGTCAGCAGATGGAGAAGGGGTGGAGGGATGGATAAAATGATTTAGTGTAGTGACGACGCCTGACCTTAGAGTGGAGATTCATATGCAGAAGAAAAGTGCATGTGTGAGTTCTGCAGCAGTGTAAGTCGCACAAAAAGACAGCGTGTGACACGGATTTAAGAGCTGTCGAGTGACTGAGAATGGAAAACAGAGTATTTATATAGTAAGTGCCATGAATTACAAAAACCAAAACTGTCTCCATGAATAATGAAAATATACAAGGGAGGACAGAGATTAGATCAGGAGTGATGAGCCGTATTACCAAAGCAGTTTAAATGCGCTTTGCTAGCTAAAATTCAATTTGACTAATGCAGAACTTTAGTTAAAGGGTGTGTGTTGTGTGTGTGTGTGTGTGTGTGCGAGTGTTTGTGTGTGTGTGTGCACACACACACTGCTTTTCTTTATTATAATAAAAATTCAAAGCTTCACATAAGCACGAATTAATTTATTTCAGCATGAAATCGTATACCTCATTTATGTCTGGCTTTATTTCTTAGGCATCACATCTCAGGGTAAATCAATCAGGGAAGATAAGGTCTAGATAGGAAGTTGCCATTTTTAAAATTTATTTATGTATTTTAATGAGAGAAAAAGATGGGAGAGAAAGAGGATGGGGGAGAAATGCAGGAGCACTGGTCGCTCTGGCTGATGGTGGTGCTGGGCATTAAACCTGAGGCCTCAGAGACTCAGGCATGAAAGCTCTTCTTCTGACAACTATTATGCTGCCCCCAGTGAGGAAATTGCTATTTTTTTTATTGAACTCTGCAATATTTAATTATTTCTACATCCTGTTAGAGTATTGCCTATATAAAAAATGTTACAAGTCAGTGAGATAAAGATGAGAAGTCCAGCAATAAACCAAGAGTCAAATCTTATAATGTCAGTTTGTTTTTGTGACTATAAAGATAAGAGGTGTGTTTCAATTTGAGACGCAGGTAAATAGTATTGGCTGTCAAATACTTCATGTAGTAATTACAGAACTAAATATCTACTATTCAGACCACTTCATTTGCCCAAAAGGAAATAACTAAAACACACAGATCAGTATGACAACACCGATATTCTATCTTTTAAGATTTTATTGAGAGTTAAAATGAAAATAGATGCATTGTCAACAGCGCATCACGTTAATAAAGTAAACACCAGCATATGCACTGAGAAACATGAAGCACAGTGAGAAACATGCTGTTAGATGAAGCAAACAGTCCAGAAAACACACCAGATGCTACAGATTCATGAAAGCTTCCTAAAACAGAATCAAGACTATGGTCCAAGGGTAGAGAATGAAATTAGAGGGTTAATAGAAGGACATCTAAACAAAATCAGAGAAAGTCAGGAAGAAGTAACAGAAATCAGAGAGCCAAAGAATACAGTGCTTGAGGGGAAAAATACAATAGGTAGCCCCACCAAACAGAAAGCTCAGAGCCAAAGGCCAAGGTGCTGAGCTGGCGGACAGGGTCCAGAAAACCAGCAAAGAGAAAAAAGAGAGCTAAAGAGAATGAAGAAGTGCAAGGGAGCTATGAGGCAGCACTGAGAAGAACAACACTGGCACCAGAAGAAGAAAGGGAGGGAAATCATTGTAAAAACATTTTTCTCTATATATTTTAAATATTTTATTTATTTATTTACTTATTGATTTATTGGATAAAGACAGAGAGAAACTGAGAGGGGAGTGGGGCTAGCGAGACATGGGCAGCCCTACTTCACCACTTGGGAAACTTCCCCCCTGCAGGTGGGGATAATTTTTGTTTTAAAAATAAAAGCTGAAGATTTCCCCAAACTGAAAAAGATAATCAGACACAAGAAGCTCTAAAATGCCAAACAAAATAAATTCAAACTGAAGCTCACAGTTACACAAAGTAATTAAAAAGCAAGATAAAACTTCTTCCCGAGGAAGATGGGTCCTGAAATCAGTGCAACCTGGAATGTTCCTGGCCGTGACCACAGAATGTGAGCTCAGACCTACAGGGATGCAGAGGTTACACAGGGCCCTGTGCTGAATGTGGACCCCAGATCAAATCCATGGGGTTTACAGTTAACAATATTTATAAACTTTCCCCATGTTTGGGAGCTACTCTCATCCCTGATTCATCTTTTTAGTAATTTTTTCCAACTATGACACCATCTCCCCAGACAATAACCTTGGTCCACCTGCATATTAGATGTTAGCCTCAGGCAAAAACTAGTAGTCATGGGCCCCATGGACTATACCTAAAATAGACCTCCTAGCTTTTTCCAAAAAGGAAATCCCAATCTTCTTCTGTCATATTCTTGCCTTTAGGTTTATGATTAGTCAACAAATTGTTCTGCTTTATATCTTAACTCTTTTTCAGCCACCAGGTTCCAGATGATACCATGATGTTAACCTGACCTCCTTGGGCAGACGACCCCACCAATGTGTCCTGGAGCTCCGCTTCCCCAGAGCCCTGCCCCACTAGGGAAAGAGAGAGGCAGGCTGGGAGTGTGGATCCACCTGTCAACACCCATGTTCAGCAGGGAAGCAATTACAGAAGCCAGACCTTCCACCTTCCGCATCCCACAGTGACCCTGGGTCCAAACTCCCAGAGGGATAGAGAAGAGGGAAGCTAAGGGAGTCAGGCGGTAGTGCAGCGGGTTAAGCACACGTGGCACAAGACGCTAGGATCACTGTAACGATCCCGGTTCAAGCCCCCGGCTCCCCATCTGCAGAAATGTCGCTTCACGGGCAGTGAAGCAGGTCTGCAGGTGTCTATCTTTCTCTCCCCCTCTCTGTCTTCCCCTCCTCTCTCCATTTCTCTCTGTCCTATGCAACAACAATGACATCAATAATAACTGCAACAATAAAACAAGGACAACAAATGGGAATAAATAAATTAAATAAATAAAAAAATTTAAAAAAGAATGCGAAGCTAACAGGAGAAGGAGTTGGATATGGAGCTCTGGGGGTGGACAATGTGTGGAAATGTACCCTTCTTATCCTATGGTCTTGTCAGTATTTCCATTTTACAAATAAAAAAATAAGTTTAAAGCAGCCGAGAAAGAACAGAAACACCTACAAGGAACTCCCATAGGTCCATCAAGTTCTTTCTGAACAGCAAGTCTAAAATTCAGAGATTGACATGATATATTCACAGTTACTCAGATTTGAAGAAGTAACGAAGAACTTTCCAGATAAACTGTAGTTAAAGTAATGCATCATTACTAAACTGTGTGACAAAAAATACCAAAGGGGATGGAGGAGACAGGATAATGGTTATGCAAACAGACTCTCATGCCTGAGGCTCCAAAGTCCTAGGTTCAATCCCCCGCACCACCAAATGCCAGAGCTGAGCAGTGCTCTGGTGTTTCTCTCTGTATGTGTGTGTCTCTCTCTGCATCTCTCTCAAAAATAAGATAAATAAGAATTTTAAAAAATACTAAAGGGCTGGGGGTGGTGAAACTGATGGAGCCCCCACAGCCCAGTGCACAAGGATCCTGGTTCAAGGCCCGGTTCCTTACCCAGGGCGGAGGAAGCTTCACTAATGGTGAAGCAGGGCTGCAAGTGACTCTCTCTCTCTCTCTCTCTCTCTCTCCCTGTTTTCTCTCAATTTCTCAGTGTCCTATCAAATAAATAAATAAATACTTAAAAAATTAAGAAATACTACTGGGACTCATGCAGTGAAAATACAGAATGAGTTCACTCATTGCCAAGAGAAAGAAAAGCCACTTGAAATCCAGTCTGAACTGAGAGTGATGGGAAGAGGGAAGTGGGCAGAGAGGGTGGAAGGAATACAGTGGACTTTGGTGGATGGATATCGGTACCCGTGGTAGGTGAGGTTGGTGACATGTTTTGGAGGGTGTAAAACTGTACTTCTGAGATATTATCACCTTATAACAACTGACCTCACAAACAAACAAAAGTAAAAGTTTAATCAATGCAAAGTGCACGTGTTGATACCAGTAGATCCGTCAAAACAAATCAATTTGCCAGTTCTATCTTATACAGTGAAATGTATAACAGATAAAAAACACTAATATAAATTCTGTATATCTAAAACTAAATGTAATATGCAGACCTTAGTAACAAAAAATAACTTTAGGTGGAAATGAAAAGGCATGAGTGTTCTTACTGCTAATTCAGCAGCCCATTTGAAAGTCTAGGCCATTTCCAGATTGGCCACGAGTGAATAGCCATCTTTGCGCCTCCCATGCATGTTTTCTTTAATGATCTGTTGTTATCTTTATTTATTGGATAGGGATAGCTAGAAATCAAGAGGATAGGGGGAGAAGGGAGGAAGAGAGACAGAGAGACACCTACAGACCTGCTTCACCACTAGCAGAGCTTCCCCTGTAGGTGGGGAAGGGGCTCGAGCCCTGGGCCTTGCACATTATAACATGTGCACTCAACCAGGTGCGCCACCCCCTGGGCCTCCTATACATGTTTTAATAATCCTTATTGTCTTTTCTCCTAGCCTTCTTCCTAAAAAAAAAAAAAAAGTCCTTCTATACTTACTGACATCTCAGTACCATATTCCTAGGAACACCATTTTCTATAGAAGTGTAAGTCATCTGTATCTGCTTCTAAGGAAAAGCATGGGAGATCTGGGCTACTTCTGAAACCCACCAAAAAGCTGTCCACCAAACATCTGGCAGCCCTGAGTCACAACTCACTTCAGACCATCACTTTAGACCAGTCATTTTCTTTCTCTTTCTCTTTTGTATTTAATTTTTTATTTATAAAAGGGAAACACTGACTAAACCAGAGGATAAGAGGGGTGCAACTCCACACAGTTCCCACCACCAGAACTCCGTATCCCATCCCCTCCCCTGACAGCTTTCCTATTCTCTATCCCTCTGGGAGCATGGACCCAGGGTCATTGTGGGATGCGGAAGGTGGAAGGTCTGGCTTCTGTCATTGCTTCCCTGCTGAACATGGGTGTTGACAGGTGGATCCACACTCCCAGCCTGTCTCTCTCTTTCCCTAGTGGGGCAGGGCTCTAGGGAAGCAGAGCTCCAGGACACATTGGTGGGGTCGTCTGTCCAGGGAATTCTGGTCGGCATCATGCTAGCATCTGGAGCCTGGTGGTTGAAAAGAGAGTTAACATACAAAGCCAAATTGTTGACCAATCATGGACCTAAAGGCTGGAATAGTGCAGATGAAGAGTTGGGGGAGTCTCCATTTTGTAGATAGCTAGTAGGCATATTTTAGTTATATTCCAAAGGGCCTGTGGCTATACTAGTTTGTTTTGTTTGTTTGTTTGTTTGCCTGACCCTGAAATCTGATATGCAGGTAGATGCTAATTATTGTCTGGGGAGACAATGTCATGGCTGGAAGAAGGACCAGAAAGCTGGATCAGGGAAGAGAGTAGCTCTCTAATATGGGAAAGGGGTATAAATATTGTTGACTATAAACCCCATCGATTTGATTTGGTCTGGGGCCCATATTCAGCTTAGGAGCCTGTGTGACCTCTGCATCCCTGTAGATCTGAGCTCACATTCTGTGGTTATGAGTAGGAACGTTCCAAGCTGCCCCAATTTCAGGACCCATTTTCCTCAGGTGTAGCACTGAGTATGTTGTCCAGCCTCCCTTTGGAGGATGGAACATTCTCTACCATTGTTGATACAAGTTGAGGGCAAGGTCCTATGGGGGCCCACAAAGGGGTCTATTGTGTTCTTCCTGATAGAGATGACCAGTAACAATGGAGAGAGGGATTCAAGGTCTAGGCCCATCATGTCTGTGTGGGAATCTCAGGACACCCCGACTAGGGCCTCAGCTAAGACCAGTCATTTGATTATTTGTAGTAAACAACAGCCCAGCAGCATAGTGTGACTAACAGCTGTGTAAGCTTCTGTGTTGGCTTCTTTCAAGCAGAACAAAGTTCTGCCTCAACAGCAGACCGTTTGGAACCATGTGCATTTGTTCATCCTACTGCAAACATGCACGGAGAAAAAGGACATGCCAGTCACTCATCAGCTTAGTGCACATATTAAACTTTAGATTCCAGCAGGGTTCTTTCTTCAACATACTGTCAGGTCTGCAGGTGATCTCCATTGAATGTGACAGGGTCCCCACTCTCTTAGCATAACTAGCTCCATCTTGACCGAAATCTGAACAAGTGAAAGTCCCAAGATGCAGAAACTTTAAAACTGGCTCAGCGGCTTCACAGTGAACTGCCAAGTGCCATGCCCCACCCGGACGGGCCAAACAAGATGCAGATCCCTCGGTTCAGCTGTCCTCCTAACAGGTCGTCGTGACCATAGTGACCGGTCGCCCTGGCCAGTGACAGGGCTGCCCTAACTGCATTTTAGTTCTTGTAATCATGCTTGCTTTACGCTTGCTTCTCGCACCTGCGCCCTGTCCTTGCCGGTAAGGATGTGGTTTCTCCCTGTACACACTTGCTTGAATTAGACCTTGGACCTGTTCTCAGAACAGCGCACTTGCTGTGAGTGCAGCCGCCGGCCAGCTAAATAAAGACTCTCAAATTCTGCTACACTGGTCTCTGGTGGTCTCTGATGCACAACAAACTGAACTTCAGTGAAAATGTGAAATCACTACTCAAGGAATGAAGCAATGGATTAAATAAGACTGGCAGTCTGAAAGTCTAAAGGTTTCAAGAGTATTTTAGTTCCCACTATATTCGTGAATGCATTCATTATTACAAGGATATCTTTGTCTTTATAGTTACGACCTGTTAATTTTCTTTTAAAAATATAGTAAATTACTAACAGTATAGAACAAAAATCAGGGTCAGGCGGTGGCACGCCTGGTTGAGTGCACATCACAGTGCCCAAGGACCCAGGTACAAGCCCCTGGTCTTCCTGCAGAGGGAAGCTTCATGAGTGGGGAAATCAGGGCTGCAGGTGTCTCTCTGTCTCTCTCCCTGTCTACCCCTCCCTTCCCTCTCAATTTCTGGCTGTCTCTATCAAATAAATAAATAAAGACAATAAAGAGGAAAGAAAAATGTTTCAAAAAAAAGAGACTTAAGTTTATGTCTGCAGACTTACCTGTGAATAAAAAAGGGAAACTATCATATTTATATATCAGAAAACTAGAGCTTATTTCTAGATATGCAGAATTTCCTTCATTTTCTTCTTTTTAAATTTTTTAATATTTGTTTATTCCCTTTTGTTGCTCTTGTGTTTTTATTGTTGTAGTTATTGTTGTTGTTATTGATGTTGTTGGATAGGACAGAGAGAAATGGAAAGAGGAGGGGAAGACAGAGACGGGGAGAGAAAGACAGACAGCTGCAGACCTGCTTCACCGCCTGTGAAGTGACCCCCCTGCAGGTGGGGAGCCGGGGGCTCGAACCGGGATACTTACACAGGTCCTTGCGCTTTGCACCACGTGTGCTTAACCAGCTGCACTACCACCTGACTCCCCTTGTTGTTGAATATGAGATGGTAAAAAGTTAGAGTTCCAGAATTCAATGCCGTCTTCATTTTTTTTTGACACCATACACGTTATCAGCAAGTATTCTTATGGTATACCTGAAGAAAAGAGTGTAGTGTTCTTTCTCCACTATTTATTAGAAATTTCAACTGCCTTAGTATCAAACACGGCTCCTGGCATAACCAAAATGTTGCTGCACTTCTGCTCTGTGTATTGTAACAACATTCAGTTACAAACTTGCATTTAATAATGCAAGGAGATGTATTGCATCAGTATGTAAATAAAGCTGTATATATATTATTTAAGTACTTACATTTGTAATATTTTTTGCTCATATGTAAGTTTATCATCTAAAATTAACATCTAACTACTCTAATGGCTATGTTTTATATGGTTCCAGTATTTTTTCTGATAACAAGAGCAAACTTTTAGTGATAAAAGCAATATTCTTCTAAAAATAAATGTGTGAACATGACTACACTGTTTTCAATAACCTTGGCTTTGACTTTCAACGTTGAAAAGAATAAAGAGATGCTTTTGACATGTTCTTTGGGAAATTTCATGAAAGGTTACTTGAGAGAAATGATGATCCTATCACCTTCACACAGAAGAGAAGTGATGTGTCAGAAGGCGAATTTCATTTTTCCCCATAAGAGTTATAATTAAACAGAAAACCTGCCTCCCAGCTAAAAGTCAGTAAAATAGGATTCCCAAGAAAAGTCAAGTTCAGAATCCACTCTTCTTTCAAAACAGCCTTTAGATGAGAATTCTCTGTTAGGTGGTTTTAACAAGGCATATAAATAAATAATTGGGTATCATTGCATTTTACGCATACTACAGTGCTAACAATCTGTTTGTAATTGCCAGGCAGCCATACTCTCAGGATTGGGGACAGTGTGACTGTTGTTATACATGGCATAAATCCTATGTGAAATGCTAACCACAGCAAATATCCACTGGCATAATAGAACACATTATCAGAACTGAGGGAATGGATTCTCTTGCTAATAACCGTATGTGCTAATGGTTTACAATGTATCCACCTGTAATGGCTCTTTTATTACTTAATTGCTGAGACTACATTTTAAAGGATACTAAAACAAATGGATTGCTGCAATGTTAGTTTGTAACACTGAAGATTCAGTTAAGTTTTAATTTAGTTCAAAGAACTCCAACATCATCTCTTAGGCTCAGATTAGATATGAGTGAGTCAGTCTCTTTATGTCTCTCTCTAAATGACAAAAGTTGCCCCAGGATAGATATGAGAGTTGTCTGAGCTCACACAGCCCAAGAGATACAGTGCTCATGGGAGGGCAAAACAAAGCATGTCAAAAAAAAAATGTCAAAGAGGCCAGGTGGTGGTACACCTGGTTGAGTGCACATATTACAATGCGGAAGGACCCAGGTTCGAGACCCCGGTCTCCACCTACAGGGGGAAAGCTTCACATGTGGTGAAGCAGGGCTGCAGGTGTCTCTCTGTCTCTCTCCCTCTCTATCACCCCCTTTCCTCTTGATTTCTGACTATCTCTATCCAATAAATAATGAGAAGAAGAAGGAGGAGGAGGAGGAGGAGGAGAAGGAGAAGAAGAGGAAGTAGAAGAAGGAGAAAGAGAAGGAGAAGGGAGAAGTAGAAGTAGAAGTAGAAGGAGAAGGAGAAGGAGAAGGAGGAGAAGGAGAAGGAGGAGAAGGAGAAGGAGAAGGAGAAGGAGAAGGAGAAGGAGAAGGAGAAGGAGAAGGAGAAGGAGAAGGAGAAGGAGAAGAAGAAGAAGAAGAAGAAGAAGAAGAAGAAGAAGAAGAAGAAGAAGAAGATAGTCAACTAGACAGATTAAAATCCTAAGCATAGTCAGGGAGATAGCTCAGCGGGTAAAGCAAGAGACTCTCATGACTGAGGCTAAAGTCCTGGCACTCCATGTTCTAGAGTCATGCTCTGGCTTCTCTCTTTCTCAGTGTGAAACTGTTTCTGTCTATATCATACATGCTTAGCAAAGTGAGAGACAACTACTAGTTCTACTCATATGTGGAATATAGAAAACTGAAACACAGGAGAACACACACACACACACACACACACACAATCTGCATTAAGATATAAAACTGGGGGAGTCGGGCGGTGGCGCAGTGGGTTAAGTGCATGTGGCGCAAAGCGCAGGGACCAGCGTAAGGATCCCGGTTCGAGCCCCCGGCTCCCCACCTGCAGGGGAGTCGCTTCACAGGCGGTGAAGCAGGTCTGCAGGTGTCTGTCTTTCTCTCCCCTCTCTGTCTTCCCCTCCTCTCTCCATTTCTCTCTGTCCTATCCAACAACGAATTGCGTCAACAAGGGCAATAATAATAACCACAACGAAGCTACAACAAGGGCAACAAAAGGGGGAAAAATGGCCTCCAGGAGCGGTGGATTCATGGTGCAGGCACCGAGCCCAGCAATAACCCTGGAGGAAGGAAAAAAAAAAGATATAAAACTGACCAGCCACCAGGTTCCAGATGCCAACATGACGCCATCCTGGCTCCCCTGGCCAGACAACCCCACTAATGGTTCCTGGAACCTCCCCTCCCCAGAGCCCTGCCCCACTAGGGAAAGACAGACACAGGCTGGGGGTGTGGGTCCACCTGCCAACACCCATGTCCAGCGGGGAAGCAATTACAGAAGCCAGACCTCCAACCTTCTGCTCCCCACAATGACCCTGGGGCCATGCTCCCAGAGGGATAGAGAATAGGAAAGCTTCCAAAGGAGGGGAGTGGACACGGAATTCTGGTGGTGGGGACTGTGTGGAATTGTACCCCTCTTGTACCACAATCTTGTCAGTCATTATTAAATTGCTAATAAAAATTATTTTAAAAATATATCTCTAACATATAGTGTTAAAATTTCCAAATGCATCATTAAAATATAAAATAAGTATTTGAAGAAATATTAAATCAAATCAGACAATGTGTAATCTGGAAAACTGAAAGGTGTTCTGAAGAGCAGCATAAAATGAAGGCCAAAGTAAATGGCACAGGAAGACACAGCAACAAAGATAATGACTGTGCCAAGGTCACCTCCCTCTAGGGAATAGAAAATGTCTATGAAGATGATCTCATCAGTGTCCACCAGACAACTCCAAACTGGCTGGCTTTAGCATTTTGTTTTAAAAGAGGATGAAGCTGTGATCACATTAGGTTAAAATTAAGTCAAGATTTGGTCATATGGAACTTAACATAAATGACTCCATGTTGTTCTTTGAATGTTTATTAATGAATTAATATTGATTCACAAAATTACATGATAAAAAGGATATGACTCTGAACCCTTCCCACCACCAGAGTTCTGTGTCTGCAGTCCCACCACTGGAAGCTACAATAGTTCTCCCAAGGTCACAGACATGCGTTGACTATGATTTCTACAAATAAATGCCTATATTTACCCTTTCCCCCCATGGTCTCTCTCATCTTCTCTTCCTTTCCAAGTTTTTACCACCACCACCACCACCTCTAAATGTCCTTCCCTTTTCCCTCTACTTTCTCTGGGTCCTAATAGAACTGGAATTCAGAGCTCTGTTCTTATTCTCTCTGTCTCTGCTTGTCTCTGCCTGTCTCTGTCTTTCTCTCTTAATAAGAGCCAATCAATTTGAAAAAGTGACATTTATGACTCCTCATTAGTAACTGGAAAATAGTTATAACGCTTATTGTATATTGAAAAGTAGTTAAAGTGGATCATAAAATCCTCATCACAGACAGGCAGGATAACTTATTTGGACAGTGAGCTTCCTTAGTCATGGGCGTGAGTGATCCAGGCTCAAGTCCAGCTCACCACTCTGCAGGAAGTTTTGGGGCTATGGCGTCTTTCTGTATCTCTCTCTGTCTCTGTCTCACTATCTTAAAAGGTCTTCCTAGAGCAGTGAAGTCCCAGAGACACGCAAAACATTCTTATTACAAGGAAAAAAAGTAATACCCTGTGACCATAGATGTTAGATTGTTTATAATAAAATCACTGTCAGTAGGCTGCCCAGCTGAAAGTCTTATATATACCAATCCATCTCAACTGGAAAAGAAAATATGGTATACAGTGATCACTTCAAAAATATTTTCTTTCACTAGAGAATTAACCAATGAATTGATTATTCAAAAAGAAAAATGTGCAGACAAAGATATAATAAAAATAACTATAGCCACTATAATCTACTAATTTTCAATATGATACTCTGTATTATGTATTTAATTAACACAAGGACTGGGAAAAATTACCAATAATTCAATCCAGTTCAGGAAGTGATAAGTTAAATACACAAAAGGAAAAACAAACAAACAAAACAAGAACAAATAAGAAAACATAGGTTCTAAGAAATAAAGGAATCTGTTCTCACCCTGGTGACAGAGAAGGGGCCCTTCACCAGCCTCGATTTAATAGTAAGGAGACTGAGATAAAGGCCTATGTGAGAGTCACGGTAAGTAAGTCACATCCTTGACGTTTGCTGTGTGACATGATGGATAACACAGTGTGCTCCTATTCAAACTGATTTAAAAGTGCCACGGAAACCACAAATCAGGGACTTGAAATCTAAATTCCAACACTTAAATGACAGAAATAGTTTACCCACTATATTCATAGCATACAGTGTAGGAGGCCCTAGGTTCAAATTTCGTACCACACAGAAGCACTGTGAAGACACTCAGGGAGTTCAGAGATGATGGAGCAGTATCGTGGCACCTCTCATCTCTCTGTCTCTTGACTTCACTCCTTTGTCTCTTAAAAAAAAGGAGGAGAATAGAGAATTACTGGGGAAACTACTGAGTGGTATCCTGTGTGTACCCTGGCACCACATAAAAAAACTCCAACTATTTTTTTACACTTAAAAATTTTTTTATTATCTTTATTTATTGAATAGAAACAGCCAAAAAATTGAGAGGGAAGGAGGAGACAGACAAACACCTGCAGGCTTGCTTCACCACTTGCAAAGCTTTCCCCCTGCAGGTGGAGGCCAGGGGCTCGAACCTGGGTCCTTTCGCACTGTAACATGTCCCTCAACCAGGTGCTCCACCACCCAGCCCCAAAAGCTCCAACTATTAACAGTTTGGCTCATAGATAAAATGGTTGCCCTTGAATTAAAGATAAGCCTGTCAGACAACCACAGATATGCGGCAGAGCATTCACAGAAGAACCGACTTTTAATATTGCCAAGTGAATCTAATCAGCATCTCACATGAGTGTCCCCACCTGCTGATATGCTCCAGCTGTTGACCAGTAAGATGCCGGCACTCAACAGGAGCAAATATGGGAGTCTGAACATTAGCCACCTGCAGATAGAAGATCTTGAGTACATGAACAACTCAAAATCCATACGTTCTCACTTAAAATGGAACGAATACTGGAGCCTGTTCCTTACAGTTGCTAGATTGGAGAAATAGAATAATACATACAGACTTGCACTGTGCTGAATCTGGGCCCCAGATCAAATCGATGGGGTTTACAGTCAGCAATATTTATACACTTTCCCCCTATTTGGGAGCTACTCTCTCCCGATGCAGTTTTCTTGTCCTTTTTCCAATTGTGACACCATCTCCCCAGGCAATACCTTGGGTCCACCTGCATGTTAGTCGTCAGACTTAGGCAAAAACTAGTAAAATCACGGGCACTTTGGAATAGACCTAAAATAGACCTGTTAGCTTTTTCTAAAAAGGAGACCCCAAATCTCACCTGCAGTATTTTTGCTTTTTGCAGCCACCAGGTTCCAGATGCTACAATCTGACTTCCCTGGGCAGACGACCCCATCAAAATGTCCTGGAACCCCACCTCCCCAGAGCCCTGCCCCACTAGGGAAAGAGAGAGGCAGACTGGGAGTACAGTAACCTATAACGCCCACGTGCAGAAGAGAAGCAATGACAGAAGCCAGACCTTCCACCTTCTGCACCCCATAATGACCCTGGGTCCATACCCCCAGAGGAATAAAAAATAAGAAAGCTTTCTCTCTCTCTCTCTCTGTCTTTCTCTCTCCCTTCCTTCCTTCCTTCCTTCCTTTCTTTCTATTTTGCCTCCAGGGTTATCACTGGGGCTCGGTGCCTGCACTACAAATCCACTGCTCCTGGAGGCCATTTTCCCCATTTTGTTACCCTTGTTGTTGAGCTTGTTGCAGTTGTTGTTGTTGTCATAGATGTTGTGTTGGATAGGACAGAGAGAAACTGAGAGAGGAGGGGAAGACAGAGAGGGAGAGAGAAAGACAGACACCTGCAGACCTGCTTCACCGCCTGTGAAGTGACTCCCCTGCAGGTGGGGAGCTGGGGGCTTGAACCAGGATCTTTACACCAGTCCTTGCGCTTTGTGCCATGTGTGTTTATCCTGCTGTGCTTCTGCCCAGCTCCCTAGGAAAGCTTTCAAGAGAGGGGATGGGATACAGATTTCTGGTGGTGGGAACTGTGTGTAATTGTATCCCTCTCATCCTATGGTCTTGTCACTATTTCCATTTTATAAACAAACAAACAAGCAAAAGGACTTACACCATATTTAGCAGAATGGCAATGGCAAAGGAAATTATTTTTGATATAATTTTGAAGTAGCCTTACTAGAACAAGTTATAGAAAGACTGAAAGTGGGTAGACTAGTATGCAGGCTTGATAGCCTGCTGTAGAGACCAAGTTGGTCTATGGAAGAATCTTTGATCAACTTTGCATTAAAAATAATAATAATGACTCAGAAGAGGATTTCAACAACCAAAGAAGTGAGTGAAGCCATCATCAAAAGAGAAGAGTAAACAGAAAATCTACACAGAGCAACAAGACCCCAATGTGACATGACCGGTTGTTCTTCTTCTTCTAGCGTTTGCCCTTCTTCCGTAGCCAGTTAATGGCTTTGAAAGTGACTGGGATCCATGTGGATTCAGTCGGCTAGGAAGGATCGTCAGTTTCCCCAATGAATGGGGACTCACGGGATGCACCACGGGAAGGTCGACACCGGTTGTTCTACAAGGATATGAAGGAGGGCAGAAAGCTTGTCCGTGAGTCCTGGAGTTCAGCCACAGATGACAGCTGGTACCCTACCACTCAAATAAGAGGTCCTGAAGTACACCGGGGTTAACTATCATAACAGAAAACTCCCATGAGGAAAGGCTACATATGACACACACAATTCAAAAGTGAAACCACAGGCCTCACGGCCGATTCTTGCTAGAGTTCACAAGCTACTTCCAAGTGTAAAGAGGGTTGGGCCGGAATGATAAGTAAACTTGAGGCAGGAAGTGGCTGGTATTCTTCAAAAGTCGCATTTAAAGACAGCGTCCAGGAGCTGGGCGGTGGTGCGCAGTGTTAAGCACACATAGAATGAAGCTAAGGATCCCGGTTTAAGCCCCGGTCCCCACCTGCAGGGGGGAAGCTTCACAAGTGGTGAGGCAGGTCTGTAGGTGTCTGTCTGTCTCTCTCCCTCTCCCCCTTCCTTTACCCTCTCAATTTCTCTATGTCCTCTCCAAAAATTGAAAAAATAGCCACAGGAACAGTGGATTTGTAGTGCATGCACAGAGCCCCAGCAAAATAAATTTTTAAAAAAATGAAGTAATTAAAAAAAAGAAAGACTGGCTCCATAAATGCGACCACTTACACATCAAAGCAGAAGCCCAGGCTTCAGGTGTGTCAGTGTCCCAAATGGTCTGAGTCGCACCAGGATGGACCACCCTCTCCATGTATGAACTTGTCACCACACCTGCAGACTGCAGCTTTGAAAGTTCAGAGCTGGGGTTGGTCCAGGAGGTGGCACAGTGGGTAAAGGGCTGGACTCTCAGGCCTGAGGTCCCCAGCTCAGTCCCTGGCAGCACATGTACCGGAGTGATGACTGGCTCTTTCTCTCTCCTCCTATCTTTCTCATTAATAAATAAATAAAATCTTAAAAAAAGAAAGTTCAGAGCTGCGGACACCACACACCAGCTGATTTCCAGCCACAAGGGGAACAAATCAAAGAGAGCCATGCTGCTCCAGCTCTGTCCAGACAGGGTAGAATTCCAGAGCTGACCTCTACCTCCTTCCAACTAGCCATGCCTGAGAACTACAGAAACCTGCCCAGCACCCACATTTCAGAGAGTAGTAGAGTCACAGTCAGCTGGTGCCCTTTCAAATGAAGCCTCCAGGCAGCCAGGAGCTCCTTGAGCTACTACTCTTGCCAGCTCAGAAGTACTTAGGTCAGAGAGAACCTAGCCCTGCTCAGTTCTGTCAGAATGCTGTAATTCCTAAGCTTCCTTTTCAGGCTTTGCACCCTTACGCTCTCCCTGACATTCACCTTCCAGAGCATGTGATTCCTTGAAAGACAAGTAGGAGAAATGCCAAGGGAGACCCTTTGCTGGCAGACACAGATCTGCACAAGCGGACACTGACAGTGTCTGTCTAGAACCTGACCACCGGCCTGCAGTCAGTACCCACAGCAGATGACACAGAGCTGTCGGAACTGGGTCACTAGCTTGAACTCTCAAAACTCCGTAACTATCTTCCAGTATTATTTTTACTCTCAGTTGACCTGTAAAATGTAAAATTAGATTTCAAGTAAGCTGCTTTAACTGACTACCACAGTTTTAGTATAATTTTTCAGTAATGGAAAGTGTTTGTACTTAGTATGGACAATAGTATTAAATATATGTGATTGATCTAAGTTAATAGGATTCCAAGTCTATACACTTCAGTTTTCTGTTTAAATTACTCTGTCATTAGCAAAGCAAAGAATAACTAATAGTAGTACCCCAAGAAAAATGATTAAGACTATTAGGATACATTATATATTCACAGATTGGGACTTAGACCCAACTACACACATAGTTCTCCATTTAACATTTTATTCAAAGTTTTATAACAATTGTTTCCCATGGAATTATTATTTGAATGTCGACATAATATGGCTTGTCATAATTAACTTTTCATGCTTCGTGGGAGATTAAATTTGCTTCCCGTATTTTGCTAATCTATGGATCAGACATCGAAATGAATGGTTGTACTATTTCACTATTTAAATGCAGCTATTCAGGACACGTAGTGTAAACTACACTCACGGTGCTATGTCACAGGCATAATAGGCTGCCTGCTCCTCACAGATGAGCTGGTCAGTAGGAAGGAAGATGACATATTGTACTTTGGTTTATAGATTGTTTATTACTAATGAAGCTAAATAGTATTTCACCATGAATTTTATCTAAGTTAATGAACAATTAATGAGCTGTGTACAATAAGATATTTAATTTTCCACTGATTTATTTTTATTTTAAATCTACATTAAAACTTTATTTTAAGCTCTTTGTTGATGTTTTTCCAATCTTTACTACCAATAGTTGATTGCACATATAAGCTGTAATATCAGTTATTTTTTTCATGAGTCACTGGGGTTTCTCTGCTGTAGGAAGACCTTTTCAGGGAGGAAGAGGCTGAGAGCCTGAGAGACACTGTGGCAGCAAAGCCGCCTTCAGTGAGGTACAGCGGGGCTGGCGTGAACCCACAGGTGCCAAAGACAGAACAGGCACAGGACCCCAGTGAGCTGCCGTGCCAGCCCTGGCCTTTCAATTTCATCTTTAATCTTCATTATTTATTTATCGAATCGAGACAGAAATGCCTCCAGGGGTGAGGGGAATTCTAAACGGAGAGAGACAGAGGCACCTGCAGCAGTGCTTCACTCTTGCAGTGGGGACAGAGGACCTGAACCTGGGCCCTTGTGAACTATACACACGTGTGCTCAGCTAAGTGTGTCACCACCAAGCCCCTGACCTCTACATTCCTAAAGTCAGGTTACTAGAATGTTGACTGGCTACATTAAATATGTAGACACACTTGGAAGGCGATCTTGTTTTCTGGCCGTCCTGCTCAGAGATTTCTCCATCTACGCAAGGATTGTACATCCCATTATTTTATTGTTAGAGGGATTCTTTGCTTCCATATTCATATGTGTACCTGTAAATGCTTACTTCTACTATATATTCAAACTGGGCATTATTTGTGTGATAGAAGACTTTAGATTTTTAATTTGTTTATTTTCAGATTGTTTATTTCACTGAAAAATATTTTATCTTTGTTCCTTCAGTTTATCTTCTTAGATTTTCCATATATAAACGTTCTTAACCCTAGGATGACACTTACTGACTCACCAATATTTTGAAACAATAAAATTGGGAGTCAGGTGGTAGCACAGCAGGTTAAGTGCAGGTGGTGTCAAGCACAAGAACCAGCATAAGGATCCCGGTTCAAGCCCCAGGATCCCCACCTGCAGGGGAGTCGCTTCACAGGCGGTGAAGCAGGTCTGCAGGTGTCTGTCTTTCTCTCCCCCTCTGTCTTCCCCTCCTCTCTCCATTTCTCTCTGTCCTAGCCAACAACGATGACATCAACTACAACAATAAAATAAGGACAACAAAAGGGAATAAATAAATAAATATTTAAAAATTTTTTTAAAGAAACAATAAAATCGTGGTATGGAAGTAAATTTAGATGGTATATAACTTGTTCTCATAGAAAGTCTGCCTACCACCATATTTTTATTTTAAAAAGTAGTTTATTGCATTCCTCTATTAGTAACTTAGTCCAGTGGAACCTGAATTGCACATCTAACGTTGCTGAGGGGTTTCTTCTTTAATATTTACTTTCATTGTGTTAAGCCACACACAAACCACTGTGATGTAGACAGCAAATATCTACCACCAGTGTTATATTAGCTCATTGTGTCTAATTATTCATTTGAAATGTGAATTAGTACTAAATATGTTTTAGTACCTGATTTCACTCATCAGATGTGGGACATGACCTTCCCAGACTCTGCAGAGACCTGGCCTGTTTATCCAGTCTGCCCTGTTCCTCGGCAGGGAAGGGAGTTTCGTGGAATGTAGGCAGCATAGTTTGGTCCACTGAGCTAGAGGGAAGCCCTGGACTAACTGGCTTCCTGGAAGGGAAGTCCTGATGTTATATTTTTAAATTTTATTTTCTGGACAGCAAAAGAAACATACAACAAAAATGTTTTTGTTTTTCATGTATATTTTTATATATATATTCATATATATTTTGCCATCAGAGTTCTCCTTGGGGCTGACAGCCTGCACGATGAACCTACAGTTTGTGGTGGCCATTTCCCCCCTTCTTTTATTTGATAAGACAGAGAGGAGTAGAGAGAGGAGTGGGAGATGAAGGGAAAAGGAAAGAGAGATTCCTACAGCACTGCTTCAACACTCACTGAAACTCCTCCCTACAGGCAAGGGCTGCAGACCTGAGCCCAAGTCATCATAGTATGTGCACTCAACAGGCTGTACCCAGCCCCCCAATATTTTTCATCTCATTAACCCTTTCCATTACAGATCCTTTCTTCCCCCGTCAACAGAAAAGATAATGCCCTATTTTGTCACAGATATGTAAGAAAGTGCATAACCACAGGGAACTTTCCATTGTTATTGCCTGTCTGTGCAACCATGAGAAAAATTGGTCCAGCTAGATTTCAGCTTATAGATAGCTTGGTGTCACTATGTGACAGACATGAGATTAAGCAGGGGAGGAATAGGCTTTTAGGTTTTCCTGTGAATACCTCAACATTTTCTTTTTCTTTTTTTTTCTTCCGTTATCCCCTCCCCTCTTTATTTGATAGGACAGAGAGAAATTGAGAGGGGAAAGTGACATAGGGTGAGAGAAAGAGAGACACCTGCTTGACCACCTGTAAAGCATCCTTCCTGGAGGTAAGGGGCGGAGGCTCAAAGCGGCTCCTTGCACATGACACCAGGTGCATTAACTGGGTGTGCCGCTGCCTGGCCCCTCCTCAGCATTTTCTGATACTGGCTAGGTCTTCTCAAACAAGCATGCCCTTAGTAATGTCCCCCTTTCTTACACAGCGTGAAGACCACCTCAAGTATGTACCCCAGAAGTCTTACGGGACTACTCCACCAAGCAGTGTACGTCCCGACCGCAATTTATCTAGCACCTCTTCAAGAATGGGCAAGGATACAAGGATACAACGTGATGGGCCCTGAAGCTCAGCACAGTGTGGGGACTGTCCATCCCCCACACAGGTGGAGTAGGGTGACTTCAGAGAGCACTTCCTTTTCCTCCATGACCACTGCTATTTTTAATAAAGCCTGAGATGGACAAGTAGCATACGTCACTGGTATATGGGAATGTAACTTTTATGTCTATTTCAATGCTTTCTCTATTTATTAAGTATGGGGGACTTGCTCTCCATTTGAGGAAGCTGGCTTAATTAAGGCCCCAGTGTTACAGTGACAATGACGGGGCCTGGTGTTGGTTCACCTGATCGAGAGCACATGTCACAGTGCATGAGGACCCGGGTTCGAGCCCCTGGACCCCACCTGCAGGGGGAAGCTTCAGGAATGGTGAAGCAGGGCTGCAGGGGTCTCTCTGTTTCTCTCCCTCTGTCTACCCCCCTCCCCTCCTGATTTCTGGCTGCCTCTATCCAATAAATAAATAAAGATAATACAAGTTTTTAAAAAGACTGAGAATAAAGTGAGGTAGTTAAGTAACCGGTGTGAGGGACTGTACATTTTTGCAGATGGATTCACACCAGGGAAAGTCCACACACGCGCCAACCACTCAAGAGAAGCATGACTGACTGCACGGCATCAGGCAGGCCCAGCAGGCCCAGCAGCCCTTGTCGGCACAGGCACAGGGGCGGCAGCTGTCCAGGGCACTGAAGCCACAGTGTGGGCTGGCCGCCCCGGCAGGAGGGTCAGGCTAAAGAGCAGCCCCAAGCCTCTTACCCTCCACCTCTTTGCTCGTCTGGGGAGTCTTCTTCCCTTCTCCTTTGGAGTATAGTGACTCTTTCCTAAGTAAATGTGTCCTTAATCTTTCCCAGCACATTTTCTCCACACAGTCATGGTTTCTGTGTTCACGAAGCCTCCCTCACCCACAGAGGAACCTGCAAGGCCTAACACAGGGTGAGGAATTACCTGGTGAAACCATCATTTTAAGGTGCTGAATGGATTCTAAATTAAGCATCATGTTGATCACAGAAAAATGGTAGCTGCTCTCACAGCATGTGAGGAGAGGAGACGGGTGTAAATTACCTTGAAGGAGAGCAGAGCTGGCAGAGTCCAGGGACAACAACATCAGCCTGTTACTGAGTAGGCCATACAAGGCCGGGAGGAAGATGTAACAAAGCAATTGGTATACTTTTTGGAATTGTTACGTCTATATTAAAATTATTTTGAGAGTGATTCTTCTGGGATCTGGTTTTATTCAAATTTTTCACCAATTCATCTATTTGAATATGAATAGTCACTTCTAAGGAATCAGCAAGGATAAAAGATATTCTAAATAGAAAGAGGGAAAAAAGTCAACCCAAGTCAAATCGACATTTTCATACTGTAAGACAGTTTTGGACAATCAAGTTCATCACTCAAGTCAAGGCCGCATGTGTCTAAGTGACACAGCTGTGACCTAAGTCACTTGGCTTCACAAACATCTGGTAGGTGACACGGCAGCCTCTCTAAGTCACAGGTCAGCCAGGATGAGAGAAATAAGAGCTGTGGACAAGAATCTTGCTTGGCAGGTCTCTCCTAGTTTCCCCAGAGTTTATTGCTGATATAGCTGGCCGCACCTTGCCAGGACCTGGGCTCCACACTTCCCTCGCAGTCTGTGGCCACTGTCTTGTGACCATGAGCTCTTTCTTCCCACTCTCTGGCAGCTCACAATTGTTAAGTGTTTTCTCTGAAGAGCTCCTATCAATTTTGTAAATCATCACATGTAAAGCCACACTTTCAAAGAAGGTATTTAAACATTTTGCTTATAACTAAAAAGAAAAAAAATGCCTGTAGACATTTTGTAGCTATTTACATCCATGGAATCTAAAGAAATTTTACAGAAATCCTAGCAAATGCTAACGTTTTTAAATGCAAACCTCTTAGAGTTACACATCACTTTTACTGGGAAGCTCAGATAATGCCAGCACAAAGACACACTAATACCCTGACTATGCCCATTGTGCTAGCTGGAATAGCCTCGTGCCACTTCCTTGGACAACCCAGCAGGCTGCCCTGCCCGGACTCCGCAGCCACTGGCACTGCCCTCACTAAACACGTTGTTTTATTCCCCTCCTAGTGCTGTGTTTGTGTGCGGGAGTTCTCCCAGTAGCATTAACCTAACACTAAGTCCTCTAGGAGACTATTACTTGCTTGAGCAGTGCGCTTTAGATCATGCAAACTGAAAAACTAGACGATGAATGGTGCCAGTGAGACTGCAAGTACTGGTCTGTGATGTGACCAAGTCCCCACACACTTTGATGACATGTCCACAGCTACAGGGACAGGAAAAATGGAAAAGCAGCTAGGTGGCACTAGCGAGTCTCCCCAAAGACCTCGCGGCATTGATCACCCTTCTCAAAGCAGGGGATACTTGCCACAAATCCAGATTACTTGATCCTACTGCAAACCTGGGCCCAGGCCAGGTCTGAGAGATCTGATGGGATTCTGAGGAGGCCGCTCTAATATGTGTATTTTGAGATACCACATCGCTTCAAAAATGTGTGATAGTCTTCATCACTTCTTAGGCTGGTAGGCTAGGTTTCTTTCTGTTGAAAAGTTATCGTTTTATTTCTTTATTGTCTCCAGGGTTACCACGGGAGCTTGGTGCCAGCACTATAAATCCACTGCTCCTGGCAGCCATTTTTTTTCCATTTTATCGAGTAGAATAGAGAAAAATTGAGAGAAGAGGAGAAAACACAGAGAGAGAGACAAGGAGAGACACCTGCAGACCTGCTTCAGCATTTGTGAAGAATCCCCCCTGCAGGTGGGGAGCTGAGGGCTGGAATGGGGTCTTTGAGCATAGTACCATGAGCACTTAACAGGTTGTATCACCGCCCAGCCCCTAGGCTAGATTTCTCAATGTATTCTCTCATCAGAAAACTAAAACTTCTGACCTGAGTGGTAAAATCCAGTAATGACCAGAAGTACAAAACAAGCAAACAAAAAATAAGACTGAAATGTCTAGCTGTTCAGCTTGAAGCTATGTCCGGCACTCTGAAGCAACTGGTCTGCCCACAGAAAACCTAAGTGAAGAAACGTTTTGCTTTCACAGAATTACAGAAGCCAGACCTTCCGCCTTCTGCACCTCACAATGACCCTGGGTCCATACTCCCAGAGGGATAGAGAACAGGAAAGCTATCAGGGGAGGGGATGGGAGATCCCATCAGAGATCTGGTGGTGGGAATTGTGTGGGAATTGTACCTCTCATCCTATGATCTTGTCATTGTTTCCATTTTATAAAGAAAAACTTTAAATAATTTAAAACGAATCAATAAAAAATTTTAAAAAATGTTTTGCTAAAACTTTGGTCACAAGTCAAGGTCCTCATGGGAAATAGATCTCATTGATTTTACGTGTGTGCGTGCTGAGAGCCAAAGGTAGTATGCTTTGTCTCAGGTTCCTCAGTAGAGAAAGAGAAGCCTTTTCTGAGATGCCCTTGCTCTAATGAGTCACCCAAAGGTCTATGTTTTTGTTACTGTTCTTCCCACACACTTCCATCTAAGTTAACTCCTGGATGGTCACGTGAGTGTGATCAATACAACCGAAGGCCAGAAGAAGCACATTCCATCCTTCTGATGCTCCAGCATGGTCTCTGTGACCTCTACTCAACACTCAGCCCAATAATCAGTCCATTTACAAACTTAAACCCAAGAGCTGTGGCAGTGTGGTCTAGATGTCATGATGACTATATATTACAGTGAAATATGGGGTGAGTTCCTCTTACAGAAAGGCACTATAGAGTGAGGGTGGATAGATAGCACAGTGGTTGTGCAAATAGACTCTCATGCCTGAGGCTCCACAGTTCCAGATTCAATCCCTTGTACCACCATAAACCAGACCTCTTCTGTGCTTTGGTAAAACAAAACAAAACAAACAAAAAACCCAGAAAGGTGGTGTAGACAGGCCATTTCTTTTTCTTTTCTTTCTTTCCTTTCCTTTCTCTCTCTCTCTCTCTTTCTTTCTTTCTTTTTTTAGACAGGCCATCTCTTGGCTAGTATTTAACCTGAGGTGACTCACTTTGATGGCAGAAATGTTGACTCTTCACCAATTCTGTGGAGCATTTAGTCAGCAACTGCAACATTATACTTTTCTTTCTATTCTTCTTCCCTGTTTTTTGCTTGTTTGTTTGTTGTTTTCGACGGGTTATGTTGTTTTTGCCGGGCTGGCTTCACGGGCGGGTAACAGACGACCAGGGACTCATGGTTGAGCTGTAGGCAGTATCTCTTTATTCATGCAGGGCGCAGCACAGTCTAAGACGAGCTAAGCTAAACTCAAGGTACTCTACTCAAGGTACCCTCAAACTCACAATGCTGTCTTTATATATATACTTGCCAAGTAGGGTGGAAACAGGATGTGACATACAGAGGGTGGAGAGAAAAGTGACTGGTGAAAATCAGAGTGTGACAAAGAGGGGGCAGATTAGGCGAGAATCCTATCACTGAACCACAAATGCCCTGGAGGGAGTGTGGAACTTGTTAACAGTGGTTATGTAAATAGAATGAAGTGGTTATGTAAATAGAATAGTGTTAAGCAGGGGGGGATTTAAACCAAATGAAACAGAAGGGGTCTCATGCATACCAACATTTGTTTGTTTGTTTGTTTTTACCAGAACACTGCTCAACTCAAGCTTTTGGTAGATTGAACCTGAGGCTTTGTAGCAACAGACATGAGAGTCTCTTTGCATAACCATAAAGCTATCCCTAACCCAAGCTTTCAAATGAATTAGAATGGCAACACTAACTTTGATGATATCACCAAGAATGTACTGCTTCAAACATTCATGTCATGCTACTTTCCCATTTTAAGACTTTTTTTTTCAGTGAGTTCAAGTAATACAAACAATCATAGGAGATTTAGGGGTATTTATAAAGGGTTTTTCCCAGGAAGTACGTGCAAGTCTGAAGAAGCATTCACGACTGTCTTGCTGAGATCCCTGGCACCTATGTCTTGTGTGCAATCATGAGAATGTTTGCAAGACCACTTCCTGGGTCCTCTCACCAAGGACTTCGCTGGTTGCTTACAACTCTGTAGACACCCTGAACCCACTTCACTGCCCTGCTGGCATTCTCCACTGCTCACGTCGTCTTCATTTATTTTAGGCCTCAAAGGGACTGGGGTGTGAGCTCTCCCCAGTGGAGGCCCTAGTGCATCAGAAGCCTCTAGGCTGCTCAGGCTCCATCAGCTGACACATTTGGGCTAATCTGCCATACACAGTGCTGACCGTATCCTTCAGAGATAAGTCTACAGTCTCTATGTCTCAGAAATAAGTTGATCATTACCCAAGAGCTTCGGTTTTCACCTTTTCCCAAGGAATTTCTTTAACATATGCATCTTAAATTTCCTGCTCAGGGATGCTCCCCACCTCACTCCTTGCTGCTCCCTCACAATCCTAGTGCACAGACCAGAGGGACATGACTTGGTCTGCTTGCCCAGATCAGAAGGCACATTTTACCCGAAGACACTGCCAACATTGCAATAATACCGTTGTGAGAGCGCACAGTACACTTCGCAGACGTTGGTAAGATTCACTTGATGTCCAGACTGTGCACCAAGTAAATGAGAATCATGTCTCTGACTCCTGCATAACTAAGTACTGCCCTTTTGTTTTCCACCTTACAACAGTAGCACTGGCTTACATTTTCATATTTATTTATCTTTAAAGTTTCTGTATTTTTAAATTTACACTTATTTATTATTGGCTAGAGATGGAGAGAAATCGAGAGGGAGATAGAGAGGGAGAGAGACAGAGAGACACCTGCAGCCCTGCTTCACCACTCCTGAAAGTTTCCTTCTGCAGGTGGGGACTGAGGGCTTGAGCCCAGGCCCTTGTGCCCTGTGATGTGAGCACTTAACCAGGTGCGCCACCACCTGGCCTCTGCTTTTTTTTTGGTAATAAAACTTTCCTAGAGACTCCTCTCTTCCTCTTCTTTTAGTGGCCTGGGGTCTTTGCACCAGCACGACTTCACCAACTGCCAGACAGACAGCGGTCAGCTTGGATATTTCAGACAGAGCGCACGAGCTGCCCCACCAGGGCCTGGCACACCTGTCCCTCCCCTGTGTTGAGGAACACATTACAGCACATCACGTGTGCTACCAGATGTGCTATCTTCTAGTCCCCAAAGCAGTTTTCTGGGTAAGTCCTTCTAATAAAACATTAAGATAGGACAACTCTGACTCCATCTTCCCAGACAATATTTTCAGTTCACCTGCATGTTAGCTGTCAGGCTCAGGCAAAGATGACTAAAGTCACGTGCCTCTTGGAACATACATAACAGATTTCCCAGCTTCTTCCTACATGAAGATCCCTAGTTCTATGCCTGCCTTTGGGTCCTTGTTTACGAATCATTTTGTCCTGCTTTATATCTTACCGCCTTTCAGCCACCAAGCTGCAGACGCTGCCATGACACCACCCTGACTCCCCTGGGCAGATGCCTCACCTGTGTGTCCTGGAGCCTCCCCTCCCCAGATCCCTGCCCCACTAGGGACACACAGACACAGGCTGGGGGTGTGGGTCCACCTGCCAACACCCATGTCCAGCAGAGAAGCAGTTACAGAAGCCAGACCTCCCCCTTTTTGCCCCCCCCCCCATACAGAATTCTGGTCCATGCTCCCAGAGGGATAAAGAACAGGGAAGCTTCCAGTGGGAACTGTGGTAGTGGTACCTGATATCTCACAACCTTGTGAACCATTATTAAATCACTATAAAAATAAAATAAAGCATTAAGAGGTGGGAAGCTTTCTGAAGGTAAGATATGTGATAAGCTCAGGTCATGTGCATTAATGCAGACGAGCTTGCAGGGGAAATGGTGGCAGCCTCTAGGCCTCAGACACCACGTGAAGAGCCAGAGGAGCACTGATGGGCCCCGCAGCTGCGGGCCAGAGGAAAGGGCTCAGACGACGAGGGGATGGTGCCACCGTGCCTGTCGGCTCACAGCTGAGCTACCCGCGAGACCCGAGGTGTGGAAACAACTACTGCTCATGACACACAATGGGAAGAGAAGCTCCGGGGGAGACGCCTCAGGGGTACTGCTCTGCAGTGAAACGGCGGCAGGCACATCCTTCAGCATGTGTGGAGCTGCCTGTGGCCATGCCGAGTGACTGCAGAGGGCGTGGAAGTCACCTGCTGATGGTGCTGCGTGCGTGGGATACAGAGCCCCGAGACACACCACGTGCAGAGCTCCAAGCCAGACTCCAAGCTCTCCCGAGGACTCTGGGAACGACAGTGGGGGCAGGCCTGGGATATGGAAATAATACCTTCCTCGCTTGGGAGCTGGGCGGTAGCGCAGCAGGTTAAGCACATGTGGCGCACAGCACAAGGACCCGCATAAGGATCCTGGTTCCAGCCCAGCTCCCCACCTGCAGGGGAGTCGCTTCACAGGCGGTGAAGCAGGTCTGCAGGTGTCTGTCTTTCTCTCCCCCTCTCTGTCTTCCCCTCCTCTCTCCATGTCTCTCTGTCCTATCCAACAACAGCGGCAGCAATAACAACAACAATAAAAGCAATAAGGGCAACAAAAGGGAATAAATAAACATTTTCTGTTTTTTTCTTTTTTTCTTTTTACCAGAGCACTGCTCAGCTCTGGCTTATGGGGGTGCAGGGGATTGAACCTGGGACTCTGTAGCCTCAGGCATGACAGTCTGTTTGCATAACCATTATGCTATCTACCCCTGCCAAATAAACATTTTTTAAAAAACTGCCCGAATACCTTCCCCGCTTATTTCATAATCTTGTAAACCACTAGTAAATACATTAACATTTTTAAAATAAACATGAAAATGTTATTTCAAAAGCATAAAAATTTTATAAGACTGAGTACAACTGACAAGAAACAGGCATTTCTAAGAAACAAGTCAGGGCTTCTTTGGTAAAACAGATACAAAGTGAAGTTGTAAAGGAGTTTGTAAAACTAGGTCTGTGAGAAGGCAGGGAAGTTACACATACCTCAGGATGACAAACTAATGAATTCTAAGAAAAGACTACACATGGGCTGGGTGGCGGCACTCCTGGTGAAGTGCATGTATTACCAGGCACAAGGACCTGGGTTCAAACCGGTGGTCCCCACCTGCCAGGGGCAGGCTTCATGAGAAGTGAAGCAGGGTTGCAGGTGTCTCTCTCTCTCTTCCTCTCAATTTCTCTCTGTTCTATCAAATAAAAACAAACAAATAAATAAATATTTGGGGTTGGGGACACAGAATAATGGTTATGCATAGACTCTCAGTGTGGAAGTGTACCCCTCCTATCCTATGGACTTGTCAGTGTTTCATTTTATAAATAAATAAATAAATAAATAAATACTCTCAGTCCTGAGGCACCAAAGATCCCCATCCCCAGCACCACTAAAAGCCAGAGCTGAGCAGTGCTCTGGCTAAAAAGATAAAATAAAATAAAATTACATGGCATGGTTATTAAAATGAACCCATCGACAGGAGAATAAAACATGCCGTGCTTAAAGAAGAATAGATGTTAAATTCATCCTAAACAGAAAGTGATTCAACACTAACGTGATCTACTAAACGTTGTAGAAACTACCTCAACAGTAATGAGAAAGCAGGTTCATATTCACAGAACATAACACACTCTAAGATGTGACAGAAAGTGTGAGGCCCTCTCCTTTCCCTAGGGTTCCCTGGTAAAGTCCCCTGGGACGCAGAGTGAGCCCCGAGTTCAGTGAAGCTTGTGTGGTGTCCAGAATTCCCTGTGTAGTCTTCATACTTTGTTGCCTCTCACAGAATTCTTGCCACAGCAAACGGAGAATTGTATTTACCTTCTGAGTTTGTGTGTATTTCTTATGAATTAAATTACATGGCCTAGGTGCAGTGAGTGTCCAGTTAGGAATGTCTCAGTAGATGCTGAGGGGTCTACAAGTTTCAAATAACTTAACAGAAAACCAGGTAATGCTGATAAGGGCTTAAGTATTGTCCTATGTTAACGATTTTGGAAACGCTTAACAATTCAACATATTCATGTGTTTAATGGATCTAAATGCTTTATGCTGTATACTTAAATTTAAATTAATACATAAATGTCATTGCTGAAATATTATCTGGTACTTGAAATGAGTTTATTAGGTGCTTATATTGTGTGGACTATTCTAGAATTGGGTAGTCGTTGAATTAAGGAATCTTTCTTCCAGGGAAGGCCTTCTGCTGATGAACTTATATCTATCTACTCAGTAGGACACCAGACCACGAGTTTTAATTCACATCAGAGCATTCTTTGTGTTTAGATAATTGAGTAAAAGCAAGATGAAATTCTGTTAGGTTCTGCTTTCACAAAGATCAACAAAGAAATTAGGCTACTGTTCTATGCAAACAATAGACACAATGTGTTTTTAATGTACCTTTTGGTATTCAAGTTTGGTATTTGGTATAATGTACCTTTTGGTATTCATGTACCTTTGGTATTCAAGTGTCTCTCTGTCTCTCTCCCTCACTGTCTCTCCTTTCCCTCTTAATTTTTCTTTCCCCCTCTTAATAAGGAAATAATTTATATAAATTTAAAATTAAAAATGAGGCTGGGGGTAGGTAGAATAATGGTGACGCAAAGAGACTCCAACCCCTGAGGCTCCACAGTCCCAGGTTCAATCCCTCACACAAGCCAGAGCTGAGTGCTGATTAAAGAATAAATAATAATAATAAATCGATGGATTCTATTTTCTAAATGAAGCTGAGTGTGATGAGATGTTGAGCAGCTGTTGTAAACGAGTGTTACCAAAGCCCCCTCCGAACCAAGGACTCCGGCACCTGTTTTCTCGTTCACTTTGTGCTGTGTCAGTTGTCGTCTTTCCTGCTTTTTAATAAATATTTTATTTATTTCTTTCCTTTTGTTGCCCTTATTGTTGTAATTATTATTGTTGTTGTTGTTGTCATCGTTGTTGGATAGGACAGAGAGACATGGAGAGAGGAGGGGAAGACAGAGAGGGGGAGAGAAAGACAGACACCTGCAGACCTGCTTCACCGTCTGGGAAGCGACTCCCCTGCAGGTGGGGGGCCGGGGGCTCGAACCGGGATCCTTAAGATGGTCCTTGCGCTTTGCACCACCTGCGCTTAACCCGCTGCGCTACCGCCCAACTCCTGTCTTTCCTCTTTTTACAGCTCTTTGCTACATAACTACTCCTCCCCCCAGCCTCTGCATAATTCAGGGTGAAATTCTGCTCCAAAGTAGGAGACAACTAGATGTTGAGGTGTGCAGGTGACGAAGCTAATATTACTGATATTACTAATGTTACTCTCTGGCTTCAGGCAGATGGAATCACTTCAGGTCGGGTAGAGAAATGAGTCTGGAGAATTCTGGCGAAGATAAACCACTTGGGTACTTAAGGCAGCCTGCCCTACCCTGATTCTCTCCAGCAGTTAGGTGATGTCTTAACAGCACACGCAGAAGAAAACATTCTTCATCAGTGTGATGAACTCTTTCAATGGTTTCCCTTCTAACTATCCTATTCTCTACACAGATCTGTCTTTATAATTCTTCAGCTATCAATGATTTCCAGTTATTAAATTTTTAATACATGTGTTGCAAGATATCAAAATATGACAGATCTAATCCCCACTAAAAAAATCCCACATTTTTCACTCTGCACCACATATAAATTATTCAGCATATCTTAGTCCTCTGTGAAAGGGTGGGCACTTTGTAACTTAAGCTTGCCTCTTCTCCTATGGCCCAGAGGTTTGCAAGTGCACAAAAGGCCTCTGAATAAGAATGAGTGATGCATGCAGAGAATAGCACTGCACAAGCCAAGGAAAGAACCAGGACACAAAAGAGCAAGAGGAGAAATCCTGGCAGGCCACTCGTCTCCTCCAAGTTACAGCAGTGTGAATGCTGAACCCGGTCCCAGAGGGCACTGCTGCTTGGTCTCACTACATTACACACTTAAAAATTCATTACTTAGTCCTTCAAACACACATTTACATTTTCTTATGTGGAATTATTATGCATTTAGCTTTTATTCATTTTAAAAAAGTTCCACTGCATTACGCCTTCAAAGAGATTTCCAAAGTGTTCAAATTACTTCTCGCTGTGGCCTTTCCTGATTCTTGGAAAAAAGCCAGATTCCCAGTCTTTGCACTTTTACTCTTTCTCTCTCCATCCACTTGAACCAAGGGTGATGAAAGGAGGTTTTCTTTCATGGCCTCCCCAAAGTGAGGGTTCCTTTATAGCTCTAAGACATCCAAGCTTGAGAAAAAAAAAAAATCAAACTGGCATCTTTATAATGCCATAGCTCTTACTGAGTGCGGAATCCAGCCTTCCAAACAAGGGGTGCTTGTCTGACGCACCACTCACAGAATGCAGCGCCTTCGGCTGGGGACAGTGCTTACCTGCTGACAGAGGAGAGAGGCATTGCGTCGCATAAGAGGACTGAGCCCAGCGCAAAGTGCCTCCCAGGCCCAGAGCTGCACTCAGACCAGTCGCAGCCCCTATGCTGCAGGCTGCTATCACCAGAAGAATGCTGACGACTTCCAGCTAGTTCAGATGAGACCGTGAGAATTCCGTTTAGAGGTCTTTAAAGGCCTTCTACGGCATTTGTAAAGTTTCGAGGTTCATCCATGCTTGCTCATGAAAGTTTGGAGTTTTACTGACAGTCAGGACAAGAAGACATTAAAAATGTGGTCTATTATATATGAGTGGCTTTAACAATTGCTTCAAGATGGAACAGCTATTTCAGGTAGTGAGCAAATTATTTCAGGTAGTTAGCAAATTTTAAGGGGTTAATTTTATAGTGTAGAGCACATCCTTATACTTTATTATTATGTCGTTCAGGATTAAAGGCACTTGAAAGAAAATCAGGAGCATCTTTGGGAGGTAGGAGGGTAGGGCCATAGAGCTTTCATAGTGGGTGCAGTGTGGAATTACACCCTGTCATCCTATAAGATAAACAACAATAGAAACAAAATAACAAGAAAAGAAATGCTCAAAACCAAAAAAAAAAGAAAAAGTAGCAACCTTGCGAAGCATTGTGTCAAGCATTCAAAGAATTTTTATAGTCCCTCTCAACATATAAAGTACACAAGCCAATTAAAAATAAGTAATTTTTTGTATGACATTGTGGTTACTGGTTTGTGTTTAGAAGATAAAATATTTCATTGTTGATTCTGCCTGTGAAAAGGAGGAGCTTCATATAAGCTTTAAGGTGCTAGTTTCATCAGTATTAATTAATTTTCATTACTATAGCTTTTAAACTTAAACTCTGAAGAACTAAGGAGGACAGAGTCTGCCGCTTAGTCATCTTTATCTGAGTCAAGAAGCCTTTTCTCACTATTTGTGGGTATAAACCTTTTTCTGTTCTTATTGGGCAATCCTGCCCCTCTACCTCTCACTAGCCTAACTCATTCACCCTTTGAGGGCTAGCATCTATCTATCCTGCACGCACAATTACAGCTCTCCTAAACCAGGTCTTCACTTTCCTGTCTGATAGAAAGGCAGGAACAGACACGGAAGGAGAAACAGGAAAAAGGGAGATGCTCAATAGGGCTCCACATTTCACAGCTTATTCTGGTGCCCTGGCTCTCTCTCCCACATGGTTCCAAAGGTCGAAAGTGGAGCTTCACACCTGGTGAAGATGTTCCTGGGAGCCAGGCGGTAGCGCAGTCGGTTACGCACATGTGGCACAAAGCGCAAGGACCAGCGAGGATCCCGGTTTGAGCCCCCAGTTCCCCACCTGCAGGGGAGTCGCTTCAAAGGCGGTGAAGCAGGTCTGCAGGTGTCTGTCTTTCTCTCCCCCTTTCTGTCTCTCCTCCTCTCTCCATCCTGTTCGACAATGACGACATCAATAACAACAACAAAACAAGGGCAACAAATGGGAATAAATATTTTTTAAAAACACTCTCTACAAGGACCTCTCTACAAGGATGCTATTTTCACATTTATTTGTTCATGAGTGAGTGATAAAGTCTCACTCTGGTAGACATGGTGCAGAAACTGAACTGGGGACCTCAAGCATACAGGCCCGGCACTCAGCCTACCCACTGCATGAGTGCTGGGCCTCAGTTCTTACAAAGGAAACTTCTCTCCTGACATGGGTTGTAAGAGTAGACTGAGCTGTGCCAGACACAAGAGTCAGTACTTCATTTTGTGAACCATATCTCCAAGAATCCAGCCAGTGTGTACCAAGGAGCTGGTCTCCAACAAGATCATTTGGCAACATGAATCACTTCCTGATTTTTAACTTGTTTTCTGCAGATCTTGGTCAAGTGGTAACGAATCACTGAGATTTTCATAGGAATGAATGTTCAAACTTGCCTGGTAACTGTTTACTGCTCAACAAATACTCCAGAAATCAAGGAATAAAGAACCACAAACCATGGTGAACTACCTCTAGTATAGTCTAGATTTATGTTTTGGATTCTCCATTTATTTTCACTCTTTGCCGGGCTGGCTTCACGGGCGGGAGACAGAGATGACCAGGGACTCATGGCTGAGTGGTACGCAGTTCAGTCTTTATTCATGTGGAAGGCAGCATAATCTAAGCCATCTCTAATCACAATCTTGTCCTTATATTTCCTGGGGCTGCCAGTGCAGATCAGCTTCCAGGCTCTCTCCAGGGCCTGTTAGAGACGGAAGTCCTGGTGAAGTGCTTCTGATGATTCTGGTGACAGAGCAGCTGTATATATACTCGCCAAGTAGGGTGGAAACAGGATGTGACGTAGAGAGGGTGGAGCAAAAAGAGACTGGTGGAAATCAGGGTGTGACAAGGAGAGGGGGCAGAGCAAAAAGAGAGAATGAACCAGCGGGATTAAACCAGTGCCCTGGAGGCAGGGTGGTGCTTAGTTAACAGTTGTTATGTAAATAGAATACAATGTTAAGCAGGGGGGATTAAACCAATGAAACAGAAGGTGTTTTAAAAGCAGAATTAGAAGCAGACCAACAACTCTTTATCACATTCTTGATTTTTTTCTACAGCTCTCCTGATGTGCCTAACAGAATTATGATGAGGAACATGCAGGAGGCCACACAGCCTCATACGGAAGAAATGTCCTGTCCACAGTAGAACATTAAGAACATGCAGGGGGCCACACAGCTCATACAGAAGAAATGTCCTGTCCACAGTAGTTATACTAATACTCAGAGCTGTACCCTCTTACTGTGGGCTCGTTGTGACCTGGACATCCTTTTCTGTCAACAGAAATGAGATGCTCAAGGAATTCATAAGACACTCCCACCCAAATTAACAGAAATAGATCTAAAAGAGAGACAAGGCCAAAATATTTTCAGAAACATTTTTCAGTGTGTATTTCTTTTCTTATCTAAATTAAAGCCCAGTTTGTTTTTAAACGGAATACTGATTTATAACATAATGTAAGTATGCGACTATGTTGATCAACACGCACACACCACCTGAGCACCAGACACATCCACGCAGAATTCCAGTTCCCCACCGTCCGCATGTTGGTTTGTTTTACCCGACTCCCCGCTCCCGGCCCCCGGCCCCCAGCCCCCGGCCACACTGCTTTGTTCCTACAGTCTGAAAGCTTGGTCTGGTTGTATGTAGCTGACTCTATTGTAGGCCCAGCTAGGCTTTCAGAGCTTACGAGAGTTCAAGCAGGTAGTCTGCTAGGTGTTATTCCCAGTAAGTGACAAGGAGTAAGTATTTAAGTCACTCTTTCAGGCCCAGTAACAGTTTCTGCCTGGGAGGGGCCTGCCTTGTCATGGGTCATGGTAGCAAGCAAGCTGGCCTCCAGCGCGCTGGGTGAAGTTTCTGGCTGTGATCTCTCTGTGTCTCTGTGTCTCTGTCTCTGTCTGGATACCAAGCAACAACAAAATTTAAAAAAACCTTTCCCTGCACATCTGTCTCTTGCTGACTTGAAAGAAGGGAATGTCTTAGAGTATGGAGTCAAGCTGAATGACCATCAACAGATGACTGAATAAAGAAGTTTTAATAAATATTCAACAGGATATTACTGGACTACTAAACAGAAAAAACTGAGTCACTTTGAGACAAAATGGAGTGGGGAATGATTATACGGCATGAAATAAGTAAAAAACAGCTATTGGAGGGGGCCAGGCAGAGGCGCACTTGGTTAAACATACACGTTACAGGGCTCAAGGACCCAGGTTCAAGCCCCTGGTCCCCACCTGCAGGTGTCTGTCTCTCTCCCTCTCTCCCTCCCCCTCCCCTTTTCTCTGTCTCTATGCAATACTAGATAAATAAAAATAAAATAAAAATGAAAAAACAACTATTGGATGCTTTCACTCATATGTGGGTTGACTATAAATAATGAAAACAATAAACTAGCTAAAAAGTGATAAGTAATCTGAATAATAACCAAATTTATTCTTAAGAGTCTGCTAACTACAGCGGATGTCAGAGGGAACAGGTCAAAAGAGAGAGGTGACAGATGGAGCCCTTGGTATGGTATGATGACACAAAACCGTGGTTAATTACAGGCAGCAGTAACAAACATGCGCACATGCGCACACGCACACACACACACACACACAGGCACTCACACACACATGCACACACACAGGCGCAAAGATACAGGCGCACTCACACAAAAGCACACTCACACAGACAAACACACAGGCACACACACACGCACACACACAGGCACACACACACTCACACACACACATACTCATACACACAGGCACACACACACTCATACACACACATACTCATACACACAGGCACTCACACATGTTCACACACACAGGCACACACACACACATTCACACACACATACTCATACACACAGGCACTCACACATGTTCACACACACATTCACACACACACACATTCACACACACATACTCATACACACAGGCACTCACACATGTTCACACACACAGGCACACACACAGGCACACACACATAGGCACACACACAGGCACACAAACATACTCATACACACAGGCACTCACACATGCTCACACACACAGGCATACATACACGCACACATAGGCTCAAAGACACAGGTACACACAGGCGCACTCACACACACATAGGCACACACACACAAGCACACACACACAAGCACACACACAGGCACAAAGACACAGGCACACACACAGGCACACTCACACACAAGCACACTCACACAGGCACACACACAGGCACACTCACACACAAGCACACTCACACAGGCACACACACAGGCACACACACATAGGCACACACACAGGCACACACACACATTCACACACACACACATTCACACACACATACTCATACACACAGGCACTCACACATGCTCACACACACAGGCATACACACACGCACACACAGGCTCAAAGACACAGGTACACACAGGCGCACTCACACACACATAGGCACACACACACAAGCACACACACACAAGCACACACACAGGCACAAAGACACAGGCACACACACAGGCACACTCACACACAAGCACACTCACACAGGCACACACACAGGCACACACACAGGCACACACACATAGGCACACACACAGGCACACACACACATTCACACACATACTCATACACACAGACACTCACACATGCTCACACACATAGGCATACACACACGCACACACAGGCTCAAAGACACAGGTACACACAGGCACACACACACACATAGGCACACACACACAAGCACACACACACAAGCACACACACAGGCACAAAGACACAGGCACACACACAGGCACACTCACACACAAGCACACTCACACAGGCACACACACAGGCATACACACACGCACACACACAGGCGCAAAGACACAGGCGCACTCACACACAGGCGCACTCACACAGGCACACACAGGCGCACTCACACAGAGGCACACACACAGAGGCACACACACACAAGCACACACACAGGCACACACACACAAGAACACACACAGGCACATATACCACACAGGCACACACACATACATAAAGACACACACAGGCACACACACACAGACACACACACAGGTGCACTCACACAGGCACACACACACACACACACACATACTCATACACACAGGCACTCACACATGCTCACACACACAGGCACACACTCAGGTGCACTCACACAGGCACACACACACACACTCACACACACACATACTCATACACACAGGCACTCACACATGCTCACACACACAGGCACACACACACACAAGCACACTCACACAGGCACACACACAGGCATACACACACGCACACACACAGGCGCACTAACACAGGCACACACACAGGCGCACTCACACAGAGGCACACACACACACAGGCACACACACAGAGGCACACACACACAAGCACACACACAGGCACACTCACACACAAGCACACTCACACAGGCACACACAGGCATACACACACGCACACACAGGCGCAAAGACACAGGCACACACACAGGCGCACTCACACACAGGCGCACTCACACAGGCACACACAGGCGCACTCACACACAGGCACACACACACAGGCACACACACACACAGAGGCACATATACCACACAAGCACACACACACAGACACACACAGGTGCACTCACACAGACACACACGCACACACACACAGACACACACACAGGCACACTCACACAGCACACACACACACAGGCACAAACACACACAGGCACATATACCACACAGGCACACACACACACAGGCACACACACACACAGGTGCACACACACAAACACATACACACAGGCACACTCACACAGCACACACACTCACAGGCACACACACACACAGAGGCACTCACACATGCTCACACACACAGGCACACACACACACGCACACACACACAGGCGCAAAGACACAGGCACACACACAAGCGCACTCACACACAGGCACACTCACATAGGCACACACACACAGGCACACACACACAAGCACACACACAGGCGTACTCACACAGGCACACACACACACAGATACACACAGGCACAGACACACACACAGGTGCACTCACACAGACACACACACAGGCACACACACATACAGGCACATATACCACACAGGCACACACACACGCACACACACACACACACACACACACAGGCACACACACACAGGCGCACACACACAGGCGCACTCACACAGGCACACACACAGGCTCATGCTCACACTACATATATGGAGTACTTGAAATATACTCTTGAGAACTGCAGGGAGGCTGGTCTGCAGGTGTCTCTGTCTCTCTCCCTCTTAATTTTCCCCATCCCCTCTCAATTTCTCTCTGCCTTCTACAATAAAAAACAGAACCATAAGAGACAAAAAGAAAAGTGGCCAGGGGATTGCCGCCAATTGTTGTTGCCAGCAATAACCCTGGTGGCAACAACAAAATATTCTACTTTCCATAACTGCCCCCCCAGCCCCCACCCTCCCCTCTGCTCTCCGCTCTTCTTCTCTCCTTTTCTTGCCATGCTGGAAACCGTGGAAGGAAGACAGACAGACACCTGCTTCAGCACTCGTGAAGAAGAGCTAAGAAGCACTTCTGAGCTCTCTCAGGCCACTGACAGATACAGGGGCTGCACTCATTTCCGTGTCTGCCCTCAGAGTCCCCACGTGCTTGGTAGCCGAGGACAGTGCGGCTCATACTGCAGCCCTCAGTGGGGGTGAATCCCAAGTTCACAGCAGGCTGGTAACCGGCTTCTTCCTCAATCTCCAGGGAGCTGTTTTCCTGCTCTCTCCATCACCACAGGCTTCTGGAACCCAGCAGTGGTGCACCTGGTTAAGCACACACATTGAAAGGTGAAGGGTCCCAGGTTCAAGCCCCTGGTCCCCACCTGTAGGAGGAAGCTTCATGAGTGGTGAAGTAGGGCTGCAGGTGACTCACCATCTCTCTCCCTTTCTATATTCTGCTCTGTCCTCAACTTCTCTGTCTCTATCCAATCATAAATAAATAAACACATTTTAAAAAATAATTAAGAAACTAATTCAAACCATTATTGGCTATTGTTTTCTTTCTAATCCAAGAGTTTCAATCAATACTTGTTTTCTAGTTGAACAATTTCATATAGATGGAAATATCAAACAACATAAGCACAAAAAAACCTACACTGTGTAAGGATCCCAGTTCGAACCCCTGGCTCCCCACCTGCAGCAGGGGAGTCGTTTCACAGGTGGTGAAGCAGGTCTGCAGGTGTCCGTCTTTCTCTCCCCCTTTCTGTCTTCCCCTCCTCTCTCCATTTCTCTCTGTCCTATCCAATAACGATGACATCGATAACAACAAAAATAATAACTACAACAATAAAACAACAAGGGCAACAAAAAAGAATGAATAAATAAACATTAAAAATCTGCACTGCTAAAAAGTAAAGCTTTTCATGTTTGGTGATTGCTTCATTTTATCCAACATGGTAGAGCATTTCAAGACCCATAGATTTCTGGAATATCTCCATTTAACTTTTGATCATCTCAGCATGCACGTGTGGCCAGCTGAAGGTCTGTCTCTCCACTACCAACATCTCTGTGGAGTTGACATTACTTTTCTATGAAGACGTGAGACTTCAGGAAAAATGATACGGAAAAGCATTTATCTTAATGTGGATAGATAGATGGCTGTTTATATTCTGCAACTGGTAACAAGATTATATTTAATTCTAAATTATTTATACAAGGTTTATGCAATTTACATATAGACTACAAATCATACACTCTACAAACACAATGGGGAGCAACTCAGAGTGATTGAAATGCCTGCTTTTCTTGACTTGAGAATGCTTAAATAAGAATTTAATATAGTAGCCGTTACTCTGTCACTTTCTCAGCTGTCTAATGTGCACATGAAACCAGACCTCTAAATGTTGGGTGTACAGGCTGGGGATGGATCCACCTGCCAACATCCAAGTCCAGCAGAAAAGCCATGACAGAAGCCAGAACTCCCACCTTCTGCTCCCCAGAAAGAATTCTGGTCCACACTCCCAGAGGGGGAGAATTGTTAAGGGAAGGTGACCAGAGGGCCCTGAACCCCACTTCCATCAAGACCCAGAGAGAGAAGCAAAGGGAGGGACATTTTGGATATAGTGACAGGTGTGGGTGTGACTTGGAAAGGAAGAGAAGACCAAAGGGAAAAGTGGGTGAATGTAGACAAATAAAGACAGAGCCGTAGAGGTCATTGCAAACCCATATCTGCAGCCGCAGGAGAGCATGCAGACAAATAAAGACAGAGCCGTAGAGGTCATTGTAAACCCATATCTGCAGCCGCAGGAGAGCATGCAGACAAAGAAAGACAGAGCCGTAGAGATCACTGTAAACCCATATCTGCAGCCGCAGGAGAGCTTCCAATGGAGGGACTGGGGATTCAGAACTTTGGTGGTGGGAACTTGTGGAGCTGTACCTCTGTTATACTGGAGTTTTGCAAATCAATTATTAAGTCACTAATAAATTATTTTTATTATCTTTAGTTATTTGATAGAGATAGCCATAAATCAAGAGGAAGGTGAATATAGAGAAGGACAGACAGACATCTGCAGCCCTGCTTCACCACTAGTGATGCTTTCCCTCTGCAGGTGGGGACCAGGGGCTTGAACCTGGTCCTTGAACACTGTAACACGTGCTCTCTGCCAGGTGTGCCACCCCCCGGCCCCATGTCTTTATCACTGTTTAGAGTTGACAGAGAAGACAGATACTGAAAGTGTTGCACACCCATCTAAAGAGATCTATACACCTGTGTTCACAGCAGCACAATGTGTAACAGCCAAAACCTGGAAGCAAGCCAGGTGTCCAACAGCCGATGAGTAGCTGAGTTAGCTGTGGTCTAGATACGCAACGAAATACTACTCAGCCATTAAAAATGGTGACTTCATCTTCTTCACTTCATTTTGGGTGGAGCTTGAAGGAATCATGTGAAGTGAGATAAGTTTTTATTAGTATCAACTGACCTCCCTCTACTTTTTTTTCTTTGTCTACTTCTAAGCTTCCTTTCTAGGGGCACAGACTCTACTTCTACGGCTCTATGCTGGTGGCTGCTAGGTAATGTTCTGCTTGACCACATGACTGTACCAACGAGTTGATGAATTAGTAAATAAATTTACTGCTGTCCTGGAATGTTCAGGATGTCAGGTAGTAAGTGGTTTATTCTCTTATGTGAATCTTAAATAGTTGGACCACCATGTAAACAAGTATTCAAACCCTAGTCCCCAACTACAGGAGGAAAGCTTCAGGAGCAGAAAAGCAGTGCTATCAGTATTACTCTACTCTCTCTCTCTCTCTCTCACTCTTTGTCACGCTCTCTCCCTCTGCTTCTGCCCATTAAAGTTTAGAAACAGGAAAAATAAAAATAGAAAAAAAAAAGAATTAAGAGATGGACAGGGAGTCTGACGAGTATTGGTAAGGTGAATAAGACAGTTTCTTTGGGGGTGAAGGCAAACACTTGGATGGAAACTTGGGATAAATTAAGATGGTTCCGACAGAGTTCTACTGCTACAGCCAACATGGTAAGCTCAGGAAGTGGGGTGCACAAAAAATGTGGGAGAAGGAATATGACATCAACAGGGTGACAGACCAAATGGCATATGGAATTACAGACTTTATGTACACTGATCACCAAATTATAAGTGTGTGTGTGATACACACACACACACGTAATGCTACCCCCACCCTCACCAGCCAGCCATACTCTAAAAAGAAGCTGGCTACCCTACAGCTTAACTCACTTCTGACAACTGTGACCCACACTAACAGGATAAAGGTTTAGGGTTCAGTCCTACCCCCAACTTCATATGCCAAGTTCAAGGTCACATGGTGCCCCTGTGCTGCTAACTCGTGACTCCATTGTGCTGGTTTGTGTCCTAATGTGGACGCCAGGACGCAAAGCACAAGGCCAGCTTGCTGCCTGTGCACCTGCCCAGCAAGCCACGCACCAGAGCTTTCTAGAACTGCTGCCTTGACGATCACCAAATACTTGAGCAGCTCAGAGTCAGAAAGACACTTTACTTATTACTCAGTACCCATTGTCACAACCAGCCAGGTAGAAGTGAGGAGCAGAGCAAGGCGCCAGGGAGAATGAAGAACTCCAGGGAGCCCCAAATCCAAAGCTTACTCTCAGGGAGAAGCTCCCCAAAGCCTGTCCTTTCCGTTTTTATGCACATTTCACGCACAACTGATGAAACCGTGAACCAGTCGTAATTTTGTTTGTCTCCCACTCCCTTCTGCACTCCTGAGAGTCTGACAGGTGGACTTGAATGCTCAACCCTCTGCTCTCAGGGCTGCTTCTCCCAACAGCTGCTCTTCACTGCGTCCTGAGAATCACCACTGACAGGACACAGCACTACAACGACAATGACATCTTCCCAGCCTCACAGGGAATTCCAGAAGCTCCAGGACATCTGTTCCAGAAAAGGAACGGAAACTGAATGTACATGTATGTGTCTTACACTCACGGTGCATGTCATATACCACACGTGATGTGTATGTGCCTGCCACACACACGTGTGTGTATACATCTCCTACTATAGATCACAGTATCGTAGGAATGAGTAGCAGGGAGTAAGTGCCGATGTAAACAGCGGTGCTGTGGGCCCCTCCCACGAGCACAGTCTGGAAGGTGGGACTCTTCACAGGTCCGTGCCTGCAGGGCCTGTACCTGGCACCATTGTCAGTCCCACTGTCTCGGCTCTGTCAGTGCAGTTGGACTGATGTTCCCTCTCCTTGCTGCTGGTTTGGACGAGCTGCTTTTCAGCTTCCTTACCAAACTCAGAGGCAGCAAACATGCAGAAACAAACTAGATCTGCAAAGGAGATTTCAGCAGACATAAAAGGAGTCAGAGGAATAGGAGAAAACTGCTAAGAGGCGAAGAGCCCAAATTTATAAAGAATTTGTATAATCCAGAATTTGTATAATCCAGCAAAAGCCACAATAAGAACTCAAACAATTGAATTAGAAGTGGGCATGGGCTCTTAAGTCCTGTTTCCATGAACATGCAGACAGTCAACAGGTTCATTAAAAAGGCTCCCAACATAACTAAGCACCAGAGAAACAGAAAGCAAAGTGCAGTGAAAACCATCTCATCCCCACCAGGATGGCAGTTGCCACAGACACAGGTACTGACAGAGACGGAGACGAGAGGCTCCTGAGCACTACTGGAAGAAAAGTGAATCGGTGCAATCTATGTAGGAAGGTGCAAAGATTTCTTTAAAGAACATCCAGGGGCCTGGCAGTGCTGCACTAGGTTAAGTGCACAGGTTAACAGGTGCACAAGGACCCGGGTTCAACTCCCTGCTCCCCACCTGCAGGGTGGAAGCTTCATGAGCAGCGAAGCAGGCTGCAGGTGTCTCTCTCCCTCTTTATCTCCCCCCTCAGGTTCTCTCTGCCCTATCAACCTATCAAATAAAATAGAAGGGAAAGGGAAAAAAATCGGTCACCAGGAGTGAGTGGTAGTGCCAACACCAAGCTCCAGTAATGACTCTAGTGGCAATAAAAACAAACAAAAAAATCTAAAAGCAGAGCTCCATATAATTCAACAGTAATTCTTCTGGCCATATATCCAGAGCAAACACAATCTTAACATAAGAGGTATCTGTGCATATTCATGATGGTATTTCTAACAACAGCCAATCTATGAATGACAACTGTGTCCATAAGTGAGCGATGGGGAGAAACGGGGTCTGTGTCTTCATCAGTATTAGTGGCCTGTGAGGAAGAGCAAAATGCTGCTGTTTACAGAAACATGGATAGAACTCACTTACAGGGCTCGCTTTCCGAAGTGAGATAAACCAGGCAGAAAAGGGCGGGCACTCCAAAGTATAACTTACATGAGGACTTGAAAACTCAAGACTCCTGCCAACAGTGAAGAGGCAGTGAAGCTGGTGCAAGCACGGGACTGCGGCTTTAGGCTGGGTAGCGTCTGAGCAGCCGGCATGAAGTCTAGTGGGTACAGCTGGCGACATCATGCTGCATGACTGAGACTTGCTTTCAAGAGTGAGACTCAAGAGTTCTTACCAAAGTCGCTCGGAAGAACATGAATCCTGTGTGAGGCGAATGTCAGCTGACTAGATGCTGCGTCTCCTCCTACAGCATCCATGTGATGGGTTCGTCGCACAGTGATCTGAAACATCTTATGACCTTATTTACAGTTACACCTCAATAAAGCTTATAAATAAACATTTTCTGAGCTCCTACGTACTTTGGGCCTATTCCTGAATTTAGTAGGAGGAATCAAGGATGGCAAATCAAGACAGAATATGGTTGCGGTCTTAGCAACTATGCATGCAGTGGGAAAGACATACACCTGAAGACAGTTTCAGAAAATTCATGAGCAGCTGAGGTAGAACTACTGAAAGCTTAGATGCTTGGGGTCAGGACCACCTGTCCTATGCTGAGAGTTTGGAGACTTCCTGGGAGAGCTAGTGGTAAAATTTTAAGTTAATCAGGCCAAAAGAGATACTCAAGGGACAGTGAAAGTAGAAGAGACCCATTTTCATACAGATGGGTGCAAACACAGGATCGTCAGGTCGGTACTGTTAAGGCTTAAGTGATGCACTGAGCACAGTGGCAAAACGCTCACCTGGACGGTGCCCTGCTTTGTCAGCCATGATACAGGCAACAACCTGGCTAGGAGCCCCGCCCCCACCACCCTGGAGGAAGTGTCAGGGCAGTGAAGCCACTCACTGCGTCTCACCACCAGGTTATCTCTGGTGGTCTCTAACTGGACAAATCATCCTGGAGAGGGGAAGTCCTGGTGAAAAAAAGGAAAGAGGAGGGAGGGAGGGAGGGAGGGAGGGAACGAAGGGGAGGGGAAGGGGAGGGGAAGGGGAAGGGGAGGGCAGGGAAGGGGGAAGGAGAAGGGGAAGGAGAAGGGGAAGGGAGGGGAGGGGAAAGGGGGGGAAGGGAAGGGAAAGGGAAAGGAAGGGAAGGGAAGGGAGAACTGAGGACCAACGGGGAAATGAGATCCGGAACAAGAAGCAGATGAGAGTTCAAGGTCATTTCAAACTGCTGAAATACCACCTTGAGCTCAACTGAAAGGCACTGATGGGGCAGGAGCACAGCTGCTCTGCCCAATATGCCGCCAGTCTCCCCACTGCATTGGTGCAAGCTTTGGCGCTTGTGTCTGTCTGTCTGTCTGTCTGTCTGTCTACCATCTATCTGAAAAAAGAGAGAGAATAAAGAGCAGAGAGGTGGAAAGAGGAAAGAGAGAAGAAGGAAAAGGCGATGGTAAGTGCTGACAATTAGATTGGAGCTAGTCAGATTTGCATTTTAAATAGCTCTCTGGCAGCCACTGAGAGGCATTTGGGATGTTTTTACCCAGACACTATTCTAGCTGAGAACTGCTGTTCTAGAAATGCCACACTGCCTCTGAATTCTTGAAATACCTTTCAGCTATAAAAGGATGGTGTGAAAGGGACTGACTTAGTATGTCCCTTCACTCTCCTTTCCTTACTGACCTCACCATAAAGAGGGCAGTTAGCTGGTGTGGGATTTGCCTTGTGATCCAGACATTCTGCTAACAGAAAGCAGAGATATCCTTGGTCCTTGATGTTACTCAGATGTCAACACAGCAGTGAAATCACCTGGCCTAGATGCCACCGGGTCTGTTCTCTGCAACCTCCTGCATCTTTTCTCGGAAGACCTTTACTCCTCTTTTGACTGGACTCTGATACTGGAGGTCATGTGAAAAAATATATGCCTTCTTAAGAACCTTATGAGTATAAATGTGAGCTTTCTTTTGACTGGGGGTGCCTAGTGTTGAATCACATATGTTATTCACTGCCCACTGACCTTGTAGCAACACACTGACACACTGCTCTCTGTACAAGGCAACCCGTGTCTATCTGTGAGAACGGAGAATGGAGAACATGGTTGTTTGCTTCAAGTGTCTAATTAGCCCCCAATCAGCTATCCTGTCAGGGACATCCCAATACCTTCCAAATACTGTCCAGCTTAAATTCTTAGGCAACATTGCTACACAGGTTTCACTGACAATTATAAAGACATAATTAAACTATTGTCATGTTGCCCTCACCCACTGCTGGAGGTAATTCTGTTAAGAATCTGTAAACTGGAGGTCGGGCGGTAGCGCAGCGGGTTAAGCGCACATGGCTCAAAGCGCAAGGACCGGCATAAGGATCCCGGTTCGATCCCCCGGTTCCCCACCTGCAGGGGAGTCGCTTCACAGGCGGTGAAGCAGGTCTTCAGGCGTCTATCTTTCTCTCCCCCTCTCTGTCTTCCCCTCCTCTCTCCATTTCTCTCTATCCTATCTAATATGACAACATCAATAACAACAACAATAACTACAATGATGAAAAGCAACAGGTCAACAAAAGGGAGAACAAATAAATATGTAAAAAAGAGTCTGTAAGTTTACTATTCTGTAATACAGGACTGGTGAAAACATCATACAGTCTGCAGACATTCTCTGCAGGGAAGAGCCAAAGATTGCTTTTACTTCTTGGAACATGGAACAATCTACTGTTTTCACGTTAGAAAACAATGATTCATCACTTGCTGAGTTTTATTAAGATAAAGGCAAGTCAGGTGTTTAATTTCAAAATTCTGACTTTGTTGTTTCTGCTTTCCTTTTCTGGGGCTCACTGCTCCCCACCTCCTTCTACTCCAGCTATTAGATGTCGTTGACACTATTAGCTTCTGTGACCTAGGTCAAGGTGAAGTCTTCTAGAAGAAAACAATCAGTCAGAGAAAAGTGGAATGAAGAGCCCACTCCATTCCGCATCCATGAATGCGTCTGTGCTCATATTCTTGTCCACTTCTTCCTCGACTTTACTGATCTGATAAACCTGGCTCTTCTCTAATCAAAGCTTAGAAAACAGCGTAGTACCATTAAAATTCCCCAAGTAGACACCAGTGACCTGGACACAAGTCCTACCTTCATAACGAATTACGTGAGCCAGAGAGGTAGTTCTGCACACTGAAACCTTATTTTATTCACCTATAAAAGGAACTTATGAACCTAGTTGTTACTTACGTTGACTAGGTCAGAGGTCTCCTACAGACTCGGACAACTATGAATCCACTCTTGAGAAGAGTCTGCAAATGCGTAACATTTTGCCTTTGATTTCTTTAGACTCAGGCCTGTGGATGCCTGCTTGGGAAAGTCACAGGGTTTGGCTGTGAACCACTAAAGTGAATATATGGCCTCTTCCTTCAGCATTTTACAGAATCTAACCATTCCCACTGGGGAACTGATTCCAGATCATGTGTCCTGCCCCAGACTTAAATAAAAGTGCAGACTGGAGCAAATTTTCCAGGTGACGAATACGGAGGCTAAACAGTGAGAAACACAAGTCCCAAGCTTGCTTTCAATATATGCTTTGTGCGAAAGCGGAAAATGCCAGTTACCAGGACTGACTAGAGATGGCTTCTCTTCTCAGGGTGCCCTGAATTACAGAGCAGTCAGAACAAGAGCTCTGAGTTGCTTTAGCTGGAAGCTGGGCCCCACCCACGAGCAAGCTCACGGCTCCTGGTCACTTCTGTTCATTCAGAGAGAACACAGCATCCAAGCCTCGTCCTTGGCCACGGCACCACACCAATCTTGCTGGGGCTCGAACCCAGGTTGAGAACATGGCCACAACAGATAGCATCTACCCAGTGGGGCTGTCTCTCTAGTCCTGAGACAAATACTTTTTTTTTAATTTAAGAAAGGAGACATTGATAAAACCATAGAATAAGAGGGGTACAAGTCCACACAATTCCCATAACCCGATCTCCACATCCCACCCCCTCCCCTGATAGCCTTCCCATTCTCTATCCCTCTGGTAGTATGGATCATAGGTTCATCCGTGCCCATAAACTAGGGGAAAATATATACCTGAAAGCAGAAGTACACAAGAGCCTGCAGGGAATCCCCCCAACACTTCATCTGCACTATTCCAGTCTTTAGGTCCATGATTGTTCAACAATTTGTTTGGCTTTGTATGTTAACTCTCTTTTCAGCCACCAGGTTCTGGATGCCAGCAAGATGCTGACCAGACTTCCTCGGACAGACAACCCCACCAATGTGTCCTGGAGCTCCGCTTCCCCAGAGCCCTGCCCCACTAGGGAAAGAGACAGACAGGCTGGGAGTGTGGATCAATCAGTCAGTGCCCATGTTCAGTGGGGAAGCAATTACAGAAGCCAGACCTTCCACCCTCTGCAACCCACAATGACCCTGGATTCAGGGTTGAACTTAAAATCCTTCTAGCTAGAGAAAAGATTCTGGATTTTGTGTTATGTGTAATGGAAGTATTTCTTCACACTGTTTCTTCAGATTTGTGTTAATAATAATAATCACGGCCACATATACTTGCTATATAGGGAGGTTATGCCCATTAAGGCCCAGAACAAAAGAGGGTGATGAAAACCCAAAAGTTAGTTTCGCTATGCAAGAATTACTCTAGTGGCAATCATTTATGTGAATGACTTCAAACGTTTGCTTCATAATGATTATGCAATCCACAGACAACTCCGCATCCAACTGACACTGCTGCTGATCTTTAAACCATAACAGCGAAACTCAGAGATGCATTTAGTTTTCATTCTTGGTTACTCTTAATAGTGGGAATCAGATCAGATGTGGCACTGGGGCTCTAACCCAGAGCTTCACACAGGCAAGAAATACATTCTATCCTAGGTCACTTCCAAGAACACCTCAGAACCTTCTAAGTTTGGAGCAAATATTGGTTAAAAAGGAAGTGATGCGGGTGAAAATTAATTTTGGGATTAAGTCCACATTACATGTTTATGTATTAAGTATGTCAAGATTTGTGTCAAGTCTCTATTCTGAGAATATATTCTTTAGCTCAGACCTTTAAACTGAAGATAAGAAGATTCATTTCCTGCCTCCTAGTAGCCTAAGCACTAGAGTCCAGGTAGTATAGGACTGCTGGGCTGAGCTTCACTGACAGGAGACAGACGACCAGGGACTCATGGATGAGCTGTACGCAGTATCTCTTTATTCATGCAGGACGCAGCACAGTCGAAGCCAAGCTAAACTAAACTAATATACTTGCCAAGTAGGGTGTAAACAGGATGTGACATAGAGAGGGTGGAGCAAAAAGTGACTGGTGGAAATCAGGGTGTATACTAGGAGATGGGGCAGAGCAAAAGCACATCATGAACCAGTGGGGATTAAACCAATGCCCTGCAGGCAGGGCGATGCTTCGTTAACAGTGGTTATGTAAATAGAATACGGTGTTAAGCAGAGGGGATTAAACCGATGAAACAGAAGGGGGTTTTAGAAGCAGAATTAGAAGCATAGCAACACAGGACCAAGCTTCCAGGGCAGATGAGCGAGCAGCCATGGAAACATCACCGAAACTGCAGGCCTAGGAGCAGGCGGCAAGTTCCTGAAGGTTCCCAACTTCAGAAGCCAGTCCCGACCCTCACTCTAAAAGAAACAAAAAACACTAGTGACAGAGTGGACATGCTGACGATGCTTGAGCAACTCTCTGCTGTTAACCGTGATAAATAAAAGCTGGGAGAGCCCCACCTGCTCAGAGATGACCACACTGAAGCCATAACCAAGCCAGCAGGGTCTTCTGCACAGGACCACAGGACACAGACAAATCCAAGAATTCTCATACACCATGTAATCCAGTCACATTTGGGGTGGGCTGGGGGGTGTAAAGAAAGGGCTACTGGGGAGCCCCCGAGAAGACTTTGGCATGGAGGAGAAAGCCCTGCGCCTCTTCTGCCTGCTTCCCACTCTGGAGAGCGATAACCTGGGCTCTTCTGCCTAAAATCTGAAATGCATGCTCTTTACAAACACCGCCTGGTCTGGAAGGCCACTTTCTGCTCCTTTTTGTTTCCCCTTTCTTTTCCATTTCTCAGCTTGAGTTCCATTTTTTCCTCCTTGAACTCTGTCTGCTCACAGGCAGTGTGGGGTTATTTCCAGAAAAAGGGACCAGAAAGAGCCACACTCACTGGGGAGACCTCTGTCTACTGGCCAACAGCTGAACATGGACTGTGCTGTTGTGTCTGCCTTTTGAAGTTCCCCTAGGCCGTCGTCACATCAGTTTACAAAACTGGACTCCATATTTCCAAACTGATTTTTTCACTATGGAGATAGTAGAGGTATTAGGAACATGGGGAGTTTAAGCATGAACCAAATCAGATAAAGAAGCAAGGTCACGGGTCCAGGAAGAGGCCCAGTAGAGAAACCACTGGGCTCTCAAGCATGAGGTGCCCAGTTCAGTTCCTGGCAGCACAGAGTGATAATGGTTCTTTCTTTCTCTCCTCCTGTCTTTCTTATTAATAAATAAATAAATAAAATATTTAAACAAATTAAAAGCAACAAGGTTACAAGTCTCAAAGGAGACAGGAACAAAACAAAAAAGGACAGTGTTTGAATCTTGCTGCATAAAAGGCGAGAGGCGCTTTCTGAAGGGGGTGGCTGGAGGACAGGACCTGGGAGCAGACTCACCCACAGAATGTACAAGGCCCTGGGCCCAAGTGCCTGGCCACCAGTGGGGCCACGGAGAGAGGCCAAGCTCCTGAGTGGTGCAGTGGGGCTGAGGCTTCTCCCTCTTCCTCTCTGGTTCTTTATCTTTAAAAATAAAAACGGCTTCCAGGGATGTTGGAGCTCTGTCAGCACCCAGGTCCATAGATAACTTAGTGGGAGAAAAAAAAGCTAAAGCAAATAAGATGACGTGAAACTGTTGATGAAATTTAACAGATATATTTATTGAGGATCCTTTAGACTTAACCAACCTGCAGAACCAAAACGTAACAAAAAGATTCGGACTGTGAAGTCAGGACACACCCAGAGGGAAACACAGCCATGAGCTTCCCTCAGAGGGAAAGGCAAAGAAGGGCCCTACATTGCCCGTGGGACGTAACGTAGGCGTCTCCTGCAGAAGACAATCAGGAGATACCTCAGCCCAGAGCTGGTCTGGCCCCCCAGCCCTGCAACCCCTAGCCTAGGTTTTTATCCAAATTAAAAGAGAGAGAGAAAGAGAGAGAGAGAGAGAGAGAGAGAGAGAGAGAGGCAGAGAGATAGGTCTATGGGCACCTGTGTATTCATAGAAGCAGTATTTGGAATGGCCTAAGCACAGATATAGTGCAGGCGTCCAAGGACAGATGAATGGCTAAGAAAGTTGTGGTGTTTATACATGATAGAATAAATACTACATAGCCATGAAAATGATGAAATCTTATCCTTGCCTCAGCTTGGTATAGAATTTGAAGGATTCATGTTCAGTGAGATCAACTAGAAGGAGAATGATACATACCAGCTGACCTCATTTATAGGGAGAACTTAGGAGACAAGGGGGGAAAGGCGAGTCACAATCAGAAACTGGCAGTGGGCTCGGTCTATCACAGCCAGGACAAGGCCCTGAGCCAGAGACATGAGGAGTGAGGGCACAGAGCTGGGGGCACTGGGGGCCCAGTGCACACTGGGTGTGGGGGGCTGACTTAGTGGGGGGAGCGGTGTGCAGACACTTAGCACAGAAAAGGAGAAGCTGCACCCATGTGGTAGCTGGCTTTGAAAGCATGACTTCCATCGTCTACAAGAGGAAAAGGCCTTTATGTACTGGTGAGAGAGAGAGAGAGCCAGGGCCACTTTGGTCTATGTGGTGCTGGACACTGAACCTGTAGCCTCCTACACATTCAGTGCTTTTATCCACCGCACCCCAAGCCTCATGCCACGTTTATTATACTAAAAAGGTCACTCACACTGCTCTATAATTAAATCTCTTTGTCTACTCTGTGTTTGCAGTCATGATTCATTGATATAAAGTTTTCTATATTTATGAAGAGGGCTGTGTCTTTTCATTTTCAATAAGAATTTATTACCTTGACTGATTCTATGACCTCACAAGTTAAGTCAACTTAATGGACATTTCCCCCTTCCTGATGAGAACCTTTAGAAAAGTAAAGATCCATTCACTCAAGCCCTCAAGCCATTAATCTACTCTTGTATCAATCTCTGATATTTTGCAGTTCCCAAAACATCTCGCTTCTTCTCTGAAAAACAGCCAACTGCTGTCCAAACAGGCCTTTCATCAGAAATCTTAAAAGTTGAAAGTGTAAGAACAAGGCTGATTTCTCTTTACTCACAGGAGCTGAAGGACTTTTGGGGATTTTTCTTTGTACTTATTAAGGTACTCTGAGTTCAATATAAGGGCAAGTTTTGGATTCTAGGAAGAAAGAACACAAATAAGTTGGTGGCAGTTTTCAAATCATGGAACTGAATTGCCCCGTGAATGTTCAGTGTCTGATAAATAACCTCTCTGTTCTGCTGAGTCTCAAGTTGATTCATGCCTGCTTATTCACTTGCTAATCTGGAGCATTTATCTTGCACTGAAACTTCCACATACTTGTTTAATAGATGTTTGTTGAATAAAGCTAATAAAGCTAAATGTGAAAGCACACACTCTTCCTGACGGTGTGACTCATGCTTTACAGTTGATTGAAATATTGATTATTGTTTGTTCTATCTTTTTTTGCTTGGTTCCACGTTGGTGATTATGTCCTAGTTGTAAAGCAAGGTCTCTGAGTAATGGGACTTTACAGCATCTAACCGTGTCTCAATAATCACCTTTCAGTGAAAGTTTCAAAGATGAGATGGTGATACACTGTCTCCTACTTCAACAGCTTTAAGGGTGAGGGATCCAGCTCTCTCCAGGAAGATGCAGATTACCTCTGCACCCCGTCCTGCTTCGCTCCCCTCTGAGAGCTGGGGTTCTAGGGGCAGAATTCCAACGGGAGGAGAAATTAAGAGAATCAACAGTGGCAGAAATAAGGGTGTACTTTGGCAAAGACTACAAACGAAAAGTCAGTCTGTCCTCTTCCCCTACAGCTTCCCCTCTCTAGCTGAAAGTTCTGTCTTTTTCTTAGTAAATGTAGGAAAAGACCATTGCTTTTTCTTAAATGGTCAGAATGTGAATTTGAGGATTTATTTTGCAAGAGAGAGTCCATGAGAGAGGAGAGAGGACCCAGCGCACTGGAGTTCTGGGACAGATATCACTTCTGAGGCTGGGGACCAACCTGAGGCCAAACACATGACCCTCTGCACTCCTTGGAAGCAGGGATTGACAGTTTTCCAAGTTTAGAATATTTGTCCAAATTAGGCACTAAAACGCCTGGTTCGACTCACTTGCATATGTGTTTGTGGATCTGTTGCTATGTGCAGATACAGTTAGGAGTGTGTGACAATTGCGTGTACATAGTGTGTTCTAATGAGATATGTGGCCGTTTGTGCCTGGATGTATATAAGTAATGCACATTTATTTGTGGGCTGAAGCATGTGTGCGCGTGAGTGTGTGTGTTCACGTACATTTTAGTATGGTGGAAAACGTCAGGGGAGAGATACCTGGAGAGTTTAGACCAGATAGCAGAATGGCTATGCAAAAAACGTCCCTGAGACTTGTTTGGTTTGATAAAAAAACAACTTCAAACTATATTCTGGACTAGCTGAATTTGGTCTTTATCAAGAGACACTTTGTGTGTTACAAGAGGATCATTTTCAGATGAAGAAAAATTGGCCTTGGAAAGTCTGCCAGATATATGGCCATTGTCCAAGGAGGTAATGAAAAGTGACGTGGTACTCCTTGTATCCTAGATGTTGCCGTCTAAACCAAGTGAGTGGGATGTCATCCTTCCTTTCTAAGCATTTCTTTTGTGTCTGTGTGTGTGTATATATATATATATATATATATATATATATATATATATATATAGACCTATTATTGATTATATTACTTATTATATATATATATAGTTTATTTCCCCTTTTGTTGGCTGTATTGTTTTTCAATGTTGTTGTAATTATTGTTGTTGTTACTGATTACATAGTTGTTAGATAGGAGAGAGAGAGATGGAGAGAGGAGGGAAAGACAGAGATGGGGAGAGAAAGACAGACACCTGCAGACCTGCTTCACCACCTGTGAAGCGACTCCCCTGCAGGTGGGGAGCCGGGGGCTCAAATTGGGATCTTTTTATCCACATAATGTGTAATTAATTATAAAAAATTTCAACCCCCACTGTTGAGAGCTGAAAACCACATGTAATTATTCTTAATAGTTTGAACTCTTTTCTTGGTTAGTAGCCTAAAAAAACATTCTGGGAATGGTAAAACTGCCACCCAAACTGAACAGGATATACCCAGTCTGAAATTACTCCCAGCTGTTGAACTGGCGCAATCTCTCACCTGCTGCTCGGCTGCCATGAGGAACAAGGCCTGTGCCTGCCGTCTCTGTCTCCCCATCTCTCTCCCAGCTGCTGCACTCTCTCTCTCCACCTGCTGCTCAGCTGCCATGAGGAACAAGGCCTGTGCCTGCCGTCTCTGTCTCCCCATCTCCCTCCCAGCTGCTGCACTCTCTCTCCACTTGCTGCTCGGCTGCCATGAGGAACAAGGCCTGTGCCCTGCCGTCTCTGTCTCCCCATCTCTCTCCCAGCTGCTGCACTCTCTCTCCACCTGCTGCTCAGCTGCCATGAGGAACAAGGCCTGTGCCCTGCCATCTCTGTCTCCCCATCTCCCTCTCAGCTGCTGCACTCTCTCTCTCCACCTGCTGCTCGGCTGCCATGAGGAACAAGGCCTGTGCCCTGCTGTCTCTGTCTCCCTATCTCCCCTCCCTCAACTTCGCTTTATCCTATCAATTTACATAAATATTAAAAATGAACTAGATAAGACAAAAAATTAAAATGAATTTTCTCTTTTTGTCTCTGATTTGACTGCTTCTGGTCACCTCTTTATTTAGGAGAAACATTGAAGGAATGACGCTGCCCCAGTGCCAGCATAGCTGCCTTCTGGTATCAGGGATGGGACCAGGGGCTGCGGAATGCTTGGCCCTGCCGTCTAAGGGTGAACTAGCTGTCTAGCTCATCAAGCCTAGACATCCTAAGGAATGCCACGTTTTCCAATTTCCTGCATATTTTCTGAATGCTTCCTCTCCGTTTCTGCATGGATCATGGCCCAGTAAGAAGCAGGTTGCAAGGGAGCCTGGTCTTCAGAAGAGCTTTGAGCAACCTCGTCACTTTCATGGACCCACTTCTCATGGTGACTCGGTATTTTGCCTTTTCCTGCCACACTCATTTATTTCTGTGCTGACCTTGACCAAGGGGAAGTGCTGGATACTGATGCAATCATCTTAAAGCCATAGTTCATTCTCTCTATTGCCATATGTATATATTTCACATAATTAAGTTCTATACTAAGAACACACCTCAGAAATATTAAGGGTTAAGTTCCAGGTACCTCAATAAAGCAAATAATGCTATGTTTACATGTACAATGGCTTATTAAAGTGCAAAAGTATTTTCCTCTTTTTTTTTTTTTTTTTATCAGAGCACTGCTCAGCTCTGGCTTATGGTGGTGCAGGAGACTGAGTCTTGGACTTTGTAGCCTTGGGCATGAGGGTCTCTTTGTACAACCATTATGCTCTCTACCTCTGCCCCAAAAGCATATTCTCCAAGAACAATGACCACACCTTCGTTAAAATGTACTCTGTCTGCAGGTGTCTATCTTTCTCTCCTCCTCTCTGTCTTCCCCTCCCTCTCTCCATTTCTCTCTGTCCTATCCAACAACGACTACAACAATAATAACTACAACAATAAAAAAAAAATGTACTCTGTCTACTCATTTTAAATCTTAAGTGCTTAGATTGAAGGGATATATACTCTGAAGTGAAATCTATGCATTAAAAAGTTTGAGACATTCAATCTATTTTTCCTCTCTCATATTGACTGAATAGTGATTTATAAGATTTTAAGTTAATAGGAGCGTATATTAACACCATTCCCAAGCTCTGTGTCCCTACCCCCATTCCCCTACAGTGGAGCTGAAAATTTGGTGCAATACACCAAACTCAGTCAAATTCTGCTTTGTGTTTCCCTTACATCTTAGTATTTTTTCAGCCACCAAGTCATAGATGCTACCATGATGCCATCCTGACTTCTCTGGGCAGACAACCTCACCCAATGTGTCCTGGAGCCTCCCCTCCCCAGGCCCTGCCCCACTAGGGACAGACAGACACAGGCTGGGGTGTGGATCCACCTGCCAACACCCATGTCCAGTAATGAAAAAATTACAGAAGCCAGACCTCCCACCTTCTGCACTTGGCCCATACTCCCAGAGGGATAAAGAATAGGGAAGCTGTGGTCCGGGAAGGTGACACAGTGGATAAAACCTTGGATTCTCAAGCATGAGGTCCTGAGTTCAATCCCCGGCAGCACATGTACCAGAGTGATGTCTGGTTCTTTTTTTTTCTCTCTCTCTCTCTCTCTTTCTCTCCTTCTATCTTCATGAATAAGTAAGTAAAATCTTAAAAAAAAAAAAAAAAAAGAATAGGGAAGCTTCCAATGTGGGGGGGAGGGCTGGTGGGCATGAATGAACTCTGGTGGTGGGAATTGTATGAACATTACTCCTCATCCTGTGATCCTGTCAATCATTATTAAATCACATTACAAAAAAAAAAAGTACTTTGTTGCTACAGGAAAAGTGTTGGCCCTGATCTGAGTCTGCAGGGCAGTGGGAGCTTTCTGCTGTACAGGGTCTGCCTCAGTGTTGACAGCAGAGTGACCCAGGTTGCGATGCTGAGACCGGGGTGCTGACCCAGGTTGGGATGCTGAGACCGGGGTGCTGACCCAGGTTGGGACGCTCAGACTGGGGTGCTGAACCAGGTTGGGACGTTCAGACTGGGGTGCTGACCCAGGTTGGGACGCTCAGACTAGGGTGCTGACCCAGGTTGGGACGCTCAGACTGGGGTGCTGACCCAGGTTGGGACGCTCAGACTGGGGTGCTGACCCAGGTTTGGATGCTCAGACTGGGGTGCTGACCCAGGATGGGACGCTCAGACTGGGGTGCTGACCCAGTTTGGGATGCTGAGACTGAGGGTGCTGACCCAGGTTGGGATGCTGAGACTGGGGTGCTGACCCAGGTTGGGATGCTCAGACTGGGGTGCTGACCCAGGTTGGGATGCTCAGACGGGGGTGCTGACCCAGGTTGGGACGCTCAGACTGGGGGTGCTGACCTAGGTTGGGATGCTCAGACTGGGGTGCTGACCCAGGTTGGCATGCTCAGACTGGGGTGCTGACCCAGTTTGGGACGCTCAGACTGGGGGTGCTGACCCAGTTTGGGATGCTGAGACTGAGGGTGCTGACCCAGGTTGGGATGCTCAGACTGGGGTGCTGACCCAGGTTAGGATGCTGAGACTGGGGTGCTGACTCAGGTTGGGATGCTGAGACTGGGGCTGCTGACCCAGGTTGGGATGCTGAGACTGGGGTGCTGACCCAGGTTGGGATGCTCAGACTGGGGTGCTGACCCAGGTTGGGATGCTGAGACTGGGGTGCTGACCCAGGTTGGGATGCTGAGACTGGGGTGCTGACCCAGGTTGGGACGCTCAGCCTGGGGCTGCTGACCCAGGTTGGGATGCTGAGACTGGGGTGCTGACCCAGGTTGGGATGCTGAGACTGGGGGTGCTGACCCAGGTTGGGACGGCTCAGACTGGGGCTGCTGACCCAGGTTGGGATGCTCAGACTGGGGTGCTGACCCAGGTTGGGATGCTGAGACTGGGGTGCTGACCCAGGTTGGGATGCTGAGACTGGGGTGCTGACCCAGGTTGGGATGCTCAGACAGGGGTGCTGACCCAGGTTGGGATGCTCAGACTGGGGTGCTGACCCAGGTTGGGATGCTGAGACTGGGGTGCTGACTCAGGTTGGGATGCTGAGACTGGGGTGCTGACCCAGGTTGGGATGCTCAGACTGGGGTGCTGACCCAGGTTGGGATGCTGAGACTGGGGGTGCTGACCCAGGTTGGAACGGCCCAGACTGGGGTGCTGACCCAGGTTGGGACGGCTCAGACTGGGGTGCTGACCCAGGTTGGGACACTCAGACTGGGGTGCTGAGCCAGGTTGGGATGCTCAGACTGGGGTGCTGACCCAGGTTGGGACACTCAGACTGGGGTGCTGACCCAGGTTGGGATGGCTCTTACTGGGGTGCTGACCCAGGTTGGGACGGCTCAGACTGGGGTGCTGACCCTGGTTGGGACGCTCAGACTGGGGGTGCTAAGGAAACTAGTAAAACAACCCAGGTGTTTCTTTGCACATCTGTTGTGCTGTATTTCACTTGAGATGCTTGTGTAGTTAGCAGTGCTATTTGAGAATGTCTTACTCGGAAAACCGCCTTAAAACCTGGAGTTGCTCTGCTTACACCCAGTTGGTTCTGGATTCATGTACCATTCTAGATCCATTATTGTCATTTCAACAATGTTCACAGCCTCTTCATCAGGGCTGACTCCAGCTCAAGAAAGCACTTCCCTTGCTAATCTCTAAGAAGCAACGCCCCATTAACTACAATTTTATCACGAGACTGTAGCAGTTCATTCACATCTCCAAGTTCCATCTCTAATTCTAGCCTTATTTTAAGCAGTCTATTGTTCCTTCCAGAACAACAATAACATCAAAGATCATAGCATAGTATCTGTAATGGTAATAACAGCGTTAGTAATAGTGACAACAATAATAATGGAACTACTGCAGGAAGTGCCACAGTGTGGCACAGAAACACAAATCGTGGGTGGAAGACAGTGAACTGGTTCTGCAAATAGACTCTCTTGCCTGAGCCTCTCAGGTCCCAGGTTCAGTCCTCAGCACCACCATAAGCCAGAGCTGAGCAGGGATATGGAGTGTCTTTCTCTCTCTCTCTCCCTCTCTCTCTCTCTCTCTCTCTCTCTTTCTCTCTCTCTCTCTCTCTCTCTCCTGTATGTCTCTTAAAGTAAATAAAATAATTTTTAAAAGAAACAAAATGATCACTTGCTGTTGGGAAAATGTGGACATCTTTTTTGTTCTTGTTGTCATGGGGCCTTCACTGTTCCAGGCCAATGTTTTTCAGATAGTAAGAAACAGACAACGACAGAGGAAAAGACATCAAAGTGGCAATATTAGCCTGCTGTATCCCTTAGGAGCGAGCACCAGTCTGGTACAAGGCAAAGCAAGCATCTCAAAGCTCACCTATCTTGCTTGCCCTTGCTGGAAACAGAGTCGCCATCAACATTCGACTTGTAAAGCAAACAGCAACGAAAGCAGTATTTGGAAGGACAACAGAGTGAGTTTTGATAAAAATAAGGTATCCTTCAGGTAGACAGGGATCAGAGTTTTACTAGACCAAGCTGCTGCAGTGTGTCTTATTCTTGAGGGTGCTGTCATCTTAACTCTGCATGCAAGCCAGCTGCCTCATTCTGGGGTTTCTAGTCTTTTAATTTTAGCTCACAGTCACACCAACAAGTCATGCTCAACTCCCTGTACCATCATCATTGCAGTGTTGATTAGTCATTCTAAAGAATGTCTGCTACAGAAGAAGCACTTGGTCTTCATTCGACAGGTCAAATGAAATCATATGCGTCAGTAATTTGCAGGGAAAGTGCTATCTGCAGAAAGACCACCATATATTACAACAAAGCATTGTCCTATGATCTCCCAAACTTCCCTGCTGTCACTGCTTACCAGCCACTTCAACCCCTGAAAATTGTTGATTTTTTTTTCTGAGCCTAGTATGTTTTTCCCCCAAGAAGGCATACAGTATGCAGTCTCTCAGGTCTACATCTTAGATATTGTAATTCCTTAAGACAAACTTGCCTGGTTCCTACTTGCTTTACTACTGTAGAAAAGGTAGGGATCCCCAAACATAATTATGAATTTCTTTTTATCTTTTTAATTTGATAGGTTTTATATCTTGGACTCTAAATCTCTATGCTTAGGTGTTGGTCTGCTTCTAAGACCCCTTCTGTTGCATTGCTTAACTCTGTGGACTATTTACATCATCACTGTTTTCATTGGTTTAGTCCCCACTGGTTCGCTCGCTTTTTCCTTCTCCCCACCCCCTATCCTATGTACATCTCTTCTGACCTGACACTTCTGCCTCAGGAGATATATATATAGGACAGGGTTGTGATTAGAGCTAGCTAGCTTGGACTGCATCCCTGCTTGTCAATAAAGATTGAATGCATTCCCAGCTCAGCCATGAGTCCCTGGTCTCTCTCCCACCTGCGAAGCTAGCCCAACATCTGGTGCCTGAAACAGGGACCGGCACCAATGTGGGACCTAACCCGCCCATCCCCCAGATAAATAAAGCCGTTTGGCTACCTATCCACTATGGGCTGCCTTTCTACTTATGAAGAGGTTTCCCAAAGCCTCTACTCTTTCTTCATGAGACAGTTTCTCTGTCTCTGTAACATTTTGCTCTGGCCCACACTTTGGTTCCCTGACTAGGAACTTTGGTTCCTTATGACCATGATCATAGAGCTTGGGAGATGCACGGAGATTTCCCCTGGGACTTTCTGTATTCCCTCTCGCATGTTTCCCGAGGAGAAGGACTACATTTTGCTCGGGGCCACACTTTGGTTCCTTATGACCCTGATCATAGAGCTTGGGAGATGCATGGAGATTTCCCCTGGGACTTTCTGTATTCCCTCTCGCATGTTTCCCATGGAGAAGGACTACTCTAACTTGAAGAGCATTCTCCGGTACCCTGACAGTCCCCGAGAATGAAGACACGTGGTTAGTTCTACCCTCCTGATTAGATTCTTTCTTTGATGGGAAGACGTTTTTAAAAATGGGTGCCTGCAGCAATCCAGCAGGAACCCTCAGAAGCACCCTAAATGGAATTTCGAGGAGCTTTTTGGACTAGGACGCCCTCCGGGGACTCATGATGCTGCATGGTGAGATCTGGATAATCTGGTTCAAGGTGAAAGAAGCAAAAACTGCCTACCGATTCCCCCTCGTTGTTCTCTCTGAATATCTTAAGTTTGCTGTCTGCTTTCAGTTGCGTTTCATAAGAGAGTGATTTGAATGACTGAATTTTTGTATGACATTGACTTTACAAAAAAAAAAAAAATTCTGGATGCAGCCATGATTTATAGAGACATCCAGAAACAATCCAAAAAACTGTTTTTTCCTCTTTTGATTTTTCTTTTACATCTTGGTATAAATGAGAAACTTTTTATCCTGAAAACTGTATGAGTATGGGCAGGGTGGATAGTGCAATGGTTATGTTAATGATTCTCAGACCTAAGGCTTCTAACCCTGGTCCTTTTATTGAGTTTAAACTGTTTAAACAACCTTAAAATCATACTAGAAAGGACTTCCAATTATAATGGAGTTATCAATTATAGTAAACTTCTAATCTGCTACAAGTTTTGTTTGACAAGTAAGTGAATTACAGCTGTCAAGTCTTCACATGAAAAAGCATCTGCTCAAATGAAATCCCTGGAAATCCGTTTGGACCTGTTCTCTGACATCACCCACAAGATGGCACGACTACAGCAGCCCCACCCCCCCAAAACCAATGATGTGACCAGACATGACCTGAAGAAACAGATTCACAGACTCCAAAGCTCACTCTCTGCAGAAAAGCGGAATTCTGGTGGCTGACCTTCCCCATCGAGACAGACGTGCAGCATTTCATCCCCTGGCATTTCTTCCGTGGTCATCTGCTTTGGACTGACACTTCTATTGGACTTACTGGCACACCTGTTGGACACTTTACACAATTTTATAGCAGTTTCCCTTTATGCTGCTGGGTTTCTCAAAGACTGACCGCAGCAGTCCATGGACTTTGCAGCCAGATGCCTTGGGACTCTATAGGCTATGCCCCCTCGCCTGCAGACCCTGTCCCCAGAGGAAGGACACCCCCCCCCCCCGCCTTACTAGGTCCTGCCTCCAGAGGCAGGAAATGTCCTTTGAGGCATGAAGCACCTCCAGAGGCAAGACATGCCCACAGAGGCAGGAAACGCCCTTTCGCCTGCTAGACCCTGCCCTTTAAGACAGGAAACTCCCCCTCAGGCCTCCCCTTGGCATCACACTGGTTCTTGCTGCTCTCTTACTTGTTCCTCCATGTCTTGTGCCAGTTCTTTTGAAAATGCCTGTATGATATAGGTTACCGTTCACCACACATTCCTGATACTATGGCCATTAGTTAAAAAGAAAGGGGGAAGTGTTGGTCTGCTTCTAAGATCCCTTATGTTGCATTGCTTAACTCTGTGGTCTATTTACATAATCGTTGTTTTCATTGGTTTAATCCCCACTGGTTAGCGCTTTTTCCTTCTACCCACCCCCTATCCTACGTGCATCCTCTTCTGACCTGACACTTCCACCTCAGGAGATATATAAGACAGGATTGTGATTAGAGATAGCTAGCTTGGACTGCATCCCCGCTCGTCAATAAAGATTGAACTGCGTTCCCAGCTCAGCCATGAGTCCCTGGTCATCTCTCTCCCACCTGCGAAGCTAGCCCAGTTTTAGGTACATATTTAGTTTTTTATATATGTAATTTATTGATAAACTGACCTCCTTAACTTTGTGTCACTGTCTGTTCCTCAAAATATTGATTCTAGTGATATTTATTCAGTGTGGTATTAATATAATCAGTCTATTTATTATCTTTTAGTATATGATGTTCCATCTGCTACAAACAGTATCTTGCATGACCCTGATTTTCAATCCATGCCACAAATTTCTGTTCTTAATTATGCCATTCATACTATTAATAATTAACATAATTGTTGACACAGTTGAAATAAATTCTACCACTTTGCTAGATGTTTCCAATTTGTTTTCGTTTCTTCTATTTTTTTAATTTTCTACCTGATTCTGAATGGAGTATATTTCTGTGACTCTGCGTGTTCCACTGCTGGCTTATTAGTGCTCTATCATGTGTTATTTACATAGAGAAAAGGAGAGAGAGAGAGAGAGAGAGAGAGAGAGAGAGAGAGGGAGATGGAGAGGGAGAGGGAGAGGGGGAGAGAGAGGGAGAGGGAAAGGGGGAGGGGGAGGGAGAGGGAGAGGGAGAGGGAGAGGGAGAGGGAGAGGGAGAGGGAGAGGGCGAGGGAGAGGGAGAGGGAGAAGCAGAGTCCCAAAGCTTCCTTCCCTCAAATCTAGGTCTCACATGGCAAAGCAGCACATTACCCACCTTTCTTCTATACACGTCTATATTTTTCTTTTTTAATTCAGATTATTTTTTGTCATCGCTGAAGCTTCCCTGCTTCAGGCCAGCTTTTTCAGATTAAGAGACAGAGACAGAGGGAGAGAGGGAAAATTAACACAGCACTGGATCTTCCTGCAGCAGGGGAGGCTGAACTTGAATCTGAGTTCATAGAGGACAACGCAAGCTAGCTAAGCTGTCTCTCTAGCCAAGTACATGCTGTTCACTCTGCTTGTTTGCTTGGTTGGCTGACTGTCACCAGACATTTGCCGCTCCCAAGCAACTTTTTCAGGTAGGGCACAGTTTGAACGTGTTTGTATGCATGGGGAAGCAAGAACATTATCCAGGTGAGCTATTTGCCAGAGCTAGAACTATAAATGTTTAAATGCTGGATCTTCCTAAACACACACACACACACACACACACCAGATACTTATCACAATATGCCTGCAACGATTATCTCCCTTCCCATGGTACAAGCAACTTATAATTTCAGACATTCCCTTCCAAAATTTGAGTATCATTATTTCGCAGTTTATTATTACTTCTGTTGTATTAAATATTTAAGAATGCTTTCAAGCAATTTAAAGCTTGATTCATTTTGTTATTTTCAGACTTCTATTTATCTTTGACTTTCCATCATTTGAATATGACATTCAGAGGTATGTGTGCCTGTGTGTGTGTGTCTGTACTAAGCTGGTATCATTATAACTTTTCAATAGAAATGCCAAAAATAGAACACTTCTTTAATTACAATGTATAAGGTCCATCAATGTGTTGGGGGCTCTACATATTACTTAATTTTGTATTTACAATCACCATGCAAAGATCTTGTAAAATGTAAAGGTTAGAGTTAAGATGGTATGGACAGGCTGCGGTCTCTGAGCTGGTAGTGATCCCATGGAAACTGCCACAGTATACATCTGCTCACAGATCCACGTTTCTCTTCTGTACAATCCAGTGCTTGGAGACCCTTGTATAAAATAGATGAATACCTGTTTTTAACAGTTCATACATAATTCACAGTCCTGTTCCCTTTTCTCTTAACATCATTTTCGTATTTTCTATTTCATTCATGTCACAATCATATCTCCAAACACATTAAAGTTATTTCTTAACCTTCTTCTCATAAGAACTTATCATAACTGAGAGCAATTTCTGTTTCCAAGCCAGTCTGCAATGAATTCCAAGATCACATATTGCCCCATACCCAGATGTTCACTTTACTGTGACTGACCTGACAGTTAGCAGGCAGTTCTGAGGAACTGAGTGATACTGCCCTTGGGTTTCAAACTTGGATTTAAGGAGCATCTGACTTCTTTGCAGAAATCAGTCTTCTCAAGGGGGATACTGAAATAGGTTGAAAATCACATGTATGATATCAATTAAATCGACTTCACTGAGTATAGGAGAATCCAGAGCTGCACTCTAGCACATAGGGTTCTGGGGAGAGACGAAGAAGAACGCGTGTGTGTCAGGGACAAAGGCGGAAAGAGGACACACTCATCTTCACTCTGCCTCTTTGATAAGGAGAGGTGAGAATTCTAGCTCAGGTCACAAGAGAAATGAGTTACTGGCTCTAAATATCACTGACAACCAGCTCTGGCATTCACACCAGTCACCCGCCGTTCCATTTCTGAGGCTCTATATCATGTAAAATCTTGAGGCTTCGCTAAGTATATGGAATGATTTTAAATTGTTTGAGGACATCCCAAAACTGGGTAGGGCCAAAGAACCTGGACATCCACCTGGCTCTACTGAAGCCACTACAGATGGTGACAGCTCCAACAGTCTGTCCCTCTTGAATTTATTCCTGGTAGGACAGCATTGTCTAAATATTAGATGAGGGTCGGGTGGTGGAGCACCTGGTTGAGCACGGACCCAGGTTCAAGACCCTGGTCCCCACCTGCAGGGAAAATGGTGAAGCAGGGCTGCAGGTGTCTCTGTCTCTCCCTTCCACTCAATTTCTGGCTGCCTGTATCCAATAAATAAATAAAGATAATAAAAATTTAAATATCTCATGACGCACGCAACATTTATGTACAATTCTGGCTTGAGGTCACCTCTGCAGGTGTTACTGAGTACTCACTAACCATGACTCAGGGAAGCACCAGGAGCGTGACTATTAATAAGAAGCTGTGTCAGACTAAGCGGGTGAGAGCAGCACACAAAGGTGCTGTGATGCTGAAAGCCACGAGATGGTCCAGGCAACACTAAGGCCTGAGCAGAGAGAGAGGCCACGCATCCCGAGCTCGGCAGAAGCCTTAGAGTATGACAGCACGCACAGACTAAGGGAACTGTCTACAACAGAGTAAAATAAAGCAGCAGTGACTTTTCCACTTAGAAAAGTTGAAGCACCCAGAAGTCGGGTGGTAGCACACATGGCACGAAGCGCAAGGACCAGTAAGGATCCAGGGGAGTCACTTCACAGGTGGTGAAGCAGGTCTGCAGGTGTCTGTCTTTCTCTCCCCCTCTCTGTCTTCCCCTTCTCTCCCTATTTCACTCTGTCCTATCCAACAATGACATCATCAACAACAATAATAATAACCACAACAAGGATAAAACAACAAAGACAACAAAAGGAAAAAAAAAGCCTCCAGGAGCAGTGGATTCCTGAGCCCCAGCAATAACCCTGGAGGCAAAAAAAAAAGCCATAAAAAAAAGGAAAGTTTAAGCACCCTCTACATTTAAAAGCACTAGGAAAACATAAGCACACAGATAAACATATATATATATATGTGTGTGTGTGTGTGTGTGTGTGTGTGTGTGTGTACATATATATGCCCCCTTATTACTGAACTTTTTATTGACAATATAATCATGAAAAAATAGTTGTTTATTATATTCCACAGCTTCAGTTTAAACTTTTAACTCCCTGCTATAAATCTTAGACGTATTGCTCAGACACGTGTATAACCTCCATAGCTGGGAGTAACTAAGAAACAGGTTCTCTTCTTTAACTGTGAGGCATCTGCTTTCAGTGCTTCCTCGCTTCATGCAGTCCGAGAGGTTACTGTGTGAGCACACTCCTTGCCTGTGGGAGGCCTTGGATGGAATGTTTACCTGGCCTCTCTCTCTTTTCTATAAAATGAATATACCCTTAAAAGGTTCCTGGGGTTGGGAATCCGGAAGTAGCACAGCGGGTTAAGCACACATGGTGCAAACCGGTGTAAGGATCCCGGTTTGAGCCCCCAGCTCCCCACCTGCAGGGGAGTCGCTTCAGGTGTCTGTCTTTCTCTCCCCCTCTCTGTCTTTCCCTCCTCTCTCCATTTCTCTCTGTCCTATCCAACAATGACGACATCAATAACAACAATAATAACCACAATGACAAAACACAACAGGGCAACAAATATTAAAAAAGGTTCCTGGGCTTCTGCCCTAGTGAGAAATTCATTTCTCAGCTCACACGCCTAACACAGTCTGTCATGAAGAAGTATCAGGGTCGCACCAGCCACGGCATAAGTTAGGAGCTGTCCCAAACAAGCATTTAGTAAAGTCTTTAGTCACTGTTGGCAGTCAGTTTCCCTGGGTCTCTCATGGGCTGCACATCTGACGAAGGCAGCACTGGCTACTTCCGTCCCACACTATTTTTAAGACATGTTTGAAATGTAGTCTCAGAAGACAGCAGCAGCACATCTCCCTAGAGTGGAGGAAGTGTCCCGACCACCGTCACAGAAGGTCTGTTTCCCTCTCACTCAGGGCTCTGTGCCGGGAGTCTAGGTGGCATTCTGTGTGTCCTGTGGTGCCCTGTGGTGGCTGAGGCCCTGGGGACATGGTGTAAAAACACGGGGATCATGCTCTGGCTATAGTTATAATAAACCACCCTCCACCCACGATCCAGCTGTCTGATGTCTTCTGCCACCACCCACAAGTATGGGGCAGGCTGCTACGTCAGCTTAAGAGAGGGACAAAGGGGAAACCCTCAGCAGAACCTGGACTGGAGCAGGTGGATTGCGCCAAAGTGGAAGGCTCTGGGTGGAGGGGAGGGTTCACATTCTGGATCCCCAAAGTGGAAGGCTCTGGGTGGAGGGGGGGTTCAGCATCTGGATCCCCAAAGTGGAAGGCTCTGGGTGGAGGGGGGGTTCAGCATCTGGATCCCCAAAGTGGAAGGCTCTGGGTGGAGGGGAGGGTTCAGGATCTGGATCCCCAAAGTGGAAGGCTCTGGGTGAAGGGGGGGTTCACGTTCTGGATCCCCAAAGTGGAAGGCTCTGGGTGGAGGGGAGGGTTCAGGATCTGGATCCCCAAAGTGGAAGGCTCTGGGTGGAGGGGAGGATTCACATTCTGGATCCCCAAAGTGGAAGTCTCTGGGTGGAGGGGAGGGTTCAGGATCTGGATCCCCAAAGTGGAAGGCTCTGGGTGGAGGGGAGGGTTCACATTCTGGATCCCCAAAGTGGAAGGCTCTGGGTAGAGGGGAGGGTTCAGGATCTGGATCCCCAAAGTGGAAGTCTCTGGGTGGAGGGGAGGGTTCAGGATCTGGATCCCCCAAAGTGGAAGTCTCTGGGTGGAGGGGAGGGTTCACGTTCTGGATCATGATGGCAGAGGAGGACCTACTGGGGGGTGCATTGTTATGTGGAAACTGGGAATGCCACCCACGTGCCAACTACTCTATTTCACTGTGACTATAAACCACTAAGGCCCCCAATAAAGGACGTAAAAGCAATCATGTCTCAGTACCTTCTAATTTTTCCATGATGCTTGTCATGACAATGGGGTACCCACAGATAGTGGCTCTCTTTCTGGGAACGGAAAAATGAAGGTTTCATAAAGCAGTTGGTAGGATTTGAGGGAAATCTATGGACAGATAGAATAAATTGTTTGGTCCTTAGGTTAAAAAAAAAAAGGTACTCCACTTTATTTTCCTGTTCACAAAGAGTAACTGCTAACAACATAGCCGGCTAACAGAAAGCAGGAGACATAGCTGTTCTGCTGCTAACTAGCTACTCCGTGGACAAGTTTCCTAGCTCTGATCTGTAGAATTACTCACAACAAGGAGTAAGACTCTAACTGCTGTAACGATATTTGGGTAAATAAAGGTTGCCCCCATTTCAGACAACAGAGAGATGCACAGGTCTATGGACTGAGAACACCAAGATAAGAAGCCAGGTGAGCTGCTCCTGCTTTTACTGGTTCTCGTCACCCAATCTGGTCCCCTACGCCTACACTGAACTTCTCTGTTCCAGTCTCTTGGAAACAGAGCTGGCAGTCAGCTGAGGTCAAGAACAAACACCTCATCACAGACCCCTGCAAGCATCCACCCGGCTTTGACCTAGCACGTTATGATTGGGCCCTCCTCAATCGCTATCGTACAGGCCATGGCCGGTGCGCCGCTATGTTCCATCGCTGGGGAGCCAGAGACGACCCGAACTGCCCCTGCGGCTCCAGACAGACTATTACCCACATAGTCAACGACTGCCACCTCTCCAGATTCAAAGGAGGTCTCGAAACTTGACATCAGGCTCAACCTGACGCTGTTGACTGGCTACGGAAGAAGGGCAAACGCTAGAGGAAGGGTGAAAGCACTGGGCGGGCAGACTGCTTCCTAGCTAATAATAGCACGCACAATGACAAGAGAACCCCTGAGGTCTGTCTTTCTAGCATTTAAAACAGATATATTCCTCATAGAAATGTCTTTGTTACTCAAAGGTCTTGGTGTCTGGTTTTATTTTGGCAGGACAGGGAGCAGTTGGGGGCAAAAGGGGAAAGAGAGCGAGAGAGACAGCAGCACTCACAAAGCTTCCCACTGCAGGTGGCGACTGGGGCTTGAACCATAGGTAAAGCACAGGCGAATTTAGTTTGAGTCATTAAAAAGAGTGTTAGTTCTTCCTCAGGAAGATTTTACTGAAATAGGAAATATCCTGTGATGAATCACAGCTGTGGCATGGGCTAGCATCTGGGTTATAATTGCTGTGAACTGGACTTGGCATGCTAATAAAGCTATCTTTTGGAGGTTGACTGATATCGAAAGAAATGCATTAGGTCCCTGAGACTGCCACCAGTGAGCAGGGAAACTCTCCTATTCCTGATGGTGGACTGTGGGGTAGACCCTTGAGGCCACCGTCAGCATGCAGGGAAACTCCCTGAGATCTGATGTTGAAATCACAGAGTTCAGAAAAGGAAGCTTAGCAGCCGATGTCCTAAATTAAAGGGATTTCCTTAAAGAAGATGGCCACTGTGCGGGTCACAACCAAGTCAGTCACTGGTTGCTAAACTCTCAGCCTTACCACAGTTTCTGAAGCCATGGGATTCAGGACACAGACAGGTTCACCAGGGCTAAGACTAGAATCAATGAGCTATTCTCCATTTAGAAGGTCCAATCTCAGACGCTTCTTGGGTCTTAAAAGTTAGTGGGGATTGAATACTAAAATAGTATAGCTACCCCACCCAGATTAACTGGTGAGACATCGTTGATACTAATGGCCCTATCAAATGCATCAGATAATCATGTCTGCTCTAAAGATTCACCACCAGAGCAAACAAGGTGAATATACTTTCAATTACCTGCTTAAAATCAAACACATTTTGATAAACTATTTTGTCGATTTTAAATTGCTGATAGGTGTTGCATGTGTTGTTCACTGGCTCTGTTTCTGTGTGTGTGAGCAATTTCACATATTATAAAAGGTTCTGATCAGAAAGATTGAACACATTACTATTAGTGGCTTTTATCAGTATACTTATTTCTTATTATAATTTTATTAGTGCTTTAATAATAACTAGCAAGGTTGTAAAGTAACAGGGGCATTATTCCACACAGTTCCCACCACCAGAATTCTGTGTCCCAACCCCTCCACTGGAAGCTCTGTTTCTTTCTCCCACTTCCTTCCCCTTCCTCGAACATCTAAGTTTCTTAGAAAGCAAAGTTGACACTTCAAGTTTACACTAAAATTATGGAATTAATTACACTTCCTCTAGGAAAGGCACCTAGGACCTACAGGGATTGAAACAACTATGGTGTTCATTAGTGAGACTGCCATAATAATAGGATTGTGTAAAAAACAAATTTGTGTAAAAAACAAATCTTTCTCAGAGTTGGACAGGAGTTAATGTGAGAAGCAACAGAAGCTCCTTTTCATATTCTTCTCTTTGAAGAGCACAGGTCAGTCTTGTGCCAGGACCTAGCCATGGCTAACCTCCATCCATTTGGCAAGACATATTGTGACCCAGTTTTAGTCGTTTTAATTTGCCTCTCAAGACGACCTGTTGAATGATTTGGTGGCCACCCTACACTAAAGTCAGACAAGATTTCATGTTCATGTCTGTTCTCATCTCTCCCTCCAGTGATGCTAATAGGCTGTCTGAGGTAAGAACCTAGACTATAAAAAAAGAGCCTAGACCATGTTCATCCTCAAGTCTGTAGTCACCACTTCAATGTTTGTCATGAGAAAAAGACTCCCAATGAGTACAAAGGAGTCAAATGCCAAAGAGACTGGGTCACGGGCTCCTTAGAGAAGTGGTTCTCCTTTCAGTCACATCTGCATCTTAATGGGTTTTAAGAAGACCAGTTTTCAAGACAAGTCTTGTTGGTCTCAGAATGAGCCACCCAGCCAGCAGCCCAAGATTATCCCACTGTCCCTCAAACCAGGCACAGCTGAGTAAGGGATCATGATCCACATGATGTGACGGAAACGGCCTCATCACTGGTGTGGCTCCTGGCTCCTGACCGGGAGCAACGACCAGTAGGAATGTATCTCAAAGTTTGCTTGGGGAGAGACACAGCTCATGGTGCCCAGAGGGCACAAGCCTCGCCAGGCATGTGGCCCAGGTACAATCCCAGCACCCAGTGGCAGTGCCACAGAGGGCGGGGTTCACACAAGTGCTTATTTATTCCCCGCCCCCTCTCTCCCTCTCCTGTTTCTTCTCCCTCTTTCTTTCCCTGGCCTTCTCTCCTTGTCCCTCTCTCTCCCTCTCCTTCTCCCTCTCTCTCCCTCCCCTTTCTCTCCTCCCTCTTTCTCTCTCTCCTGTCTCCTCCCTCTCCCTCTTCCTCCTCCTCCTCTCCCCCTTTCTCCTTCTCCCTCCCCTCTCTCCCTCTCCCCTGTCTCTCCCCCTCCTCCCCCTCCCCACACCCCAGCTCCTCAAGAACAAAGGAAGTTTTTGCCAGTAATGTTGGTTTTTTATTGATTCAGTCATTCTCCTCGACTGATCTGTCTGGCCATTACTGGAGGGAAAGCTGAACATGCCGGATCAAATGCAGCTTTCTGCAACTTTGTAAAGTAAATTTATCTTTCCTGGTAGCCTACACTACACACACAGACACGTAACCAGGAAACAACAAAAACGAGGATGCACAAAGCTCTCTGAAGTGAGAGTTGGCAGCGTTTCTACTAGTGATTTGCTACTGATGTACACAATCACGAGAGATCGGGGGTCTGATTCCACACTGTTCCCACCACCAGAGTGGTGTCCCCATCCCTCCACTGGAAACTGTCGTGGTTCTCCCACGGTCCCAGATGTGGGCTGGCTAATATTTCTATAACTGTCCCAGATGTGGGCTGGCTAATATTTCTATAACTGTCCCAGATGTGGGCTGGCTAATATTCCTATAACTGTCCCAGATGTGGGCTGGCTAATATTTCTATAACTGTCCCAGATGTGGGCTGGCTAATATTTCTATAACTGTCCCAGATGTGGGCTGGCTAATATTTCTATAACTGTCTGTATTTCTATACGTTTGCCCATGTCTTCTGTGGTCCTGCCTTCTCTTCCCAAGTCTCCTCCACTGATGGCTACTCCCCAGTGTCTTTCCTTCCCTCTGCTCTCTGGGTCCTGATGGACTTGGAGCTCAGAGCGTTGTAGTCATCCTCCCCTAACATTTCTCTCCCTCTGGGCTCAGAAGAAATACTGTATGCATTGGGGGAAGTATATATCAATCAAAGGACAGTCACTGTCCCCGTGACAACCTTTATCAGAATCATTGACGGAGTTAAACATAGGTCTAAGTGAGACCCACTAAAATCTGAGATGTAGTTCCTCTGTAATTTGAGGCCAGCCCTCACTAACCTAATGCGGGTTTGGATACTACGAATGGTACTCAATACCTTAGCTACTAGGGCTGGCAGCTTTTAGAGACTAAAAAGGAACTCCAGGTTTACTTCTACTGGTCTGCTTATAAACACTAAAATGAATTCTTTAGAAATATTTCCCACCAGGCTATTACTATAAGTTCCAGCAGATGTGTCCACATCGTACTGCATCCCAAGATTCACCTTGGCGGTGGGCAAGAGCAGGGAAACATCGCTTCTAACTGTGGTGACCATGGAACCGGGCATTCCCTGAGGAAGTACAGACGTTCATTTCCTTAATACTGAAAATGATTTCTTCCTCGTTACTTCCCTAAAATAAAATAGGATGAAAACTAATTTTATTTTACAAAGTAAGTGCTGACACATGGAGTCAGGAAACCTGGATTTTAATTCCGGTTTTGGTAACTGCTCTAGAACCTTGCTGTCAGTGAAATGATAAAAACAGAAGATGGGGGGAGTCGGGCTGTAGCGCAGCGGGTTAAGCAAAGGTGCAAAGCACAAGGAGCGGCATAAGGATCCCGGTTCAAGCCCCCGGCTCCCCACCTGCAGGGGAGTCACTTCACAGGCGGTGAAGCAGGTCTGCAGGTGTCTGTCTTTCTCTCCCCTCTCTGTCTTCCCCTCCTCTCTCCATTTCTCTCTGTCCTATCCGACAACGACAACATCAACAACAACAACAATGATAACAAGGGCAACAAAAGGGAAAATAAAAAAAGAAAAGGAAAGAAAAAAAAACAGAAGAGGGGATTGAATACCCTTTCTATCTCCAATCCATATCTAAATTCTCTGATTACTTCCGCTAAAATTCAAGTGTTTGATTTGGAACAAAATGAATTTTAGATAGTCAAGTGTAAAGTCTCCGATTCTGTTTCTTTTCTGGAGGAACTTTAATTGTGCAGAAGAGTGGACCTTATGATAGCATTATTCTGATAGCATCGCTATATACATCCATTGAAGCATCATGCCAGCTTGAAAGTATTCTTTACTTTCACTCTCTGAGGATGCTTCTTGTGAAATATCCATTCCAGTAGAGAGTAGACGTAGAAAAGAAAGCTGCTTGTAAACACTTATGCAATAATTTGAGTACTTAAAAATACAAATTAAGAATTATCTTGAATTCATAAAATTCTAAAACATTATCTAATACTTGTCAATTATACAGGTTTGTGAAAATGTAAAGGAAAACATCCACTGAACTTAATGAAAACAACCAAAGTGTATAGATGTGAAAACATGAGGAAGGGCCGGGTGGTGGCACACCTGGTTAAGCACAGGTCACAGGTCTGAGCCCCCGTCCCTAGAAGCTTTGCAAGTGGTGAAGCAGGGCTGCAGGTGTCCCTCTGGCTCTCTCCCTGTCACTCCCTTCCCTCTCAATTTCTGGCTGTTTCTATCCAATAAATAAATACAATAAAAAATTTAAAAGAAAATAAGAGAGGCACACATTAAGCTGAAGAACATTTATGTAATTGTCTCTTGACTTAATCTTGTTTTCATAAGGTGCCAATCATTTTACTCCAATATAATTTTAGATGTATTCTAACGTGTGTTTTTAGGACTTTGTTTTTAAATGTATATAGAACTTCATTTAGAATAATTTACAGACATTAGGACTTTGTTTTTAAATGTATATAGAACTTCATTTAGAATAATTTACAGACATTAGTTTACTTATAGTCACTAGAGTTCTACTAAATAAACAGGCCACTTCATTTAAATTATGTAATTTTACTGTTGTATTTAAGGAAATAATTCTTTTTTTCTTTTTTAAATATTTTTTAAATATTTATTTATTTATTCCCTTTTGGTGCCTTTGTAGTTATTATTTTTGTTATTAATGTCATCATTGTTGGATAGGACAGAGAGAAATGGAGAGAGGAGGGGAAGACAGAGAGGGGGAGAGAAAGACAGACACCTGCAGACCTGCTTCACCGCCTGTGAAGTGATTCCCTGCAGGTGGGGAGCCGGGCTCGAACTGGGATCCATTCATCAGTCCTTGCGCTTTGCGCCACGTGCCACGTGCGCTTAAGCCTCTGCACTACCCGACTCCCAGGAAACGATTCTTAAAATTCAAGTTGGAAAACAGCTGCTGGCTCAAGGACCTAAATAACAGAATGGGTCTTTATTACAGTTACCTTTGAGTAAAAATATAAACAAGTATCCCTGCGTTTTCATCCTTTGTGCCTCCTCTTTCTTGTGTGTTTCTCCTGTTCTTAGTACTTTCTATTTTCAGTTCACAAGCATATATATACATGCACATGGTTTCACTGAAATATCCAACTAATAAATTTTCATTAATTAAATCATCTACATAAATTCCACAACTTTAATTTCCCTTTCCCGTTGAAACACCTAATGTAGACTGGTCCCAGCCTCTGGGCGGCCCAAGATTATGAACATTAGAAGGTACAACATAGCGTAGTCAAAGATGCACCACTCAGATATTGGTGTCTCTCTCTGCTGTTGCCTGTCCTTCCTGCTGATAAAGGCACTGAACTTGAGAAGGTCTACCTGAGTTTGAACTCAGGAAGAGATCGAACCCAGAATTCTCAGCACCACACCTAACGCAGATGAACTAGCTGCATTCCTACAGCCAACTCTGAGATCACTGTGATGCTGCCTGTTACAAGTACCCACCCTGATGAAGGCTATGCAGTTCCGACATTGTATGTGTCCCACTCTGATGCTGACGAGAATCACGCCAGCCTATGGGACCGGACCTGTCACAGCCACGACTTCAGGCAGTGATTGATCAAAGTCAGCACTGCTCCTTAGTTTCTTTCTTCCTTTTTCTATTTAGATGTGTTCCTCCCAGTGAAAGTCATTACTGTTGCGTATATTGCACAGGCTAAGTGACCCACAGTTACACAAAGGGTAAACATATTTTAGAGAAAAATTCAAATTACATTTGACTTAGTATATAACTCACCTACTAGTTATTTACCTGATAGAACCGCACCTGAGTGTACAGGTAGTGTGAAGTCTTAATATTTAGCTGTGAATACTCTTCTTAGTCAAGTACTAGACTGAACCTACTAAAATTTCCAAATTGAGAAAACCGAGCAGCAAGCATGGCTCACAGCTCCTCCCAGCCTTATGCACAGGCCCACAACCCTGACACCAGCTGTGGCCGCACACACTTGTTCACACCCATCTCCTCAGTGGTGTGCCCAGTGCATTTCTGCCGACTTCTAAACAGGAGAAAGAGGTGAAGAGCAGGGTACAGTCTGAAACCCTGACATCAGGAAAGGTAAGGCACCAAGGTGATTCTCTCCAGACACATTTGCTACACAGCCACTCAACTCCTTCTGGTGTCTTTGCTCCTTAAGGAGATGGAGCACTCATCTCTGTCCATCAGCTAGCAGGACAAGGATGCTGGTGAATGATTTTCTCAAACATAATAGTGACAACAAAAGCCGTGAAGTATTCAGCCCAGACACTGTGTGTTCAAATGGTTCTAGCTTATTATTATTATTTCTGAATACTTGTATCTGCATAGCTTACGACACAAATCTTGTAACCAAGGATTCCACAGAGTAAGATGTGCTAAAATATAATGTATTTTCATCTGTTTTTAAAAAAGAAGTCCTCAATTATGTAAGAGCATGTAAGGCTTTAATATATGAGAGGGTCTGGGGCACAAATATTAGCATTTAGATTGTCTGTCCCTGTGCCCCTCACTCCTCACTCCTTCATCTTCCTAGCACAGTCCTTCATGGGAAAAACTCCTCCCTTCCTTCCCTCCTCTCTTCTCTTCCAGGCCAATTAGAAATACTAAGATGTCAAGCCTGCTTTCAGCAGGAAGATCTGCTTCCCTGTGAAAACTTGAACAAAAGGCCGTTTGGATGCAAAGATACTGCACAATGCCCCAAGCAGCCAGACCTTAGGGCTTTCTGGAGCTGCATTCTCTGATCCTCTAGATCCCTCTCTGAGCCACTAAACCGCAAGTAAGAGAAGGGCTTTGGCTTATTGCAAATACAAAGCAGATTTTAAAGGGTGAGTTTGGTGCTGGGCTCCTTCAAGATAAAGCTTCTTATCCCAGAGAGTTACTGAGCTGCTGGTAGTATTAAAGCTGGGAGAGCTATCACAGGTGAGGTGCGGGTTTCAAACCTGAGTTCAGACTGATGGGGGTGCGGGGCAGGTAAAACCAGGCTTCCTGCAGTCAGCTAGGACGCCACCAGCTGAATGCAAGGGCTCTGAGAAGTGTCAAGACTGGTTCTCTTTCCAACAACAACAACAAGTTTCGTGCAAAGGGCTTTTCTGTCCTTTTCTCTCTCTCTCATGTGTGATCATACTCTAAAGACCCGTCCAGGTGCTGAGGACCACAGTAGCTGCTCAGAAGTCAGCTTCCTCAGACAACACATTTCGCGCTGGCAATGAGGTCAGAATCCACTGGGCCACGCACTCTGCGAAGGCCCAGAGCTCACAGGACAGGTGTGGGTCAGGGGCAGACCGCAGAGACAGGCCTGTCAACATGGGGGGGTCAACAACAGACAGGGGGTGGGTTAGACCCAGGGAAGGGCAGGTGTCAGCTTCCATCTGGCGGGAGGGGGTAGGTCAGACCCGGGCAGGTGCCAACTTAGTCAGGGGCGGGGGGCTGGTGCGGGGCCAGGCGGCAGGAGCGGGTTGGACGCGGGGAGGTTGGGACCCGGGACGGGCAGGTGGTGGCGGGCATCTGCGGGCTGGGGCAGGAAGCGGGGCCGTGCGCCAGGCAGAGGGAAAGCTGGGGGCTGGGGACTGGGGGGTTGGGGGCTGGGGGTGAGGGGGCCTGGGGTGGGGGGGCTGGGAGCTGGGGGTGGGCGCTGGGGGTGGGGGTTGGTGGCAGGGGATGGGGGCTGGAGGCAGGGGCTAGGGCTGGGGGTGGGGGTCCGGAGGCGGGGGCTGGGAGCAGGGGGCTGGGAGTTGGGGGCAGGGGATGGGGACTGGGGGCTGGGGGTGGGGGCTGGGGGCGGGTTGCTGGGAGTTGGGGGGCAGGGGATGGGGACTGGGGGCTGGGGACTGGGGGCTGGGGGCTGGGGGCGGGTTGCTGGGAGTTGGGGGGCAGGGGATGGGGACTGGGGGCTGGGGACTGGGGGCGGGTTGCTGGGAGTTGGGGGGCAGGGGATGGGGACTGGGGGCTGGGGGTGGGGCTGGGGGCGGGTTGCTGGGAGTTGGGGGGCAGGGGATGGGGACTGGGGGCTGGGGACTGGGGGCTGGGGGCGGGGGCTGGGAGCAGGGGATGGGTGCAGGGGCTGGGGGCTGGGGGCGCCGCAGCCGCAGGTGAGCGGGACCCAGCAGCAGCCGCCGGCCATGGGGAGGGTGCGGCGTGGCGTGGTGCCGTGGACCGCAGCAGCCCCGCGATCCGGGATCCCGAGCCCGGTCGGGAGGCGGAGTGGGCGCCGGGGGCTGCTGCGGTCCACGGCCGGGGGTCCGGCACCCACACCCCGCGTCCCACGCTTCCTGCCCGCTACTCACCGACCCGGGAGGGCGCCATGGGCGGACGGCGGGGAGCCGGGGGCGCGGGGTGCGGTGGAGCCGGGGAGCCCGGTGCGCGGAGCGGGAAGAGCAGGTGCGCGGTGGAGACGGAGAGCCGGGAGCTCAAAGCCGGGCGCTGGGTGGCGGTGGAGAGTCGGGTGAAGACGGAGAACCGGGCGCGGGGAAGACGGAGAGCCGGGCGCGGGGTAGACGGAGAACCGGGCGCGGGGAAGACGGAGAGCCGGGCGCGGTGTAGACGGAGAGCCGGGCGCGGGGAAGATGGAGAGCCGGGAGCTCAAAGCCGGGCGCTGGGTGGCGGCGGAGAGTTGGGTGAGGACGGAGAGCCGGGCGCGATGTAGACGGAGAGCCGGCGGAGAGCGGGGCGCGGGGAAGAGGGAGAGCGGGGCGCGGGGTAGACGGAGAACCGGGCGCGGGGAAGACGGAGAGCCAGATGGCGGCGCGGGGAAGACGGAGAGCCGGGCGCGGTGAGGACGGAGAGCCGGGCGCGGTGTAGACGGAGAGCCGGGCGCGGTGAGGACGGAGAGCCGGGTGGCGGCGCGGAGGAGCGGAGCGCGGCGTAACCCCGCAGGCCGGGCGGGCGCTGGGGAGGCGGCGGTCGCGCCCCGCGCTCTGCACATCCTCAGCTCCGCCCAAGCGGCCGCCGGGGGCGGGGGACGAGGCCGGGGGCGGGGCGGGGAGCGCGGCGGAGGGGCTGGCAGAGGGCGGGAGGGGCGCCCGCGAGCAGGCCGGCCCCAGGGAGGCGAGGGGGCTCCAGCAGCCGCCGGCCACCCCCAGCCAGCCCGCTGCGTCCCATTCGCGCCCTTTCTCGCGGCTGCTCCTCCCGGACCTACCGGGGGCCTGGCTGGGGTGCGAGTGCGGGGCGGGGCGGGGCGGGGGGCCTGGGGAGCCCAGGACAGAGATGGGGCGGTGGGAGCATCACCAGCAGGACAGGCACCTGCTCCCCTACAGCCCCACTGCTGGGCCTCCTGGTTTGCAACTCCTGGCATCTCTCTGTTGTCTTTCTGCTCAGACAGGAGAGGGCACTTGCCATTACACCTGTGCGGGACAGGAGAGGGCACTTGCCATTACACCTGTGCGGGACAGGAGAGGGCACTTGCCATTACACCTGTGCCGGACAGGAGAGGGCACTTGCCATTACACCTGTGCCGGACAGGAGAGGGCACTTGCCATTACACCTGTGTCAGACAGGAGAAGGCATTTACCATTACACCTGTGTCAGACAGGAGAGGGCACTTGCCATTACACCCGTACCAGACAGGAGAGGGCACTTGCCATTACACCCGTGCCGGACAGGAGAGGGCACTTGCCATTACACCCGTGTCGGACAGGAGAGGGCACTTGCCATTACACCCGTGCCGGACAGGAGAGGGCACTTGCCATTACACCTGTGCTGGACAGGAGAGGGCACTTGCCATTACACCCGTGCCGGACAGGAGAGGGCACTTGCCATTACACCCGTGCCGGACAGGAGAGGGCACTTGCCATTACACCTGTGTCAGACAGGAGAAGGCATTTACCATTACACCTGTGTCAGACAGGAGAGGGCACTTGCCATTACACCCGTACCAGACAGGAGAGGGCACTTGCCATTACACCCGTGCCGAACAGGAGAGGGCACTTGCCATTACACCTGTGTCGGACAGGAGAGGGCACTTGCCATTACACCCGTACCAGACAGGAGAGGGCACTTGCCATTACACCCGTGCCGAACAGGAGAGGGCACTTGCCATTACACCTGTGCCGGACAGGAGAGGGCACTTGCCATTACACCTGTGCCGGACAGGAGAGGGCACTTGCCATTACACCTGTGCCGGACAGGAGAGGGCACTTGCCATTACACCTGTGTCAGACAGGAGAAGGCACTTACCATTACACCTGTGTCAGACAGGAGAGGGCACTTGCCATTACACCCGTACCAGACAGGAGAGGGCACTTGCCATTACACCCGTGCCGAACAGGAGAGGGCACTTGCCATTACACCTGTGTCGGACAGGAGAGGGCATTTACCATTACACCTGTGTCAGACAGGAGAGGGCACTTGCCATTACACCCGTACCAGACAGGAGAGGGCACTTGCCATTACACCCGTGCCGAACAGGAGAGGGCACTTGCCATTACACCTGTGTCGGACAGGAGAGGGCATTTACCATTACACCTGTGTCAGACAGGAGAGGGCACTTGCCATTACACCCGTGCCGGACAGGAGAGGGCACTTGCCATTACACCTGTGTCAGACAGGAGAGGGCACTTGCCATTACACCTGTGTCGGACAGGAGAGGGCATTTACCATTACACCTGTGTCAGACAGGAGAGGGCACTTGCCATTACACCTGTGTCGGACAGGAGAGGGCATTTACCATTACACCTGTGTCAGACAGGAGAGGGCACTTGCCATTACACCCGTGCCGGACAGGAGAGGGCACTTGCCATTACACCCGTGCCGAACAGGAGAGGGCACTTGCCATTACACCTGTGCTGGACAGGAGAGGGCACTTGCCATTACACCCGTACCAGACAGGAGATGGCACTTGCCATTACACCCGTGCCGAACAGGAGTGGGCACTTGCCATTACACCTGTGCCGGACAGGAGAGGGCACTTGCCATTACACCCGTGCCGGACAGGAGAGGGAACTTGCCATTACACCCGTGCCAGACAGGAGAGGGCACTTGCCATTACAGGAAAACGCATGCGAAACCCCTTCCCATGGTAAATAGTGGGTCAGGTCCTTTCCAAATTTTATCGAGTGGGTCTCTCCATTTGACCTTAATAGATGGGAGGGTAGATGGTGTTTGCCAGTGAAAAATGATAGGAGGTAGGTCCGAGTTATTGTAAATATTAAAGAGATTTAACGTAGTTAAGGCTTTTGCTAGCTGGATATTCGGGGGATACACTCCTCCTTTAATTTTATTTAGTTGAGCCTTAAGGATTTGATGGGCCCTCTCGACAATGCCTTGTCCCTGTGGATTATAGGGAATGCCTGTGGTATGAGTAATGTTCCAGAGGGAACAAAAATCTTTAAATTGTTTGCTGGTAAACACCGGTCCACGGTCAGTTTTCAGTTGAAGATGTAAACCCATCACAGCAAAACAGGAGAGCATATGGCTTTTATGCTTTTTAGCGCTTTCTCTTGTCTGAGCCGTAGTCCACATAAATTTAGAAAAGGTATCAACTGAGACAAACACATATTTTTGTTTGCCAAAGTTTGGTATGTGGGTGACATCAATTTGCCAAATAGCATTAGCTTTTAAACGTCGGGGGTTAACCCCAAGGGTCTGGATAGCAGGTGTTTTTATGAGACTTGCACAGGAAGAGCATGTAGCGAGGATACGTTTTAACTGTGGTACAGGAACATCAGGAAATCAAGCTCGAAGGCCTTTAATATTAACATGGATTAGAGAATGGAAATCAGCAGGATCAGAGACAGAGACTGGGAAAGTTCCTGTGGAGGCAAGGTGGTCAACGGCGGCATTCCATTCAGACAGGGAACCAGGAAGAGGGCTGTGGGAACGAAGGTGTTGAATATACAGTGGTTGGGTTCGAGAACAGAGTATAGAGGTGATTTGAATCAAGAGAGGGGAAAGTGGGTTGTCATCAATTTTCACATAAGAACGAGCAAGCCATGGAAGTAAGTTAACAGTGTACACACTGTCAGAAAAAAAGGTTGAAGGATTCTGGTACAGCTTTTAATGCAAGGAAAACAGCATAAAGTTCTTTGTACTGAGGGGAATTCTCAGGAAGCTCAGTAAAGAGAGGTTTAGGAGATTGTTTGTCTGGGTAATATATAAGGGCAGCAGCTCCCTTTTTTCTGCCATCAGTAAAGATTGTAGGAGCAGAGGGAATGGGATCCCGAGAGAAAAGTTTAGGTGCTAGTAGAGGCAGAAGAGGTAAAGAAGCTATCAATTTATTAGAAGGAAAATGGTTATCTATTTGTCCTGGAAACCCCATGAAGCTTATTGCAAAGTGGGAATGATGGCGTACGAGCCACTCTGTATCTGTGAGAGAAAAGGGCAGAATAATTAAATCTGGTTCTTTCCCTAAGAGCTGCACAGACCTATTTCTCCCTTGGCGAACCATGAATGCTAAGATGTCTATCTCAGTGAGGAGTCTTGGAGCTCCTCCTAGTGGCGTGTGAAGCCACTCGAGAACCCCATGGTCTTACCACAATGCCCCTACTACTGTGGGGGTGCAGTTGAAGATTAGAAGGTTTACCGGAGAGGAGGGGGAGAATTGAACAAGGTGCATGTCCTGGAGGGCCTGGTTAACCCTCTCCAATGCCGAGGAGGCCTTGGGAGTTAACTTACGTTTTGAAGAGGGCTGTTTGTTTCCTTTCAACAGATCAAACAGTGGTTGGAGGCAGCTTGTAGGCAGATAGAGATACTGCCTAAGCCAATTTAAATTTCCTAGAAAACTTTGTAAAGAAGCAAGAGTAAGGTTAGAAGGGAAGGTGACATTAGGTTTTAAGGGACGAATTTTCATTAGAGAAATCTCTGAACCTAGGAAGGATATTGGAGGGATTAGCTGTATCTTCTCAGGGGCTACATTAAGGCTGCTTTTCTTTAATGCAGGAATGAGAAAATCACGTAAGGCATAGAGATCTGTATCTGATTTTCCCCATATTAAAATATCATCTGTATAATGAAAAATATTAAGGCCCTTATGAATATATGGGACTAGGGCAGATTTAACAGCCTCCTGACAAATTGTAGGACTATTGACCATGCCCTGGAGTAGCACCACCCATTCAAATCTATCAGCAGGGCAGGCATTATTAATAGAAGGAACAGAGAAGGCAAAATGTTTACAATCTTGCGGATGCAAGGGAATAGAGAAAAAACAATCTTGTATATCAATAGCTATGATTGGAATTCCCATGGGAATTGCAGAAGCAAGAGGCGGACCCCTTTGGGGGGAGCCCCAAACCTGCATGGTTTTATTTACCGCACAGAGATCTTGAAGGAGGCGCCATTTTCCCGAGCTCTGTTTAATCACAAAGACAGGAGTATTCCATGGGCTTTGAGAATGACGAATGTGTCCCAAGGACAACTGCTCTCGGACGAGCTCTTTTAAAATTTCTAGTTTATCCCTAGGTAAAGGTCACTGTTCCACCCAGACAGGTTCATTAGAAAGTCAGCTTAAGCGGGGTGTTTGGCTACGAACAGTGGCATTTAGTATTGGGGGTGCTGATTAGACCTGGTCTCGCAGGAGTGAGTGTTACACTCTGCAGAAGCATCTGTGGATATCCTAACATGAAGACATTCCAGAAGATCCCTGCCCAGTAGGTTGGTGCTAATATTAGCTACCAAAGGGTGGAAGTGTCCGGTAGAGCCTTCCAGGTCTTCCCACATGAGCGAATCTCGTGTGCGAAATGATGGGGTCATCCCTCCTCCGTGTATACTGGGTCCAGGAAGGAGTTCCCAATCTTGGGGAACCTCTTCTTGCCTTAAAATCGTCTTTGCTGCCCCTGTGTCAATCAAAAATTTGAAAGGAATATTGTCAATCTTTACTGTCATAGAAGGGTGATCCCGTTCTAAAACAGGAGTGGTCCACAAAATCTCAGGCCCCAAATTTGTACCATTCAGGGGCGAACCATCTTTATGAAATTGGGACCAACAATCTTTCTTCCAATGAAACCCCTTATGACATTTTGGACAAACAGTACGTGGCCTCTGGCTCCCTGACTGAAAGCGGGGTTGCTCTGACTGGAGGCGTGGTTGCTCTAACTGGAGGCGGGGTTTCCCTGACTGGAGTCATGGTCACAGCTTATCAGGACATTGGCATAACCAATGTCCTTGGTGACCACACTGAAAGCAGGCCCCGTTGTGATTACGTGGGGTAACTGCATAAACCTGTGTCATAGCGGATGCCCCATAATTGCCTGATGTAAGTTCCTGTGTCGCTAAAATCCAATTATCTGGGTGTAGGTGTTTAAGATTGCGTCATGCCTGACGGAATTGTGGTATCATGCCTTCCCAGACAATAGAGCACAGGAGTAGTGCACGGACATCAGGATTATAAACCTTTCTCTCTAAGCTTGTCTTCACCCTTGAAATGAAGCTCGCTAATGATTCATCAGAGCCTTGGCAGAGAGAGTTAATGGGAACTGACGAATCTACATCGGGTGGGGTCACCCTTTCCCATGCTTGTGTTGCGCAGATGCGTACCTGTTCAAAATAACCAGTTGGAAACCTGGCTTCTGCCTGCTGAGCTCCAGATTCATAAGCTCCTGCTCCAAACAAAGCATCAGAATTCCATTCTACCTGTTTGTTACTATTTTCCTGCGATTGTCTAGAGCATTCATCGCGAAAGCATGCCTTCTACTGTAGGTAGAGTGGGTCTGGGAGTGTAGCACGAGCCAGGTCTTTCCAGTCCTGGGGGGTGTTAAGATGCTGGTAAAAACTCCTTAACATAGACTTAGTCCATGGCGGGTGAACCCGTCCTCCCTGACCGCTTGTCTGAGTTGTCCGAGCTCTTTAGAGGAGTATGGCTGCCACGGCTGAGGGTTTTGTTTAGAGGGGGCCACGTTTACCGGGAAGGTGGG